>NC_047086.1:170502769-170805799 GCF_902459505.1 Geotrypetes seraphini | reverse complement strand
ACCAAGAATGTTGTAGGTATATGTGGGAAAGGAAGCAGTGCGCTGGAGGAGGCGGGGAAGGAGCATGTGGAGGTGGAGGAGGGGTGCCACCGCCCCGGGTACCTCTCATCCTTTCTATGCTACTTTGTGCACTTCCTCCATTGCATGCATATATCTCTCATGCATATTCATTGTGGGTATCTTGAAAACCTGACTGGCTAGTTAATCCCAAGACCTAATTGACAACCACTGATCTAGAGGAGGATTCTCATAACTTACTGTGCCTTCAACCATAGGCAGCGGAACACTTTTTTGTTTGGGGGTGCTCAAAAGCTCTGTCCCAGACATACCCAAGCCCTGCTCCAGACCCCATAATAATTGTAAATGCCATTTCTTCCATTCATTTTTCATATACAGCACTCCCCCAAAATACACGGGGGTTCCGTTCCAGGAGCACCCGATAATTTTGAAAAACTGTGAATGCGGTTTAGTAGCGGATCGGAGGCAGGAGAGGCAGAAGAGGGAAGCTGGGGCAGCAGCGGGTGCGGGATCCTTCGTAGTCATTTCTGACCACCTCTTCCGGGAGCTAAAGTCAGGCTACACCAATCAGAAGCTGCTTTGGCACACTATCTGGCATGTCAAAGCAGATCCTGATTGGTGTAGCCAGACTTTAGTTCCCGGAAGAGGCGGTCAGAAAATACCATGAAAGAATGAGTCCGTGATTCGCAAACCGCAGATTCACAGGGGAGTACTATACACACAATATAATCTTATTAACAATACACAATGGTAACAACAAAATTAAACTACACAAAACACATTATTTTCCCCTCCCCACCACTGCACAGCATCACTGTCCACCATCTCTCTCTCTCATTCCATCCCTTGCTACAAAGGGAATGGGGAAAAAGAGAGAGAGAGAGAGATCCAGGGCACATCTCTCCCACCCCCTCTATTGCCACATCCAACATTTCTCCCTCTCTTATCCCCCAGACTGTGTGCAGAATCTTTCACCCCTGTCCACCAGTCCCATGCCCAACATTCCTCCTTCTATCACCCCTCTCCAGTCCATGCCACACCACTTCCTCCATTCCCTCCACCAATATGTCTAACATTTCTCCCTCTTGCAACCCTTTCATCTGTCTCACTGATCCTTCTCCAGCACCACATCCAACATTTCTCCCTCTTATCTATCTCTACCTCACTCCTCTCCCATCACCATGTCCAACAATTCTCTCCCTCACTATGCCCAACAATTCTTCTTTCTATCTTTCCCTCTCACTCACACCCTTGCTCAACAATTCTCACTTTCTATTCCCTCCCCATCTCAGAATCTTTCCCCTCCCTCCATCCTATGTCCCAAATTAGTGCCCCTCCCTCCTTCCTTCCTTTGTCCCCAGTTCATGCTCCCTTCCTTTTTTTCCATGTCTCAATGCACCCCTCTCCCTCCCTCCTGTGACCCAATACACATCTCTCCCTCCCTCCCTTCCTCACATCTCTCCCTCCTGCTCTCATTTGAGTCCAACATCTCTCCCGTCCCTCACTCCCTCTCCCAAGTCCTATATGCTCCCTCTCTCCCCCGAATCTGAAATGTCATTCCGGTGGAAAAGGCACCTTTCTACTGGCCAGTGTGCCTGCTGGTCATCTCTCTCAGCAGTATCCCCTAACCGGCTTCTACTCCTTTCCACAATGCATATACCTTTAATTTCTCGTATAAGTGCAGTGTTGTCCTGACGTCGGCCCCCGTGTCTTCCCTCAACTACAGTCCACCCTCTCTGAAAACTTCCTTTTTCCGCTGAATTGCCTTGTAACAATAGAACGCTTTTCTTGAAGTGATCCCCATCCTAATGTGTCTCCATTCTCCATTTACCTCCCTTTTTTTTTAAATTTCACTTCGATGTATTTAAAAACTTTCCCTTCCCCATTTTCCTTTTGTTCTTATGTGCGCTTGTTGAAAGCCAATGCTTACACCTCCCCTCCCTTCCTCGTCATCCAATAGCACTGGCATGACTATGACTGACACAATGACATGGAGCGGCATAATAAAAAAAAAACCCATCTAAGTCCTCTTTTGGCATAAGGCCTTAAACTTTGAAAGTAGAAGCAGGGAAAATGTCCATTATAAAAAAATGTCCAAAAAGAGGATTTTTTTGATAATGGCCTGCCTTTACGTTCAGCTGTTTAAATGTCCATACCACCACTACGTCTACACTAACACCATATAATCAACCTAAAAAAAGCCTAACTCCCAAACGCCCAAAACAAGAGCTTTTAGGCGAAGGAGGAGCCAGTCTGTAACCGGTGTCTGTAAAAAACAAAAACGGTTACAGAGTCCCCCCCCCCCTACAATGATCCTGGCAGGAGGGAGCCCAAGCCCTCCTGCCCAGTGACACCCTCATCCCCCCCTCCCACCAGCCAATTCTGATGGGGCCAGGAGGGATCCCAAGCCCTCCTGGCCCGGTGGTACTGCGACCCCCCCCACCTGCCCAACACGATCAGGGCCAGGAGGGAGCCCAAGCCCTCCTGGCCTGGCAGCACCTCGACCCCACACCCGCTCGACACGATCAGGGCCAGGAGGAAGCCCAAGCCCTCCTAGCCTGGTGATCCCCAACCCCCCTCCCCCCACCAATTCCAATGGGGCCAGGAGGGAGCCCAAGTCCTTCTGGCCATGTGACATCCCCTACCCCCCACCCCCACTAAAATATGAACCCCCCCTGCTGACCTCATGATCCCCAACCCCCCTACTTTTAAATCGTTGGTTGGACAGACAGGTACCAAGCCCATCCGTCCGACAGTCCAGCCATCCGTTGAATGGCTGGCCTTAGGGCCTGATTGGCCCCGGTGGCTCAAATCCCACCCACAGGTGGGGTCTGAGCCATCTGGGCCAACCGGAATAGGCCCAGTAGGCTTAGGCCCCTCCTGTGGGCGAGGCCTTAGGCATATGGGCCGGGTTTGTGAAGTTGTGTTGAAGCTGTTTCATGATCAGAATTATGACTGACTTTAAGAAACAAAGAATTTGTGTTAAATTTTGTTTGAAGCTGGGAAGAACAGTAGAGACCCACCAAATGTTAAAATAAGCATTTGGGGATAAAACTACGGGTCACACACAAACCTATGAGTGGTTCAAACAATTTAAAAATGGCAGAATATCTGTGGACGATGATGAACGCCCTTCAACTGGGATCACCAAAGCAAATGTGATCGCCATTTAACAATTAATGACCTTTATGAAGCCCTTGGTTTGTCATTTGGGACTTGCAGTTGAATTTTAACTGATGAACTGGGAATGCGCCACATTGCAGCAAAATTTGTGTCTTGTCTTCTGATAAGTGAATAAAAGGAACATCGAATTCAGGTGTGCATGGAGCTCAAACAACGATGTGAAAATGACCCAAACTTCATTTCTCAGATCATTATTGGAGATGAAACATGGGTATACGGCTATGACTCTAAAACGAAACAGCAATCATCTCAGTGGAAGTCACCAAATTCACCAAGACAGAACAAAAGCACGTCAAGTCCAGAGCAACACGAAATCAATGTTGATCTGCTGGTTGTTTTTTTTTACATCAAAGGGCTTATCCACAAGGAATTTGTCCCACAAGGGCAGACGGTGAATGGGGCTGTTCTACTGTGATGTTCTGAGACATCTTAGAGAACAGGCTTGACGAAGATGTCCTGACATGTGGAGCAATAAATGTTAGGTGTTGCATCATGACAATGCACTGGCCTATTCCTCAAACTTCCACAAACACGACTGTCGTTTCCCACCCCCTTTACTCACCCAATTTAGCCCCCTGTGCTTTCCTTTTGGTCCCGAAAATGAAGCTCAAAGGAAAAAGATTTGAGACGGTAGATGAGATTAAGAGGATAATGCAGGATACACTGAAGGAAATGAAAGAAAATGACTTCCAGGGGTGCTTCCAAACATTACAACCGCGCTGGGACCGGTGCATTCAGGGCAGGATTAATTCTTCGAGGGCCCCTAGGCACACAAGTACACTGGGCCCCCTTGGGCCTGCCCACCCATACCCACCCCCATTTATCTGTTTTCTTCTTTACTTCTTTATTTCCACTTATATTTCTTTTTTTTAAATTCAAAATAAACAATGATTAATATACCAGTACACAGTTTTTCTTCTATGCAACCCCCAATCATCTCTGAACAAATCCCCCTTCCTTCCCTTCCCACCTACTTACCCAGGACATTAACTATGAACCCTTTCAATATGTATATAAAAGCGTTCAAATATATTGTAAAGCAGTAATACTATCTGAAATATGTCTATATTAATAACCAAGTTTACATCGCCTAACTGCCTCACTCTACATCAGGGGTGTCAAACTCAATCACATAAGGGGCCGAAATCTGAAAAAAAAGTCTAAGTCGCGTGCCAAATTTTTAATTAAGATACTTAGAGGTCCTTTTATCAAGGTACGCTAACTGATTTTGCGCACGCTAAATGTGCACCTTAATAAAAGAACCTCTAAGTGACTAAGGCTTAGTCTTAGCAGACAAATAGGGTTATAACATCTCCAACCCCATACCAGCTCTGTGGTGTAAACAAAATAAATATTGTAATCACAAAACAGAAAATAAAATTATTTTTTCTACCTTTTGTTGGTTCCAGGCTCTTGTTGTCTTCTGATAACTCGCTTGCCAGGGTTTCCTGTCCATTTGTTGTTTTCTTCAATCTCTGTGCTAACCATCCATCTTCCATCTCTATAATCCCCTTCCATTTCCCTTCCCTCCCTCGGAGGTCTGGCATCTTTTCTTTTTTTGTGTCCATATCCGTAGCTGCAGCAATGGACCCCACCATCCCCAGATCCACCATCTGTCATTTTCTCAACTACCTTTTCATCCAGCATCTCTCCTTTCTTCCCCACCACCCCAGGGTCCATCATTTCTCCATTTCTCTTCCCAACTACCCTTTCCTATGCCACTTCCAGAAACTGTATGCCTCTCCCCTTCCATCTTTCCCTTTACCCCATTGGTATGGCATCCATCTTCTTCCATTCCCTCCTCTACTGATCTGGCATCTCTCTCCTCTCCTCTTCTTCCCTTCCCTTCCCTCTCACACCCCCACACCCCCATGGTCTGGCATTTCACTCTCTCCTCTCTCTTCCCCCCACTTCCATCAGAATCTGCCCCCTTTCTTTCCCTCCGACCTAAATCCATCCAGTATCCTTCCCCCTTGTTTTCCCCCTTTCCCTGCACACCAATTACATCAGCATATGCCCCCTTTCTCTCCCTCCACCAACGGAAACACCCCCCCCAGCAACGGCAATGTGCCCCCCTAAGGCAATGGGCCCCTACCTGGCATCGACGATGACAACAGCACCTCCCCCACCCCCCCCGGCATCGACGGATGACAGTGCAGCCAACCGCCAGCATCAACAGCAACGCGGCCAACACAGCTCCAAGAAGATTCCGTGATGACTGCGTCTGCCGGTATATCCCCCTACAACGTCATCTACTTCTTCCAGCAGATGCAGTCATCGCGTGACTTTCTTGGAGCTGCGTTGCTGATGATGCTGGCGGTTGGCTGCAATGCCGTCCGTCGATGCCAGGGGGGGGAGCAGCGTTGTTGTTGTCGTAGGGTGGGGGCCCGTTGCCGTGCAGGGAGGGAAGAGGTGGGGCCCGTTGTCTTCTGAAAAAAAATTGCATGGTAAGTCGTCCTTCGGCGGACCCTCCTGTCTATTTCGGGCCCTAGGCACATGCCTACTGGGCCTATTGGTCAATCCGGCCCTGGGCGCATTAATGCAGCAGGGGAGTAGTTTGAAGGAGATCTGGTCCGTTCTCGAACTAAGTAAAAATATAATTTGTAATAAATAAATTCCAGGAACTTTTAGGAACTACAATAATTTAAATAATGAATGACTACCTTTTACCTCCAAGAAAAACAGCCTCCACATACATGGACCTCAGCTAATGAAAACTGAAATGACAAGCCACAGTGCATTTACAATGGTTGTCTTTGTGCCAGATTCAGAGTGATAACTGATGTTATATCTTAACAAAGATGCTAATTCCTAAGGAATTTATCATACCAAATTTACAGACTAATTTCTGATAAATGTTTGTATCAAAAGCATTTATTAATAGTTGCTGGCACTGTCATCTTGATGTAAGGACACTGGATCATCTGCTGTTCTATTGTCCTTTGATACTTAACTTTTGGAAGTCAATATAGGGACAGATTAATACCATACTGGAGGCATAAATTCCATTGATGTATGAGGTAGTCCTATGTGGAACATTATTGCATATTAAACCCCCCATGGACCGCTATAAATGCCGGCTTTTCCTAATTATGACCGGGATAGCCATGCAAATGATTACCGTACTCGCAATTGGAAGAATTGGGAGCACTTAGTTTTCCTTTTTGGTGGGCGAGCTTATGTTTAACTTATAAATATGAGAAAATTAATAATGACATGCTGATTATAATAAGATATTCAAATTAGTTTGGGGTCCATTGACGTCTTTTGTAGATTTGCTATAGTTGTCCTTTATCTTTATCTTTATTTTCCGTTGTTTTTCACTCACACATCCGGGGGGGGGAGGGGAGCAGGAGGGGGGTATATATTTTGTTTTGGTATTATTCCTGATGGTAATGATGGATGGGGGAGGGAATTTTTATCTTTTGTATATATCAGGGGTAGGGAACTCCGGTCCTCGAGAGCCGTATTCCAGTCGGGTTTTCAGGATTTCCCCAATGAATATGCATGAGATCTATTTGCATGCACTGCTTTCAATGCATATTCATTGGGGAAATCCTGAAAACCCAACTGGAATACGGCTCTCGAGGACCGGAGTTCCATACCCCTGGTATATATACTAATTGATTATAAGTGCTTGGTTGATTATCATTATTTGTATATTAATTGTATTGCACTTTTTGTTGGCATTAAAAACTAAATAAAGTTTAAAAAAAAAGCATTTATTTACGGCACTCCACTTATCATATAAACTACTATGCAAGATCATAGCTATATTACGTGCAATCACTTTACACACACAAGAAAGCTAAGAGTAGCCCCAAACCCTTACAATCCCACTGAAACCATGGCATAGCATTTTAGCCCAAACTGACACTGGGCAGAAAAAAGATTTTGGACCGAAACTGAAATTTGGTCAGTGTCTAAATAGTTACTGCTGCCTTCAGGAGAAGGATGCCAACTGCATGGAGCGTGGCCTATACTAGCTTCAGGGTAGAGCCAGAAACTTGTGGGTAAGTCCAAGCAGTGTCCTTTCTGTTCTTACCAGAGGCTCGGGGATTCAGACTCCACACAAAAGCTCACACCATGACAGTATCTCTACACACCTTTGCTAGCAGCACCATTTGAAACCCCCCTCCAGAAAAATACACATTAAACAGCACTGCAAAACAATCATATAACAAAAATATCATAAATGTCAAAAAAAATACAAGTGATAACACAACAGACAGCATAGAAAAACATTTAAATACCATAGATAAATAAAATGTCAGCATGGTTTCAAGTTATATTATTGCTTGATATACTGCTTTAAATTCCAAAGCGGTTTATATCATTCAAATTCTAAAAATTCTAAAAAAGAAAGAGGGGGTAGTAACAGACACGGTATAAGTTTCTATTGACTAAACACGATACAAACATGATACAAAAGGATAATGGGTAGGGTTACATTGCTAGAAATAAAAATGAAATGGTAGAGGGAGAGGGAGGTAATCTGGGATGTGCCCTTTATCTAGATCTCATACGCGTCTTTGAAGAGAAAAGTTTTTAACTTAGACTTGAAATGATTAGTATTAGTTTCCTGTCTCAGGGCTATGGGGAGAGAGTTCCATAGAGTGGGCGCAACTACTGCGTAAATAGTTTTGCGCATTGGTACCAATGAAATCCCTATTACGCACATATTAAAATATTCAGGTAACAGATATAATGCTAATGCTTTTCCTAAAATACTGGTTATTATGCAACTAAACGACCAAGTGCATATGTATAGATAGAGACAGGATGAGTCAATTGGAATTCCTATGTAGTGTTCAGCAAGACATGAGAAAGTGGTCTAAAAAAATTACAGGGTGTACAGCAAGTTAACATCAACAACAACAAAAAATGTATCTGCAAAAGGCAATAACAAACTAAAAACACAGTGGGCCTGATATTTAGACCTTAGGAGACAGCCAACCTAAGTCTCGCAGTAGGTGGTGAGCTCAGACGGCCCTTGATAATGCTGCAGACAGGTCTGGCTTGGAAACCCTTTGCATGGAAGTAATATAATGTAATGTAATGTAATTTATTTCTTATATACCGCTACATCCGTTAGGATCTAAGCGGTTTGTAGAAAATATACATTAAGATTATAAATGAGAAGTAAGAAGGTACTTAAAAAATTCCCTTACTGTCCCGAAGGCTCACAATCTAACTAAAGTACCTGGAAATTAATAAAGAAGAGAAAATAAAGATGGTTGAAAAAAGAAGTGTATAATATTTGTCACTGAACTACTGGCTAGATCTGGCGGTTCATAATTAATGATCAAATTGAGTAAGAAAAATGGCAAACAAAAGGCTAACCTCAGGTTGAATCACCAGAAGAGAATTTACAAAGAGTATTCCTGAAATGCAAGCTGCTTGCCAAGCTCCTCTCTTGCGTAGTTTGAGGACTAAACATATGTTTCCCTGTTCTGACACATTTGCAAAGGCTAATTCTTCAATATGGTTAAACGGTGCAAATGGCCAGAACCTGCACATGGGATAATGCCTGCACCCAGTAATTTCAAACTGTCAGGGAGATCCCGCAAATGCAATCAATTAGCTTGTTCATGAAACTAAACACTGAGGGAGAAGTAACAGAAAACTAGGATAGTAAAAGTTGTTTAGGTTCAAGTTTTACTTTCCTCATTTTTCTAGTAACAACAGTCCTGTGAGAGAGTGCTAGTAAGCAGAAAAAGGATAGAATGACCCTGCACGATTGTATAAGTTTATCAGAATTATTTATTGCACAGACATTGCAAAAAAACACAGCTGGCTAATGCCTGCAGTGGACATATTCCCAGCGATAGGAATCCAACAGATTATATGCTGTGAATTCAGTGTTAAAACCTGTTCCAGTCATCATGAAGAACAAAAAAGAAACCCTAAAGATAGGGAGGTGAAAAAAAATCACAAAATGCAAAAGACCTCCCAAAACCCCAAGAATAAAAATAGGTAAGGGGGAGAGACAAAGTCAAAGCACAAACAACTAACTTAAGAAAAATAATTTTTTGTGAAAACGGGAGAGCCCTCAGTCACACAGCCACCTACTGGGAAGTCCCAGAGGAAAGGCTGTCACTGGCTTACACCCAAATGGGTGTCAACTGTGAAACATCCCCGGGCTCTCTCCGTGTGAATTTATAAATAAAGTGCACCCAAAAAGTGCAAAGTGTGAAAAATGTATATAAATCAATCAAAAAACACACTCTCATAACATGATTTGAATTTGTCTCTGCCCCTTAACCAGGGGGCCAAAAAGGAAAAGCAAGTATCCAAATTCGACCAAGCAAATCACAAACTGGAAGTACTTAGCTTCAACAGCCAGCAGATGATAACTTCGTCCAATGGGACTCCGTTTCGGGGGTGCACACCCCCTTCTTCAGGAACAACTGGACTGCGCTGAATCTCGCAATTCTTCCGACCCAGCTTGAAAGGCAAAGAGGAAAATGGCACTCAACCGAAATGAACGCCTCCAATATAAACTGCAGACACAAGCGTCATTGGCTGAGTGAGTCAGTTGACTCGCCTAGATCGTGAAAAAATGTCCATAAACAAAATGAAAAACCAAAAAATTGTATGCAGGCTGAAACGCTAAAAAAGCTGCCCAGAGAGGGGAAAGAAAAAGAAAAAGAAAAATAGAAACTGGGACCCCAAACCAGCAACTGTTAATAAGTATACTGCCATTCGATATAATCATTATGTCCATTGGGGGTAAGAGTTTGGAGTTCAAATATCCAATACTGTTCCCTTCGTTGTAACCAGGATAATTTGTCCCCCTGATAATCTTCAAATATTTGTTCAATAATGAACCAACGCAGTCATCATGAAAGCATAGAGAAGGCAGCATTTTACGAGGAAAAGATGAGGAGAGACTAGGGTTACCATGTGGCTTCAGAAAAAAGGGGATGGATTGAGATATCTGGATTTTACTTCCATTGAAAGCAATGAAAGTAATACCCGGATGTCTCAATCCATCCTCCTCTTTTTCTGGAGCCATATTGCAAACCTAGGAGACTCAACAAGCTAAAACTGCTGAATGTTTAGAAAAACATGGGAGCTAATAGGCCGTAGAAGAAAACTGGGTAGGAGAAGCTCCTATCCACTTATCTCCTACAGACCGGGTGATGCTCGGATTTTCAGTGCCATGTAACTGAATAATGCCGCTGAAAATCTGGGGAGACTACCCTGGCACCATCTGGGTTTGGGTGAAGCTCAAAATTACCCAGCTAGCAGCAATGTACAGTCCCCTAACTAGGTAACCACCTACATAAAGTTAAGATGGCAAAATGCCACTTGGATAACTATTAGTGGCTAGGCAAGACATGAATATTCATTACTGGCACCTGGATTAGGCCTGGCATTGAATGTTCAGCACAAATTCTGCCTCACAGTGGTCAGTATCTTACAGATTGCTGAATGGGCTGAATGATTGGGCCCATTCTGCCTGATATTTAAAACCATTTAATCCAACAGGAATGGCTCCTGGCTGGTTAAATGGCACTTAACTGGCAATATTCAGCAGTTTTTCTGTTGAAGGCATTTATATATGCCAAAACATGGACCACAATTCAACTACAGAAGTTCATTCTATTGTTACACCACTTGTCAATTTGATTGATTTGCAACAATAGAAGTCAAAATTTTCTGCTATCATTGTTTAGATCAAGAAGGAATTATTCACGCATATGATGACTGTTGAATTCCTACATGAACTGTCACATATCTTAGGTTTACCAGAGGTCCGGATTTACTCGGACATGTCCTTTTTTTAGAAGACGTGTCCAGGTATCCGGACGAGCTTTTCAAAACCCGGCACTTTGTCCGGGTTTTGAAAAGCTTCCAGCTCGGGTCCGTTTTGGGAGGGCATGTGCACATGCATGTGACATTATCACATCACACCTGCGGAGATGCCCTCCTGACGCAGTTCCAAGCACGAGAATAGGTTGAGGGGGCGGGGTTGAGGGGGCAAGACTTGGGCGGAACGGAGCGTGACTTGGGCAGAACAGAGTGGGGCTGGGTAGAACTGGGCGGACCTGGGAGGAGGCGGGGCTATGGGTCTGGTTTTTACAACAGTAAAATCTGGTAACCCTAACATACCTGGAACTACTTGCTACAATTATTGCATTAGTACCTGTGACAATTGTGCTTACTGATTGTTTTTAAGGACTTTTATTGACTTCTAACCAAGAAATCGTGAGCTTTCAGTTCATCTACTCCACTTCACTGGTTCTGAGTACTGGTTTTGTTTTGTGGTTAATTCATTTTTCAGTGGAGGTTCGAAGTTTCATTTTTTTTGTTGTGAATATGGCTGGTTAACCAATTACATCATGCAATATAACCAGCTATCCAGTGATATTCAATGCATCGCTGGCTAGGTTTGGTGACCAAATGAGGCCACCCAAATAGGTGAAATATCTTTGGCCATTTTAAATCTATCTGGCTAGTGCTGAATATCAGCTTGGCTGGTTACATTTTAAACTGCCCCCAAAACACCTGGCTATTCAATGATGGTCACTGGCAACAGCCCAGCATTAAATATCAGGACTGAGTGCCAACCCCATCATATCAATCATAAATAGCATGGAAGCACTTCCAAACATCATGCTTATTGATTTTATTATAGAAGTCTCTTAAGGTATGTCTTTTTTATTATTTATTTTTTGGCCTACATCTATTTTCCTTATTATTGCATCTAATGAGGCTTTTTTATTTGTTGTACAAATGTTTTACTGAACTACACAATGGACTGTATGTTGGATGGTATTGATCTTTGTGGTGTTCCATGCTCATTGATTGATTGTTATGTTTTTATTTATCTATGTGTTTTTAGGGTATATTCATGTAATTAATTCTCCTTTTTATAACAGTTTGTGGTTTATTGGTTCTGCATGATTGATATGATGGGGTTTTTTTGTTCATGAGCTTCTGATAATATTTCATTTTATTTCTGAATTTGGCAAATAATGCATTAATATGTGATATTTTTAGGCATTGGTCCATGTTTTTATGACATATGTATTTGGTGTCGTATGTTGTTATAATTGTTTTTCTTTCCTGTATTTTATGTATTTATTTTTTTTAGAAAAGAGTATTTGTTTTTAACTTTTCATTGCATTTTATGGTTTGATTCACTATATAACATGGTATTTTTTATCCTGTTTATATGTTTATACATGTACTTATAGACTCCTGAGGCAGGCCTGTTTGGCCGAAACATGTACATGTTAAGTCATGGATGAATCATTGAGTCATTGGATGAACAAAGATATTTACACTATCAGATGAGTTGGAGGACACTTTATTTGTGTGCATCATTCTGATTTGGACAATTCCATTCTGTCTTTTACATATTTGTATCCAGATAAGTACATTGTCCCTCCACCCTAAAGTTATACCTCAGGAAATGGAGGATTAAGTGACTTACCCAGGTTACAAAGAGCTACAATGGAATTTGAACCCAGGCTTCCCTGGCTCTCAGCCACTACTCTTACCATTAGGCTGTTCCTTCTCTCGTGTACCTGAATATGTCACTCATCTTGAACTCAGATTTATATAATGGCGAGCAAAAAACCTAAAATCCAAACAGGGATATGCAGACAAAAATTTTTCCTCCCAATATTCATCTTACAGCATTTTTTAAATGCCAGCTGTCACAAGTTCATCATGTAAATTAATAAAAAGACTCCAGTAAATATAAAACACAGCTGCACATTTTATATCTAAGATAAAAATGTATGATCATGCAATTCCTCTACTGGATCAGCGTATTGGTTACAGACAGAACCTCATGCTGCATTTAAAATATGCTGTTTGGATTACAAAATTTTGGAAGGCTATTCCTCTGAAAGTTTAGCTTTCTTCTTAGGGCTATCATCTTTGGACTGCATTCGGTGTATAATGGATCATCATCTTCTGTGTTTCTCCATTGTAAAAAGGTCTAAAACTTAAACAAGGAGTTCTTTTTTTTTTTTTTTTCAATCTGTAAAGGTCTGAAACTCTTTACCTCATTCAATACATGTTACTGTCTGATATTCCACTGGTGGTGGTCAGCATTTTTTGTTCATTGCCAGCATTAAAATCAGAAATTCAGTGCCAGGTCCTTTACAAGTATCAGCATTGAATTTGCAGTTGATGAAATACTAGCTAGCACATTCCCAGGTAAGACAATATTCAGACTTAACCAGTAATGGGCTAGGGCATAAAGATAGGACAGCTATTTATGTGGTCCTATAGTATATATGCACTAAACATGGCTGGGTAGCTATTAATATTGGGAACTAACCAGACTCCTTCCCTGAAATGCCTTGGAACACCCCTGACATAGCTGGCTTCCACTTCAGTGCCAACCAGTCAATTTTAATGCCTCTAACTGGTTATGTGCCACTAAAAATGATCAGATAGACGCATACAAGGGAGTTAACCAGTCGATGGCCATTCTCATCTGGTTAGCTCACTTTGAATACTGGGCTATTAATTCCTACATATGCTGACTTTCATAAACAGTTTGATGAAATAATGATAAACTGTTCAAATATTCCTAACATTCTGTTCGCCCTTTCTGTCGTCGCTGTGCATTGCGCGGACGGCTTCATCGACTTGTTGACCAGTACTCCCAAGTCTCTTTCCTGGGGTGTTTCTCCGAGTACTGCACCGGACATCCAAAAATCTTATACACGAATACAGGATGTCCGGTGCATTACTCGGAGAGACCCCCCCAGAAAAGAGACTTGGGAGTACTGGTCGACTTAACACAAGTCCATGTAAAAACTCTTCCTAAAGTGATTGACTCTATATTTTACAACTATATAAACCTTTAATCGATGAAATGACTAAACTACACTAAACTAAAATAAAAACATTCAGAACTCCTTCGGTTACAAACAAACAAAATGACTTGGCCTGCATAGATGCACACGTAGAACTTCTTAACGGCCTGCACATTCCCAACGTTCAAACACTAAAAAAACTACAATAAGTTTGAGTTGCCGTTTCTAATTTGTTAACCTATTCATGCTATTAACACCGTTGTCCAAACCTCCAAGCTCACATACAAAAACAGTACCTTGTTTTCCAAATTTTGTAGACCTTCTTGCCTATGTGGGCATGCTCACTGTGAGGTTGCAATATAAGGAAGGTAGCCTCATAAAATAATTAACTCAATTGTGAGCAGCTTCGTGATAGCGGAATGGCGTCATGACGCTCAAATACAACGTCGGACCAACAACTGCTCCAACGAAGTCTTATTGTAGTTTTTTTAGTGTTTGAACTTTGGGAATATACAGGCCGTTAAGAAGTTCTACATCTGCATCTATGCAGGCCAAGTCATTTTGATCGTTTGAACCGAGGGAGTTCTGAATATTTCTATTTTAGTTTAGTGTAGTTTAGTCATTTCATCGATTAAAGGTTTATATAGTTGAAAAATATAGTCAATCACTTTAGTAAGAGTTTTTACATGGACTTGTGTTAAGTCAGTGGTTATTTGCCATATTCTTTAGGCGCAAACAATGAGTTTTAAATAATTTTTTTTTTTTTGTAGTGGCACAACAGTTCATTGTTCCTCAAAGAAGGCTATTTGCTAGCTGAAACGCTCTAAATTTAGTGAGAGCGTCGGGCAGTTCATGTCCCCCAACGTTGGCTCCGGCTGGGAAGCCATTAAGCTAAGTGTTGTTGCTCTTGTATAAAGTATATATTTAGAATAACATACGATTGATGAAGTTAAACAATTTTTTTAAAAATTGTACTCCCCAGTTAGGTAGTTAATTTGTTAATCTTTTTTCTAATAAATATTTTAATAAATCTATAAGGAAATAATTAAATGTATGGGTAGGAAGGAGGTTTTGAAGTAAATGATTACATCACATGCATTCAGAATGAGGACTTGAAACAACATCTAGGTTATACGAGGTCTCTTTACTGAGAATTATGCATATTTATGGTACTTCAACCTCATTATAAATTCTGGGGATGAGTTCTATTTTTAAATTAGGTTATTGTTTATATGTTTAAAATAAGTGGGTTAATAAATTAAACTATTTACAGTTTAAAGCACTTTATGTGCAAAAGAAAAATTGTTGAATAAAGGTACTATAAATTATCCTCTAAGACCCCCATTTGGTTAGCTTGTTTACATTTAAGTGTGGGTTGGATAATTTATAAATTGATCCGTGTATGTAGTCTGAGTCTCACTATTTAGACTTTTACCAGGTATTTGTGACTTGGATTGGCCTCCGTGAAGACTGGATACTGGGCTAGAAGGACCTGGTCTGACCCAATAAGGTTATTCTTATGTTCTTATGTTAATATTCCTGAAAAGCCACAGCTAAAGTATATATCTAGATAACTGCCACAGTTATCTAGATATGTTTCCATTTAAATGCTGAGCCCTGAATTTATATGTGTTACTGATCATTTGAATGGCAGAGTCGGAAAATGTACGAATGCACAGAAAAGCATGCGGTGAGCCATTTTACACATTGGGCCCACAAATTAGGTCAGTTGCTAAACCAGTCAAACTGGTTTAGCGACCATTATTAGACGATCAGAGCGTTTAGTGCATCCAAGCCTGAGACATTAAAATTGAATTTATAATAAGGCCAGTCACTTACCATTTGTTCAGATGATATCAGATTTGCGGATCTTTTCCAGATAAGCCCCGCCAAAAAGTTAACCCCCGCCACCCAAAAAAGATTATAAAAAAGAGGCGCGATCTGTATAAAGTAAAGTGGGGGGGGGGGGTTCCCCCCCACGCCCCCCCCCCCCGTCGGAGCCCTTAAAAAAATGGTCGACAGTTTATCCTATTTTTTATAATGTTAAGTTTCATATCCTCTTTTTTATAATCTTTTTTGGGTGCTCCGATGGGGAGGGCGTGGGGGGGGGAACCCCCCCACTTTACATTATACACATCGCGCCGCGTTGTGGGGGTGTTGTGCTGAGAACTTCACTGGTTAAGGTTGCGTGCGCTGGCAAAAGGTGGCGGGGCTTAACTTTCGGCGCATGCACTTTTTCCATTAGTGGCGGGGCTCATCTGGAAAAGATCCAGATTTGCTACATATGATACATTGATTAACAGAAATGCAGGGGCAAGGACCCAAAAGCAAGCAGGGGCAGATGGAAGCATATTTTATGCCTGTCTCATCCTTCGGCAACACTTTTGATTAAACTCGACTGACTGCCCAACAAAAGCTTCTTTCAGTGATAGAAGACCCAAAGCACTTAAATGAAACACTGCTACAGCAAAAATGTCTCCACGTACCAGTTTGTGGATTATATCCCACTTCTGTTCGTGTTTTTTACAAGTGTCTGCTGAGTTTTTGTCAAGCTGTTTGTATAATTCCCCTTTAATATGAAGGTTTTATTGAGCAAGCACAAATGTGAGATCTAACATGATGTTTCAAGGCACATAAGTAATCAGGAAAAAATGCGGTTAAACCCCTGTATGCTTGAGAAATATGCATAAATATTTACAAACCTGAAAGCTAAATCCAACTTTTTGTAAATGAAATCCATTATGCCTTTTACTGGTTCACTGGGAAAAATAAAACATTGGAAAGCAGTGAGCCTCACGGAAATCTTCAAACCAGCATAGATCTTTCAGAGCAAATAATTATGTAAACTTTCCACAGGCGTTACTGTATTATTTGAACACTTTTCTCTTCATCACCCTGATGCATTCAATACAGAAATGGATTATTCTTTAAGCAGCATGGTGCAAATTAATGAAACATAAAGCTAGAACAAATGCAAAAATGTGTTTACAACCTCTGTGGCAACTCAGCTTGGTTGTTGTTGGGTTTTTTTTCTCTCACAGGGCAATGCTATTAACAAAACCATTCCAAGACAGTTCAACTGTCAGTTAAAGCAATCTAAACACTAAAGATTCTCCTCATACATAAAATCAATTGTGATTGCTTAAAGTATATGAAAACTGTTCCCATTGACTTGGGCTTCTCCACTGTGCAGCCAATCTTTCAAATCATTGTTCCAGAAGGAAAATACAAAAGTTAAACCAAATCCAGTGACTTCTAGACTACTGTACTTGAATCCTATAATAAAAAGACAACTAGCCTATGAGCACCAGGATGGTTTCGTGATGTCACTTCCTCAGCTGATTATAGAGTACATAAAATCTAGAATACTTCTAAAGTGTCAACCTTTTGTTGCTTTACAGCCTGGAAGTAAAATGCTTTTTGTTCCATGTCCAACACCCTCTCCCCTCCCCCCTCCCCCACTTCCTATCTCATAACAGCCATGTAAAATATATGTATTCTCAAAATCCCTAGAAAATGGAACTACACCGGAAGGAGGGACTCGGCATCAAGAAGGTTCCAGAGCAGTGCTGCATGCAGAAAGCTTCTAAGAGGTTGGTAGGCCCATCCTGGGAGACTTGAAGGGTCTGACCCAGGAGAGTTGCAGGTTTGTTGTTGGGGTTTTTTTGCCGCCCGCAATTGGAAGCCAAGGAGGGAGGGTACTAGGGCTGTTGGACCCGTGAGAGGGAGGAATGGGCTGCTGGACTTGGGAGGGGGGCTGCTAACTGGGAGGGGTGGGAAGGGAGACAACTCATGGCAGATTCTTTAATGTGGGGACAAGGCCATTCACCGCTCCATAGGGCAGTGAATGGCCTTGTTCCCATACCCACGAAAACCAGTCAATTTTTTCCCTGTTCCTGCAGATTACCACAGGACTAGCTAGCCACAGGTAACAGTTATCATGTCATTCTCTATCTCCAGGGGCCTCTGCCAGGAAGGGTTAGGAAAGCTGTTGTAGTGGGAGCTTCAATCATTAGGCATGTAGATAGCTGGGTGGCTGGTGGATGTGAGGACCACTTGGTCACTTGCCTAATTGTTGAACTCTCCTCCAAAGTGCTGAGCAAATCATGCTGAATGAAAGGAAACACCTCAAGTTAACGGTGAGCCTATATGTGCTCAACCTCCACCACCCACATCATCGGCATAAAAAAACTTTCATTCATGTGATAATGCCAATTATTAAGCAATTTTTTTAATGTTGAACAGTTGAGGATAATCTTAAAAATACTCAAATACTCTAATGCCGCATTTACTCCGAGCAATGTTAGGAAATTCTACCTTACGGAGAAGGTGGTGGATGCCTGGAATGTGCTCCCGAGAGAGGTGGTGGAGAGGAAAATGGTGACGGAGTTTAAAGAAGCGTGGGATGAACACAGAGGATCTAGAATCAGAAAATAATATTAAATATTGAACCAAGGCCAGTACTGGGTAGACTTGCACAGTCTGTCTGTATATGGCCGTTTGGGGGAGGATGGGCTGGAGAGGCCTTCAATGGCTGGGAGGGTGTAGATGGTCTGGAGTAGGTTTTTATGGAGATTTTGGCAGTTGGAACCCAAGCACGGTACCGGGTAGAGCTTTGGATTCTTGACCAGAAATAGCTAAGAAGAAAAAATTTAAAAAATTTAAATTGAATCAGGTTGATCTGACTGGATGGACCATTCGGGTCTTTAACTGCCGTCATCTACTATGTTACTTTGTATGGTGCATGAGTCCAGGCCTGGACTGTTTGGACTCATGCACCAATAGTAGTTTAAGTGGCATTAGAGTACTTTGGTAGAGAGTTGTTGGGAGATTGATTTTTTTTTTTCCTCCACTCTTCTATTTTTTGATTGTACAATTTTATGCGTAGAAATTGCATGCACAAGTTATGGAAAACTATCAGTTGCACTTGTAACTTAATATTATAATTAGCTGCTAACTGGCATTAACCACCAATTATTGGCTAAAATTGGCCTAAATTGATGCTAATTGACACTAACTAGCAGTTACGCGCATAACTGCCATTAATTAGTATTCTATTAATTGCACATGCAAACTTATCACACACAACTGCAAGGGTGTGTGGCCTAGGCGGAGTGCCTAGCAGCAGTGCGTGCAATTTATAGAACACTAGCATTTATGAGCCTAACTGCCTAGAGTTAGGTAAAAGCATTTACACCAAACCTAGAGCTAGCACAAGGGCTCAAGCCTAAATTTAGGTCCATAAATTCGGTCTTATGCTACTATTCTATAATGTCAATTGCCAATATAGAATTTGTGCTTAGTGGGGCTGATTCTGTAAACAGCATCTACATCAGCTGGTGCCTAGAAAAATGGTGCATGTCAATCACACTTAGGTGCCGTTTACAAAATCGCACTTAGCAGCGCCTATGTAAAATTTAGGCGTCTGAAATGTAGGCCAGGGTTTTAAAGAGCTACATTTCAGGTGCCTAGTTTCAGTGGCACAGTATGGGGTGGAGGGGGTCTGCCCCAGATGCTCTTTCTTAGTCTCCTCTCCACCCCCCACTGCCGCCGCGCATGTGCGCCGCTTCCCTTCCTCCATACCTCTGTAACATTCTTGGCGCGAGCAGCAACCCCCAACCTGCTGTTGCGCCGGCCCTTCTTCTGACGTCACTTCCTAGACCCGCGCATAGGAAGTGACTTCAGAGGGAGAGCCCACGCAGGTGCAACAGCAGTTGAAAGGTTTCTGCTCAAGCCAGAAACATTACACAGGCATGGCGGAAGGGAAGCGGCACATGAGGGCAGCAGTGGGGGACAGGAAAGGAGCGTGTAGGGGTGGGGGGTTGAAAAAGAAGGCTTCACCACTGCCTAGGTTTTTGGAGAATGGCGCTTAGTGGCATCTAAGTCATGCTCCGCCCAAAGAAACACCCACTTAGGCATTAGGCACCACTAAGCAACATCCGATAGGTGCTTATCCTTTATAGAATCAGATAGGTACCAATTATTGAGGCTACTGAGGGTATTTTGCCAATTAATGCTAGTGTTTTTAGAGCCGGCTGCTGCGTACCATCTCTGACACTCATAGGATTCCTATGAGCGTATGAGCTGTGACTGCCCTGACCGGCGCAAAAAATTCTAGCGCGGCTTTGTAAAAGAGGGAGTAAGTTAGGCACCCAACTTTAGACACCCTTTATAGAATCAGGCCCAGTATGTTTTATCCCAGCCTGGGCTGCTGGAATAATGCTGCTTGTGAGGTAGCTCACAAGCAATGGTACAATTTATTTCCCATGGTATTCTGCAACCTACGGGACTGGTATACCACAAGTTGGTAACCCCAATGGTAAATGAAGTTGCAATTAAAGCTTACCTTTTATTGCACCTTGATAACTCACCCCCCCCCCCCCCCCCCGAGAAGGTGGTATGCGCATTTTTATGAAATATCTCCTTTGAAGCATCGGCCTTCAGCAATGTACACACTGAAGGCTGCCATTTTAATTTGTCAAGTAATTCCATTAAAATAAAGCTTATTTTTTTGGCAAAGGTCTCTGTGCAGCTTGTTAGCACTGTACGTAATAAGATAAAGCAAAGAATCTAGTTCCAAGCATCTTCCTTCTGCATTGTGAGCTCCTAGTTTTTTAATGTCTTTGCAGTTTTGAACGAATTTCAAAACAAATCAAGAGACACATGGAGGCTTTGGTTATTTTTGGCTAGTGTTGGATAAATTAATAGTCCAAAAGTTTCTGTCCCCGTGCCAAGTGTCTATGAACTTGGAGTTAAAGAATCATGTTTTCCAAACCGCCTTGATGTTACTGGAGATTTATTAATTTTATATTGTCATCCATTATTTTATTCAAAGAGTTGTCTACAGGAAGGTTGATAGAGGGCAGTCAAACCTTTTGCACTGCACAAATTATATCATTAGGTGTCTGGCTATGGGTCGACTTGTTCTCAAGCCCTAAAAACTAAACACAGCTGAAATCTAAATCCCCAGACAAATGAGGATTGTGTGCAAAGATCAGGAATAGCGTATGGCAAATGGAATTTCTAAACACCATCCTGCTGTGCCACATACACCTGATATATGATGCTTTGAAATAGTAGTTATGTAATGGACACTTGGTGCAAGTCTCCTTTATTGTGCAATTCATTCAATAGTATGAATAGAATTGATCAAATATTAGGGACACGCATGTGTTAGCATGGATTTGGTTCGCTACATTGTAAATTTAGCGCATGCAAATAGTACGTGTGCTTAACAATTTAATATGACTCAAGTTTCAAGTTTATTAATATGTTTGATGAATCACTTATTAAAATTACTAAGCGATGTACAAAAATCAAAATAGAGAATAATATAAAGTAACTAACATTTTAACAATATACTTTCATAAAATACAAACATGAGTCGGGAGGGAAAAAGCAAAAGTTACAATTTTCAATTTTTGGTAGAAAAATGGAAAAAACAGGAGGGTGAGGGATGGTTAAAACCATAGCACGATTTGAAACCTCACTAAAAAATTAAATATTAAAAGCATCTTTAAACAGATAAGATTTTAAAGATTTTTTTAATATTGTGACATCTTTTTCGTTTCTAATATATTGTGGCAGAGCGTTCCACCATTGAGGGTCCATCACAGAGAACATGTCAGACCTTCTTATTCCTATAATTTTCAAAGAAGGAACTGAGAGGAGATTTTGGCCAGATGAACGAAGTGGGCGTTGAGTACTATGTGGTATTAATAATCTAGATATAAATTGGGGTTCGTTGAATGCTAGAGTTTTAAAAATAAGCAACATTATTTTAAAAATGATCCTATGGCCGATTGGAAGCCAATGGGCGTCTATCAACAACGGTGAAACATGGTCATATTTCCTAGCATTGTATATTAATTTGATTGCAGTGTTTTGTATTAACTGACTCGTATGCGTTAAACCATTCTAACAACAAAAACACAAAATAACTACTCCACTAGTTAGAATTTTGTGGGGGTAGCCTTTACAAAAGTAATTATTAATTGCAGGTTTACCCAGACACTACTATTCCCCCCTGACATAATTTATTATTGAAGGAGGAGGTAGTGTATCTGAGGCCACAATGTATGAATATACCATGAAGGGTTGTCGCTGAAGTACTTTATATATACAGATACCTGTGTATAATAATCTTAGTGTTCGGGCATACTGTTGTAAAGTCTGAAATTGGAGCCCTTATTGCAAATCTATTGTGTAAAGAAAGAGCCATTTTTTTAACAATTGCACATGTTAATATCAACATTATCATAAGGCCATTTTACTGCTGCACTAAAAAGGGCCCTGACATGCTCTTATGTGGGTCTTTCCTGTGTGCTAAGGCCACTTTTTTTTTTTTAGCACTGCTTTGTAAAAGTACCCCTTTGTCTTGGTACATTTCTTGCTCACAGTAAGAGCATTTTGCCCTTGGAAATGGTTTTGAAAATTGTCTTCCCTCTCTGCTTGTACCACCTATACACTTGTGAGCCTACCAGAACTGAGTAAAGGCAAGTGGAGCAGGATGAGAGTTGGTTTGAATTTACAAGCATGACAATAAACCCAGAGGATATGTGTGGTCAAGAGTTGGCAAATATATCAGTACATAAATTTCCTGGGATAATTTTCAAAGCAAAAATATGCGTATAATTTTGTTGTGAACATTTGCCAATATTACATAGGGAAAAGCATGCACATATTATTTACGCCCACATTTACCCCCTCTTTTATGAAACTGCAATAGCAGTTTCTAGCACAGGGAGCCGCGCTGAATGATCCACACTGCTCCCGACGCTCATAGGAAGTCAATGAGCGTCGGGAGCAGTGCAGGCCATTCAGCGCGGCTCCCTGACTAGAACTGTAGTTTCGTAAAAGGAGGCCTTAGTATTTTATCAACTATGGGCCTAATATACCTCTACTCTGAACAACTGTCTTCAAGAAGTTGCTGCTTGGTTGACGGACAATTGTGTTTTCTTAAATTCAAAATATGAAGCAATCCTTGTTCCCCAGCCTTGGTTAGTTTGTCCTCACCCCTCCAACCACCACCCATTTTTAAATAGTCTCTCTCTTCTCTTTGAAGACTCAATATACATCTTAGGAATTATATTTGACTCAAAGCTCGCTTTCAAAAATCAAGTCAGTGCTGTGGTATGCCCATCATTCTTTACACTTCACTGTATCTCTCTGTAAAATATCACCTCTCATTTGCCCTTAATAGGACTTTACTGTTAGTACCTGTTATCATGAGAATAGACTATTGCAATTCTCTCTATAATGGCTTAACACTCAATATGCTAAAACACTAGCAGTTCATCTAATCAATTGCAGTAAAACTGCTATATAACTCATGCCATTTGGACCTTGCCTCCCATCTGCTCAAGGCTGAACGTTGGCTTCCTGTGTCAGCACAGCTTACAGTAAATTCAAAATCCCTATGTTTGTCTTCAAGGACTTACACCTCCCTCCCCTAGTTACCTTGCTATTTTCCAATGGCTGCTGTGACCTCTAACGGCACCGTGCGGTACAACATGCAGAACTGCAAGCTACTATGAGAGGTCACAGCAGCCATTTTAGCAGGTGCCATTAAAGGGGCAGAAGCTGGAGAACTCCCTGGCCTCCAAGACCACCAGGTATTTAGGTAGGCCCAGGGGGCTTATTTACACATGGAGCATGGGGGGGAGGGAGTCCTGGTATAGGGGGAGGGATTGGGAGCAGGATAGGGATCGGGGAATTTCAGGGGCATTTTTTAAAAATGAAAAAAAAAACAGGGTTATGTGGCCGGGCTACATAGCTCGTATGCGCATAACAATAAGCCCTCCTTCATCTTCTATCACCATTACAGTTGTGCTTTGATACTTCTAGAGACACCACATTCTCCTACTTGGGCCCTGCGCTCCGGAACATTCTTCCCTTATAGGGTAGGCATTTAGTAATTTCAAGGCCCTTTGCAGACAAGTATGGTGCACCCACCTTGCCCAGGACTTAAGATTTCAAATGAGGTATGACAGATTTATTTATTTAGACAAAATTTTTTAATCATCGAGCCCCGTCCCCATCCCAGTCTTCCTCACAGTCTGGGACCTGTCCTGACTTGAATCACTGATTCAATTGAAAAGCTGGGGCCCTGTGTAGCTGCCCTTGTTGCCTCTCCTTAAAGCAAACTTTGCCCTTATACATCCAGCTTGAACCTTCCTTTCCCAAATTTTAAAAAATGTAAAAGCTTGGTTATTTCAGCCGGCTTTTGGTTTAGCTTGATTTTCTCTTAATTCCATTCTGCCAGAATCTTTTATCTTCCCTCAATAGATTCTTCCTATCACCCTCCCCTCCCCCCCCCCTCACACACCGGGCCATTTTTAGACATGTTGGGGCCCAGGGCAGAAATTAAGGAAGGGGCCCCGAGGGCAGAAATTAAGGAAGGGGCCCCTGATCCCCTCTCCTCTCTGCACTCTCCCCCCGATATCCCCACCTCCCATTACTACCACACATAAAATACATTTAAACAACTTCTTTACACACAAAACACAGACAGACCTTTGCCAAATACAGAACAAGGGATCACAAATAGAAATTGAACTGGGAACCCCAAGAAATTAAACTCAGTAAGTATTACAATACAGGAGAAATAAAAAGAGATATGCACTTCTTTCTGTACTGAACACACAGGGTCCTAGGGCCCAGGTTCACCAAAAATTAACCACCTCCATTGCTGTGGCTGGTGGGAATCCAGAAATCTCCAAACTCTGTAGCTAGTAGCAATGCCCCAGAGCTTGAAGAGTAGCAGAACGTGACTTGGGGGAGATCATTAGCGAAGACATGAAGACTGCCAATCAAGTGGAGAAAGCTTCATCCAGGGCTAGACAAATCATGGGCTGTATCCGTAGAAGTTTTGTCAGCCGTAAGCCCGAGGTCATAATGCCGTTGTACAGATCCATTGTGAGACCCCATCTGGAATACTGTGTACAATTCCGGAGGCCGCATTATCAAAAAGATGTGCAGAGAGTTGAGTCGGTTCAGCGAATGGCCACCAGGATGGTTTCAGGTCTCAAGGATCTCCCGTATGAGGAACGATTGGGTAAGTTGCAGCTGTACTCACTCGAGGAACGCAGAGAGAGGGGAGACATGATCGAGACGTTTAAATATGTCACAGGCCGTATTGAGGTGGAAGAGGATCTCTTTTTCCTTAAAGGACCCACGGCAACAAGAGGGCATCCGTTGAAAATCAGGGTTGGGAAATTTCATGGCGACACCAGAAAATATTTCTTCACCGAAAGGGTGGTTGATCACTGGAATAATCTTCCACAACAGGTAATTGAGGCCAGCAGTGTGCCAGATTTAAAAAAAAAATGGAATTGGCATGTGGGATCTCTTCATGGAGGTAGTTAGGGGGTGGGCCATTAGTGAGGGCAGACTAGATGGGTCATGGCCCTTTTCTGCCATCATGTTCTATGTTTCTATGTTCTAGTTGCCGGACTAAAGGAAGAGGTCTTCAGCTGGCAGGGCAGCACAGCATACAGGAGGCATGGGGATGATGGGAAGAAAATTTAATGCCCATCCCCACCCCTTAGTTTTTGGCCTATTACCGAGTTACCTCAATCACCACTTCACTCTGAATCTCACCAACAAGAAATCCCGCAGAACCCCGCTGTTCGCCTTCCCATCCCTAAAATTATGCCACTTCAATAGATTTCTCAACAAAACCTTTGCTTACCAGGTGGCTAAGCTGAACCCTTGGCTTGCCCAAATGATACTCGAGGCCACCTCTTACCTTAGTTTTAGAAAACTCCTCAAAACGCACCTCTTCCGCGAACAGGGCTCTTAATCCCCTTTGCCACCGGCTTCTCCCCTTTCCCACTCTCCCCCCCCCCTCCACACTTGGCCTCACTCTCGCTATCGCTTACCAACCCTACCTTCTGTCTTACCACTACCCCTGCTAAATCTCAGTTATAGTTTTCCCCTCGCCCCCCCCTTCATTGCCTGTAATTTTTTTGTTAAAATTCTGTAATTTTGTAATTTTGTAAATTCTGTAATTTTGTTACAATTCTGTAATTTTGTAATTTTGTCAAAATTTTGTAAATCCGTGTATCACCGCGGACCGTAATTAATGAATGTGAACCGCCTAGAACTTTTTGGGTATGGCGGTATACAAGAATAAAATTATTATTATTATTATTACCCCCCCATCAGCTGTCTGGTAACCCACTGAACACAACATAAATATCTGTGAAACACATATCCCAAAGCTATTATATCCAGGTAATACATTTAAAATAAAACACTTTTTCCTACCTTTGTTGGCTGGACATTTTATTTTTCCATCATGTTGGTCCCATTTTGTCTCTTCTGCCTTTCTGTGTCTTCTGCTTTCCAGTGGCTGCTGTCCATATGTCTTTTTTCCTGTCTTGTTTCATTCCCTCACTACTCCTGTCTTTGCTATACTGATTTTTTTTCTTTGTAGCTCTTCCTGCCCTTTTTTACTTTTCTGCCTTGTTCTTTTTACTTTTAAACTACTTACCAACTTTCCTTCTCCCTTTCTTATGCTTTAGCTCTCCAATTTCCCTTCTCATGCCTTTCCCAGCCTCCTATTACCTTATATCTTTCATCTGCGCCTCTGTACTTACTATCCTCCTCTCATTGATCTCCTTGCCACCCCCTTAGTATCTCCCACATAATTCCACAATTTTCAGCATATCCCCCACCCTCCATTTTTCTAACACAGCATCTTCTGTCTCTCTCTCCCTTATGGTCTGGCACAGACATGGGCAATCTACGGCCCGTGGGCCATATCCAGCCCATTTAGTTTTTTAATTTGGCTCGCCAACCATCCAAACCCTGCCGACGCTGAGCCCTACATACCTCCCTCCAGAGCAGCATCGGGCGGGCAGCACTCTTAAACAAGCTGCTTCGCGGCCTTCTCTCGTCAGGAAATTCCTTCTGCTACTTCACTGATGTTGTCATCAGTAACGCGGCACACAAAAGGCCCCGACAAGAGAAGGCTGTGAAGCAGCCTGTTTAGAGTGCTGCCGGCCTGACGCTGCTCTGGAGGAAAGTATGTAGGGTTCTCAGTCGGCGGGGTTCGTATGATCGGCGGGCCAGATTAAAAAAATTAAATGGGTGTGGTCGGCGGGGTTCAGATGGGAGGGAAGGATGGAGGGTCAGTGGCGGTTCAGCTGCGTGGTGGGGGAGGGTGCTCAAAGGGTTCTGCTGCACAAGGGATGGGCAGGAGGGAGGGAGGGGAGGAGGAAAGCTGGGCAAGGATTCTGCTGCACGAGGGATGGGAGGGAAGGATGGAAGCTGGGCAGGAGTTCGCTGCACAGGAGGATGGGAGGGATGGAGGAATGGAAAGATGCTGCAGAGGGAAAGTACAAGAGGTTGGGTGAGAGGGGAGGAAAGATGCTGCACATGTGGGGGAGAGAAAGGAAATGGGAAGAATTGGGGTGAAGGAGATGAAGGGAGAGATGATCATGTGCATTCGTTTTGTACAATAAGCCTTACGTTTTAATGTTTTTCTACCTTTTAAAGACCAACACCTTTTATGTTATGATGTTTACATTTAATTTATATTAGTTCACACAAACACTCCATCCATCTGCTCTTGGTCTGGCCCCTCTGTAAAATTTAAGAACCCATTGTGCCCCTCGAGTCAAAAAGTTTGCCCACCCCTGATTTGGCATCTCCCTGCCCTTTTCCCTCCACCATTTTCCTATCCCATCTCACTTTCCCTCATGTTCCTCCCCCCTTAGATATCTGAACCAATCTGGGCCTTGGGCTCCTCCCTCTATCCCATGTGATGTATGAGGAGTGGCCTAAGGCCTTGATTGGCTCAAATGCCTAAGGTCCCTCCATTTGGGAGGAGCCTTAGGTGTCTGAGCCAATCAGGGCCTTAGGCCCCTCCCCGTGTATCACATGATGCACTGAGGAGGGAAGGCCCACCATTTAGGACTGGCGGGCCTTGAAGGAGAAGGGACCATTCTTCCCTCCTCCTTCTAATGGACATAGGTTCTGGGGGTTGGAGGAAGCATCTGGTGGCAGGAGGTAGTGGGCATCTCTCCTGCCTTTTTTTAGGGGGGGGAAGTGGAGCATAGGGGATGGTTCTGGGGCCCTCTGTTGGCAAGAGGGAGTAGGCATCCCTCCTACCAATTTTCTTTCATGGTGAGGCGGCATGGCAGGAGGAATTGTGCATTCCTCCTGCTGTTTTCATGGCTGTGGGGGGGGGGGGGGTTGGTTCACAGTTCTGATGCAAATTCATCGAGGAGGGCCATCATCAGTGGGGAGGAGGTGCTTTCTTCTTCTTTTTTTTTTTGTAATTGGGCATTAAAAAAAAGAAAAGGTTTCCTGGCCCGAACAGCTGAGTGTTAGGAGGCTTTCCCCTGCCTCTCCGCTGTTCTGGCTTTCCCTCATGGACATCTGTAAGAATCACTCTCACAGCCATCAATCGGATGGGAAAGTAAGGGATTACTACGAACCTCCACGTGAATCATTTGCATGCAAACTTTTAGTGCATCAATAGCTCTCTTTGAATTGGCCAAAAAATTGGATTGGATCAGACCCACATGGTCTTACTGATTCTCTTAGTGCATCTAGGACACAGAAAAGTGAGTTGTTAAACATTAGGGATGATAGGAACATAGAGTTTGGAGATGGATGTGGGACTTGAAGAAAGAAGAAATGTCAAATGGACATTAGACCTTGGTGACTATCTTGACTTGATAAATAAAATGACCAGACAACAAAAGACAGAAAAAAAACCTAATTTTATTTTCTATTTTGTGATTAGAATATGTCAAATTTGGAACGTGCAAAAACAAAGAAAGGACTGCAGAATAGAACATACATGGTGCAGGAATCTTTATTAAAAGTCTATATAAAATTATAATCCATAAAAATCGGCTCTCTTATACATGGAGTTCGGACCCAACACGGTCTGTGTTTCAGAGAAACACTCCTTCCACAGGGGTCCAGGGTATCCGATCCTATCACATATAGAGAATCATGCGGAGCACGATTGTAGTATAAAATCAAAGGCAAGAAGTTCTCCTTCTGGGCTAACACGTGACTCCATTGCTCCAGAGTCTCCATTGGCTCCCGGTTTATTTTAGAGTTCAATTCAAATGTGCTTGTGTTGTTTTTAAAATCCTATATGGTATCTTTACTCCTCTCCTTCCTTTATCTTAGAACGTTTACAGATTTTCCTTTCCAAGAGGTAATCAACAATTTAAATTATCTCTTCCTTCCAAGAAAGGGATAAAAGGAGTCACGATTTTTACTCAATCTCTGATTTTTAAGCTTTCTCAATTTTGGAATGATCTTCCACTCCTTTTAAGGAGTTCTGGTTCACTTCAACTTTTTCGTAAATCTTTAAATACCATTTTATTTGCTAAACACTTTGAAAATTAATCTTCCGAAATTTAGGGCTTCTTTTACGAAGGTACGCTAGTGTTTTTAGTGCATGCACCAGATTAGCACGCGCTATCTGAAAATCTCAAAAGAAGGCGGTAGCGGCTAGCGTGCGGGGCAATTTAGCGCACGCTATTCCACACGTTAAGGCGCTAGCGCACCTTCATAAAAGGAGCCCTTAGTCTTATTCCTTATGGTTTTTATTTAAGTTAACTATTGGAAACCGAGTCGAGCTTTCTTGGACTGATGTCTCGGTATATAAAGCCAAGCATTAGATTAGATTAACACACAGTGTGAATACTGCTACCGCAAGTGAAAGGGAATTTAGAACATACATCTTGCCAGTGCTGGTGTCATTCATGGCTGGTGCCTAGGGCATACATTTGGAAGGGTACCCCAAGGCCCAATATTGAGCTGCACCATCTTCAGCTTCCGGCAGGTTTATGTCTCTCTCTGGCCAGAGGGCAAAGGCAATTGCCATAGTTATACCTCCTCCATAACACCACCCCTGACATGTGCTATATTTATTTTTTGCATTTCTTACTTTTTCTCTGGTGTTGTACTACATACAAGCAGGGCAGGATTAACCAATAGGCCCAGTAGGCACATGCCTAGGGTCCGAAATGGTCACGGGGGCCCGATGAAGGAGGGAATCATCATTGTTTTTTCCAAATGGCGATGGGCCCCTCCAGGATCGATTAGCAACATGGCGCCCCCCCAAATGGCAATGCGGGCCCCCCCCCCCCCCCCGATCAGCAATGCGGCTCCCCCCCATGAACGGAAAGTAAGACAAGCAAGCAACGCGGGTAAGAAAAGCAACAGGAACTGTAATTTTGCAAGCGGTGCTGCTTGCTCAAAGCTTCCCTCTGACGCAGTTTCCTGTTTCCACCTGGGCGCATGGTGGGGTGGGGCAGGGAGCCCAGTGTACTTGGGTGCCTAGGGGCCCTTGACGAATTAATCCTGCCCTGCATGCAAGATATGGCTTCTTAGGGCTTTAGTTAAATTTGTTTATAGTTTGTGGTTATGTAATGTGTATTTGGCAGTTTTATTCTGAATATGTGACCGAGGTATTCTGTTAGTAAGCATTTTCTGTGTAGCCTTCTGTAACCATTTGGTTTGTGTATTTTCCCAATAGAGTTATTGATATTTTAGGGCGCCCATTGTAATATTTAGGGCCCTAAAATATCATAGGTAGGATTCTTATTTTGGAAGTTAATTGTTAGCTTTGTGTACTTGTTCTAGGTTCAGAGTGATTTTTTTTGTTTGTTTTAAAGATTTTTATTTACTATACTGTACAGAACAGCAGTTGTTGAGATTACATTAGAAACCAAAATATATGATGAGGTTTCGAGAGCATTTCCAGCAGTAAAGTAGCCCAAAAAGGTGGGGGAGAGACAGGGCAGGATTAATCAATAGGCCAAGTAGGCAAGTGCCTAGGGCCCAAAATGGTCAGGGGGGCCCGATGAAGGAGGGCATCAACATTGTTTTTTTCCAAACGGCGATAGGCCCCTCCAGCATCGATCGGCAATGCAGGCCTCCCCATCGACGGAAAGTAAGACAAGCAAGCAATGCGGGTAAGAAAGGCAACGGGAACTGTAATTGTGCAAGCGGTGCTGCTTGCCCAAAGCTTCCCTCTGACACAGCTTCCTGTTTCCGCCTGGGTGCATGGTGGGGTGGGGCAGGGGGCCCAGTGTACTTGGGTGCCTAGGGGCCCTCGATGATTTAATCATGCCCTGGGGAGGGAAGAGGAAACAATACCCTCCAGCCGAAGGAATTTGGAGCCTGTCTGCTGTCCTCTTTTAGAAATAGACGGTAGTCAGCAGTAGCGTGATACTAGCACCACAAGCAGGCGTCGTTCTCATGAATGAACTGAGCAATGAAAATGCTGTGTTGGCAGCTTAAGTTGGTACGAGATGATATGATGGAGCCACCAAGCCTCTCTTACTGTTTTCTCGGGGGGGGGGGGGGGAGGGGAAGAGGTTATATGGTGGGGCCGTTGAGCCCCTCTTTTCGCTTCTCTGGGGGGGTGTTATATGTTGAGATTTTGTTAACTGGTTCTATTTCATGTATTAAGGAAATCTTCACGGATGTCGAAAAGATAGTTATAGGCATCAGTTCAGCCCAAAGCCACAGAGTTTGCAATCTTGTTAACTGGTTCTGTTTCCAGTGTTAAGGACATTTGCATGGATGTTTCAGGGAACTGTACCATCAGTTTATCTCATAGTAACAATGACTTTGCATTGCCTGTCTATAACATTAGCATTCGCATTCCCGTCACCTGCAACTGAAAGCTAATCACCATCAATCAATAATCACACAACTCAGTTTTATTGGAATAAATATTTGGCCGCAGCTTTATTATCTATCTGAATATTATCTTCACTTACAATGCAATCTGTGTCCAAAAACCAACAAACCCCCAATGCATATTTCACACACCCCAAGGGAGCTATTCGGTGTCGAAACTAGCTCCAGTTAAGTCTTTAAATTTATAACATTCCCCCAAACGGCCCACGGTGACGCAAGGCCATGCTTCCCCTCCCCTTCCCCCAAACATGACCCACGGTGACGCAAGGTCATGCTTCCCCTCCCCCCAAACATGATCCACGGTGACGCAAGGTCATGCTTCCCCTCGCAGCGGTATCGCATACGAGTGTCACATTTATTTATTTATTAACTGCTCATCTCCCAGATCCAACTGGGCCAAACCCCATTTTCCGCCCCACCCAAAGCTGCGACCACCTCCCCCCCAACCCCATAAGCTCCACCAAACCCACTCAAGTCGACATATAACATGTAAACCCCCCACCCCACCCCACAACACTGACACAAAACATAACATCAGCACAAATGGGAGGGAGGGAGGGATAATCTTTTCCTGAAGAGACTACTCTACTGTTCCCCTTTCCTCACAGAATTCACTCCAGAGTGCCACAACATCCAACCAATCACGTGACTGCTCCACCCCATCACCTTAGCAACCTCCCTAATCATTTTTCTTTCTTACAAGCTCTATCTATTAACCCTTTCTTACCTCCTCTTATAAAATTGTCAATCCTTATTCTACAGACCCTTGATAACACCTCATATATTCCCCTCACTATCTGTCCCCCCTCCCATTTTACCCACACCATCATTCAATAAATATTACCAGCCGGTGACATCAGCTCAGCCAATGTTATATCACACCAGATGAATCTGGTGTTCTTCTTAACATTAGCATTCGCATTCCCGTCACCTGCAACTGAAAGCTAATCACCATCAATCAATAATCACACAACTCAGTTTTATTGGAATAAATATTTGGCCGCAGCTTTATTATCTATCTGAATATTATCTTCACTTACAATGCAATCTGTGTCCAAAAACCAACAAACCCCCAATGCATATTTCACACACCCCAAGGGAGCTATTCGGTGTCGAAACTAGCTCCAGTTAAGTCTTTAAATTTATAACATTCCCCCAAACGGCCCACGGTGACGCAAGGCCATGCTTCCCCTCCCCTCCCCCCCAAACATGACCCACGGTGACGCAAGGTCATGCTTCCCCTCCCCCCAAACATGATCCACGGTGACGCAAGGTCATGCTTCCCCTCGCAGCGGTATCGCATACGAGTGTCACATTTATTTATTTATTAACTGCTCATCTCCCAGATCCAACTGGGCCAAACCCCATTTTCCGCCACAAGCGGTGACAGCCTCGAGCTTGTCACCGCTCCCCCCAACACATAAGCTGCGGCCAACAGCTTTAAAACAAGTCTCCAATAAAATAGGCCAAACCTATGCCTGAAAGGTTGACAGCATCAGGACAATAATGTCCATGGAAAATAGCTGCAACAAACTCATGAGAAACCACTCTAAACCCCCACATGCTATCCATAACTCCAAAAGCTTAGTATTAAACCCACTCAATAGCAACCATGTCCCAATCCTCCTTACACACTCAATAGAGGACCAAACAAAACAAAAAGGGGTGGGGGCATTAGGGAAAACACAGACAGCAGACAACAGATCCTGCCTCAGGAGCAATATGAAATCCTCTCCCTTTGCTGAACAAATGTCACAACCCATCAAAAGAATCATAAGGGAAGCAGAATAGAAGATTAGGAAACTGTCTTTGCTGGAAAAGGATTAGCAAGGGTCACTCCCAACAAATGCTCCATATACCTAACCATAAAATCTATAGTCCATGCCCCACTGGACTCAGAAACAGCTAAGAAAATCCTCACCAGCCCAATAGAATGGTAAACAAGATATTGCACATTCCCGTTACTCCACACACACACGTATAAAAGAATCCAAATTCCTGATCCTTCCAAGAAGGTGACCGGGGAATAGGGAATTGCATTTAACCTGCAGTCAACCCAACATCTCCAGACAGCTACCCCATGAACACAATAGCAGGTCGAGAAGGTGCCAGTTTACCCACTCGATAATCTGCCCAGTGCTGCAAAAAGGCTAATCGCCAGAGCACCACTACAAATCATGAAGTGCACACATTAGGCAATACTGCAAACAAATGTCACTAAACCCTCATACAAAAAACAAACAAACAAGTAAACCCTGCACATGGACACCAGATCACACGCACCCACAACCAATTTCATAACTTCCATAAAATCCCCACACCAGCAAATGTCAAGTGAACCATCTTCTAAAATCATCCTACAAACAAACAATACAGTACTAATAGAACATGCGGCTGCTCCATATGAGAAAGGAGCAATGCACCTCTGGCAACCAAAATTGCAGAAAATGAGTCAAACAAAGCAGTTTGGCTCTCAGCACCTATCCAGCGCCTTGCAGTTCCTCCAGTCTGAGGACACAAACAAAGCCACTTAGAAAAAACATAAGGACAGATAAAGACCAAAATGCCCAGCCAGTATACCCCTCCACAGTAACAATTAACTCCTCTCTCCTAGAGAGTCCATGTGCCTATCCAAAGCCGTCCTGAATTCAGAAACTATTTCATGCATCTACTACTCCTACACCTACTGGAATTCCAAAACTATTTCATGCATCTACCTCACCTTCTGTAACAATGTAGCGCCATACCGTACTGCAGAGCCCAGCACTGCTGCACTGCATCCCCTGCCCTCTTACTTTGGATTTGCTGTCAAATAAAAGGGGTGTCATCTCATGTATAGTTAGGCCACATAGGTATTTAAACATCACTATTATCTCCCTTCTCATGCTCCTCCTCAAAGTATACAGATGGAGATCATGAACTCAGTTCCCATATGCCTATAGGACATAGACCATCAACCCTTGTAGTAGCCTTCCTTTGAACTGAACTTAAATGTACACAAAATTCACAAGGAGGTCTCACCAAAATTTGTAGAGGGGCAGCAAACTTTCATTGTCCTGCTGGCCATACTGATTCCCATGCATCCAAACATCTGTCTAGCTTTTGCTAGCACTGTTACAACCTGGTTGCCTCCTGAAGCTCATCACATACAATCACACCAAACCCGCACTCCTCATTCGTACACCAAGGTCTTCACCCTTTAATCGCACCATTCCCTTGTGGTTTAGCAATGCAAATGCATGACCTGGCATTTCTAAACATGAAATCTGAGCTGCACAATATGAAGCCATTCTACAACTTAAGCCCATCCTCGTTAGGCACACCATCAGGACTGTCTAGTCCATTACTGCTTTGGCCTCCTACAACAATCCCACTTACATAATTGTGAAAAGAACAAGCCCAATAACAAACCTTCAAACACACTACCGATAAGATCCTCCCTTGGCATAACCATCTCCTGGGACCACAACCCACTGACACCTTACTGACCAACTAGTTCCTGCCCCAGACCACCAGTGGAGCCCTCCATACCGAGAACACTGAATACGATATGCCTATGAAAATGGTAAAATGACTAAAATCAAAATACACCATATTCACCACACTCCCCTTATCTAATGCCAAGATCACCCAAAGAAAGTAAGCAGATTTGTCGATCCAAATCTGTCTCTGGTGAATCCCCAAGCTCTGTTGTAAAAGTGTTTCTATTGAGATACTCACCAATAAGTCAAACTTACCGGTCTGTATATCCCTAGTGCTGCCTTTTCTCCATTTGTTGTGGAGGGAAACCATATTCTCCCTGCTCTATTCATGCATTACCCACTCCCTACTCTACAGAAGCAGTGAGAAGGTAGTCAGCAGAGTCACCAGAACTACCCCCAAATTCTTGCAGTACCCTTGGATGTACCAGCCATTCCCCTCGTGGTATCCACCCGTAGTTCTAACGAACCCTAACAAACCCAAGCCACTGAAAATCAATCAGGGTTTTTTACACCTCCTGCCCCAGTCACATGAGGTGTTTGTACACCCTCCCCCCCAAACACTTCAGCTGTGAACCCAGAACAGAAAATATTAGTGAAGAAGTCATCTATCTCTTTACCATCTGCTACTTATTGGCCTCTTGTACCCTTGGGTTCCACAATGCCACTTTTGCATGTCTTCCTATCCCTAATAAATCCAAAAATGTCTTGTCCCCCATCATTATCGTGGCAGCTATTTATCCTTCCATCTCTATCTTTACTTTCCAGACTACTCGACCAACCCCCTCCCCCCCTTAACTCTATCCAATAGTGCTTTTGATGCCTTGCACCTTATAAGAACAGAAGAACAGAAGAATTGTGATACTGGGACAGACCAAAAGTCCATCAAGAACAGTATCCTGTTTCCAACAGTGGCCAACCCAGGACCCAAGAACCTAGTGAGATCCTATAATCCAAATTCTATGCCCTAGTAATAAAACAGAAATTATGCTGCCTATCATAGGAATAAGCAGAGGATTTCCCCAAGCCATCTCAATAAGGCCTTCTCGGTTAGGAAAGTACCCAAACCTTTTTTAAACCCCGCTAAGCTAAGTGATTTCACCTCATTCTCCAGCAATGAATTCCATAGATTAATCACATGTTGTGTGAAGACATATTTATCTGGTTTGTTATAAATCTACTACTTAATAGATTCATTGCACACACCCTAGTCCTAGTATTTTTGGAAAGAGTAAACCAGCGATTCACATCAGCCCTTTTCACTGCACTCCACTCAGTATTTCCTATACATGACATACACAATAGGTTGTTACCCTTACAATAACTTTGTTTAGGTTTGCTCACCACTTACCTAGATGATTCCCCACTAACACCATAAAAACTTTTACCCTTTAATTTCTCCAGCACAAATAAACCAAAACCCTCAACTTTACTACAATGAACCCTCTCCCTTTCCACAGAGACAGACACCAAGAAATCTATTTCCCCCTAACACACACACCACACACCCAGAAAAACACCACAAGTACATAATATGAATGTACCTTAAACACCAAGAACAGGTCATCTCCAGCTGAGCTAACAAATCAGGACAGCTGACACCATGCTGAATCACCACAGAAAGAATGGCAGACACAGGAAGATCCAAGAGACCCAGAAAGGCCATAGCACAAAAGGAAAATTAGGAAGATGGCCCCTATTGACACTCCAAACAAAATTTTTAAATCACAATACTGTGAATGCTGATGCCATACAGTCATGCAGCCGCTGAGCACATAACTATTGCAATGGCAGCTGCCAGTGCTCCTAAGCTCCCAGACACGGGAACACCAAATCTGCGAAGGCCGCAAATCCACAACTCTGCCTAGCTGTAAAAACAAACACCTGAATGCAGCATTGGCACTTCCCAACTCCCTCCTTCTAACACCAGAATTTAGAGTCAAAGCCTCAAACCTATCTAGAAGTGCCCTACCATGTGGCACACAGACCAGCCAGTCACTACCCTCGTGAACTAAAGACCAACCACCTGCCAGTTCCTCCAAACTAGCCTACTAAGAAACAACCTGGCAAAATTACACCTCAACAGAAAGACCTCTCTGTGTCACACAAAATAACCCCAACAGGTAAGTCCCTCTCTGACACACTGTACATTAGCGAGCAAACACCTTTCACATCCCATCTCCCTCATAGCCAACCCACTCTGCTCACTGTCGTGCAGACAGCGCTAACTGCAACTCCACACAGGGGACTGTTGTGCTGCCAGGCTGTTAAACCTCCACAGAAGAGCCCAAACTGCCCCTCTCCATTGCAGTCTCTGCTTAATCAGGCAACAAATCCAGCACCTGACAGACAAATAGCCTGTCCTGACTAAAACACAGACACAGAGAAGGTTAACAAGGCAAAAAATTATCTTACTCAAAATAAACCAAACTTCCTAACATTAAAATCACAATGAAAAAGAATATTTTTAGTAAGAATTAATATACTCTGAAGAGAATAATCTTTTCCTGAAGAGACTACTCTACTGTTCCCCTTTCCTCACAGAATTCACTCCAGAGTGCCACAACATCCAACCAATCACGTGACTGCTCCACCCCATCACCTTAGCAACCTCCCTAATCATTTTTCTTTCTTACAAGCTCTATCTATTAACCCTTTCTTACCTCCTCTTATAAAATTGTCAATCCTTATTCTACAGACCCTTGATAACACCTCATATATTCCCCTCACTATCTGTCCCCCCTCCCATTTTACCCACACCATCATTCAATAAATATTACCAGCCGGTGACATCAGCTCAGCCAATGTTATATCACACCAGATGAATCTGGTGTTCTTCTTTATCACTCCTATTTGAGTATGTCCTGAAGAAAGAATTGGTCTAATCTAATCTAATCTAATCTAATCTTTGATTTTATATACCAATTCATCCCAACAGGAGGGCTCGACTCAGTTAACAAGATATTAATAAATTGTACAAGAGATTAGAACAGATTAGGCCAAAATTATTTATCTTTTATGGTTGATTGTTTAAAAAAGAAGAATCAGTAAATTTCTGAAATAAATGTCTTCAATGCTTTATGAAAAGTGGGTAGATGAGAGAGAACTCTAATTATAGAAGGAAGGTCAATCCAAACTTTTACGAATAAACAAGAAAATGATTGACAAAAATTGGCCATAGTTTTTATTCCTTTAACAGTGGGAAAGCCAAGTTTATATTTCTGAGATCTCCTAGAATAGGTGACAAGGCAAAGCTTATTTTGTTGCATGCAGCCTGGAGGTCAGGTGTCTGCTGCTTTCTTTTGCCTCTTGGGGGGCCTAAATAACTTGCTGCTTCATCCTCAAAAATTACAAAGTCTGTATTGCTCAAAGCATTGTATTTTTGTGATGGAAGCTGCAGTTCTACACCATCATAATGTCAGTCTAGTCTAGTGTATAAATCTGAAGGATAGATTTCGAAAAGGTGGCAGTGTTACAGCATTTAAATTTCTTCACATCAGTGCAAAAGTTAAATGTTATAATTGGCTGTTAGAAAGAGACCAAGATGTGACATCATTCAGCGCAAAGAGTGAGCACATTAACTTTGATAAGGGGGCAATGGGGCGAGGGTGAGAGGTGCTCGGGGAAGTCATCACAAGGGTAGTCCTTTCCATTACTACATCAAGAGAACTTTCTAAGAAATTTGTTAAAACAATTTGTGTACCAGGATCCTCAGAACTAATTACCGGTACATTAGTTTTGATGGACAAATATTGCGCTCTTACAATTGGTGGTAAATTTTCACTAGGTAATTGTAAAACTTCACGCATATATTTGCGAACCATTTCAATGGCTGAGATTACTGGTGAACGAGAAAAATTCAAAATTCTCAAGTTATTTTTTCTTTGGTAATTTTCAATATATTCTAATTTCTTCTGAATAACATTTTTTTCTTTAACAATATCCAATTGAAGATCTTTAACTTGTGAAATTTGTTGCTCATGTCTATGAATAATCTCACCATGTTTTTCCAGGATTCCCCCTTGGTGTTCTACTTTAGAGTTAATAGAAGCATTATCTTTTCTCAAAACTGCCACTGCTTTCTGAAGATTAGAATCCATAATTTCCATTGCCTTCCAAATTTCCTCCTTACTCACTACAGGAGGTTTCTCTAACCTTCCATAGATGATCACTTCTCCTCCGGAATTCTTTTCTTCAGTCTCCATGCTGGAAATCTCGGGTTTGTTCTTCAACCCCACAGGGTCTCCCAGCCGCTCCTCCAGGGCTACTTGCTTCCGTTTCCTCTAGTGGGGACTTCGGCATTACCAGCAGCATGGGACTGGGCGTTCCGGGCTGGCTAGGTGCCTGTCTTCCTTTGGGGCTTAACACAGCCCCATTGCCACTAAGATCCTCCATCAACGGTGGGGGTTCTCCTGTTGCTTATTGCATCCTCGGTGTTGCAAGCCGAGCCAGACTGTCCAAAGTGGTCTGAACCAACCCCCTCGGAGTCACGGTCGCTGAAGGAACAGACCGCATTAAACCTTTCCTCTTCCCCATCGTGCGAACATACGCCGCAGAACCGGTAAATTGGAGAACAGTCAGTTCAAGACAAGATTAGTCCCGCAGCTCAGCATGCACGTCTGCTCCTGACACCATCTTGACTCCAAATCCTGGCCTTTCAGTGTGTATCCAGTTATCACTTTCCTATGGTCGTACCATCTCACATGCTTACATAACACTTCAAGAGACAAAATATGAGACAGCCAGGAAATCTCACAAAGGAAACATGCTCACATCCAAGGAGGGAAGCAAAATGGCTGCCACTGCTCTGGCTCAACCCTTGCTGATCAAAGGAGCAGTTCCAAGGGATAGCCTCAGAGAAGACTTCCCTCTAGCTTTTCAGGACAGCAAAAGCCTGTCACCCAGGGAGGATGGTGCACAAAAATAACAAAAAATATCAGGGCTGATAACAAGAGGAAATGAATGTGCTCATAACAAAAAAGTGATGGTGGAAAAAAAAAAAAAAATGAGAACAATGGGCTGTTTCTGTTACCAGAAAAGCTAAGCATGAATCCATATGGTTTGAATGGTATAAGACAGCTCCTCCGTGACATTTTTATTAAGGTTATATATATGACCATTCATCTTCATTTGAATGGTGCTAATTGCTGTCTGTGGGACCTTCTGCTACTGTGTGCAGACCACACGCTCCCTCCTTTCCCCCCCACTGACACTACCATTGCTATGGGTGCACTACATTGCTCTACTGTCCGCAGATAGGAACCTGCTGGTGCCTGACCACAACAGCTGGAAATATTCTGCTTTTAAAAGCTTATCTTGTTGATACTTGAGTTGAGCTATTACACAGAGAAAAAAAAGTAAACAAATGAACTAACATTGCGGGCAACTTTTCCCACAAAATACACTCCCTGTGCTGTTGAATGTGTCTCATGTCTTATAGATGACTATGGGATTTGACATGGATGCTTTCCTGTGAAAGGAGCATTGTCAAGGCAGGAAAAGGAAGCAAAGAAAAAGCAGAAAAATGAACTCCCTTTATACTGAAACGAGTTTTTTCTAGGGTTATGCATTTATTAGCCTGCATTCAGTTCATTAGAATGCCTGAAAAAATTTGTGCTCCAAAATGTTGATGTCAAATTCAAAATGGTTCCAGAACCACTGCTACTACTATAAATAAAGTTCTGGATATTAAATTTTAAGTTTATCTTTTTGGCCTCAGACCCACCACTCCACCGCTAAATGAAATCTTATAGCGCGAAGAGTTACATGGCTCTTCATCATTGGCCACCTAATACTTTTCTTACAACCTATATGTAATCAATAAATATTTTAAATAAATAATGCTTTATAGTTTTTCTAAACATTTAGCTTAATAAGTGTGATCCGGGAGAGGATGACCCAACATGTTTCGCACTGTTGTGCTTTATCAAGGGTCTTTAGTTGGATGACAACAGCCGCCGCAGGGGACCCTTGATAAAGCACAACAGTGCGAAACATGTCGGGTCATCCTCTCCCGGGTCACACTTATTAAGCTAAATGTTTAGAAAAACTATAAAGCATTATTTATTTAAAATATTTATTGATTACATATAGGTTGTAAGAAAAGTATTAGGTGGCCAATGATGAAGAGCCTTGTAACTCTTCTCGCTATAAGATTTCATTTAGCGGTGGAGTGGTGGGTCTGAGGCCAAAAAGATAAACTTAAAATTTAATATCCAGAACTTTATTTATAGTAGTGACAAAATATGTGTGCATGCAAAAATCAATGTAGGGTATATTTGCCTACACATTAATGCAAACAATCAATTTAGGCACTTTAAAAAGTTCAAATGTACAAACAAATTTTCTTAAATAGAAATAGCAAGGCATAAGAACCTAAGAACAGCTATACTGGGTCAGACAAATGGTCTATCTAATACAGTATTCTGTTTCAACAGTTCCCAATCCAGGTCACAAGAACCTGGCAGAAACCTTTGTAGTAGCAACATTCCATGCTACCAATCCCAGGGTAAGCATTGGCTTCTCCCATGTCTGTCTCAATAGCAGATTAGGAGGGGGGGGGGGGGGGGGGGGCTGAAAAGTTCTCAGCCCAACCAACTTTCTAAATCCTAAGCGTTATTTTGCCCTGAAGCTGAAAAGAGTGTTATTTTGTTTTGCAAAGTGCCTATTTGCAGAATAGTAATGCTATGTTTTGACACTGTTTCAGATCATTGATTGAACCCGTGACAATGAAAAGTGTGGAATTTTCAGGTGTGGAACTCCAAACCGTCATGAAGTTCCTATTCCTGCAGAAGAAAACGCCAAAGGAAATCCATGAATGTATGATGCAAACATTGAGTGACATCATACTCCAGAGTAAAGAAGTGGTGTGCAAACTTTCAGCGTGGAGATTTCAAGACCGAATATGCAGTATGGTCTGGGAGGCCTCAAACACTGTCAACTCCTGAAATTGTTGACCATGTCCATGATCTGATTTTGTCAAAAATATAATAGGGGAATGAATAATATACTCAAGATCAAAAGAAAATATACTAAATGTGAAATAATGATCTCAATGCTTCAAAACATAACTGAATAACTATTTAAGTCACTATTTATGTTGTAATGTGCTCAAAGATGTGTAGCCCTGTCAAAGACACAAAGTCCATATAGCAGGACACCCACCCAATCATTGCATATGTACCATAGTGAAAAGGTGAAAATATAAAACTTTAAAAACTGGTGCAATTCCTATATTAACAAAACTTAATTCAACTTAACTAAAGAGATTCATTAGGGTCCTGACATAGACCACGTTTCGATTGTCTGTCTTAAGGAACCCAAGTTATAGTGTTGAAAACAGTTTTCAATGCAAGACAAGATGGTAAGTCCAATTCAAAAATACCATCCTAGTAGCTGTAAAGTAGAAACATATGTTGAATGATTTATGTAAAAAAGAGGTTTATATATAAAAAGTAAATCTATAAATGCTTAAAGGCATAAGGCAGGGGTGTCCAATGTCGGTCCTCGAGGGCCGCAATCCAGTCGGGTTTTCAGGATTTCCCCAATGAATATGCATTGAGAGCAGTGCATGCAAATAGATCTCATGCATATTCATTGGGGAAATCCTGAAAACCCGACTGGATTGCGGCCCTCGAGGACCGACATTGGACACCCCTGGCATAAGGGGATGGTACCTGTCAATTTACTCCTTCTTTGCCTGACAGAACAGGTTTAAAGAGAATATGACGTCATCACGTCTAAACTGACAACGTGAGCAGTGATTGGCTATCAGGAAAAGCAAGCTATCTGAGGCTATCTGATGTTTTTCTATATCCCTATGAGCATTTCCAGCATTTATTATGTTGGAAAAGATATACCGACAATATTTTCGCGATATGGAAGGGCACACCAGCTGAATTGAAACAGTTTTTGTACTGGATTAAAACCTGTGACGTGAATTTACAGTTTACAGCACAAATGCATCCTAAACAACTTCCTTTTTTGGATATTATGATTTCTCTGGAGCAGGGTTCTTTTACTAACACAATCTTTAAGAAAGATACTGATAGAAATAATCTACTCAGATATGATAGTTTCCATTCCAGGCATCTGAGAGACAATATACGTATAAGGCAGTTTCTGCGGCTAAGATGGAAGATTTTTCTGAAAGAGCCCAGGATATGAGTGCACGTTTCCAGGAGCGATGTTACCCTGGAGTAATAGTAAAGAAAGCACGCAAACGTGCATCGTGCCAGCATGTCTACACTTTTACAATCACAACAGGGTGAAGCTGAGCAGTCTTTAGTTTCTGTGCTGCCATATTCCCATCATGCCTTTTTTAACAAATGGATAATCAAAACACATTGGCATATTTTACCATACCATTCTGTTTTTCAAGATATTCCCAGGTTCCTGGGGAGGTGCGTGTGTGTGGGAGGGGAGGGGGGAAGAGACTGAAAATAGAATTGATATAGGAATTTTTTTTAATTGTTTCATGAAGATTTTAATATATTTGTGCACATCATGGGGGAGAGGGAATGGGGAAGAGAATGGAATTGGAGTTGAGATAGCAAATTTTTTGATTGATCTTATGTAGGTTTTAATATATTTATATGTAGGTGGGAGGTAGGGGACAATGTAGTAGAGAATTAATGTCTGTAAATTTGTTGTGCTTGTTGTGCAATATCCATATAGAAAGCCCTTTGAATTAATTAAAGGGCGCATAATATGGGACGAGCCCTGCATGAGTTCAGGATAATGGTAAAGGGGAGGGGGGGGGGAAGGGGTTAGGAGTGAGGTACAGAGGAGCTAAGAAGAATTATGGGGAGTTTTGAAGTTTTGATTGGTTTAAATTTATTGGTTTTGAGTAGTGATTAAGTGTAGGTGAATGGTGATTGGTTGAGAAGGAATGATTGTGAGTGGTGGATTTCGGCGGGAGAATGTTGGAAGTTTTGTCTGTGGGAGGTGGGGTGTGAGGAGGGTAGGCAGGAAGGAAGGGTGTGGGAAATTAGGATTTTGAGGGTAGGAGTCAATTAGGAGGCAATTCTTTCAGTCAATTTTCAGTTTAATTCAGTTCATTTAATTCAAGTTCATTCAATTTAATGTGAAGGAGTGAATTCATTGTGATTTCGCGGCGCGTTTACCTTGGTGCTGAGGTGGTGCTCGTGTGGGAAGTTGCCGCGGCGATTTTTAATGCTGGTTCGGGCAGTTCCCCTTTGTTTTTAAGGCGGTGCTAACTGCTGCAGTTGCCGTGGTGTGAGGTAAAGTAGTGCGTTTGACTTCTAGTTCCTGTCGGGTGGTTTGCGGCAGGAACGAATCTGCTTTCCGGCTCGAGCAGCAGTGGGGACTTGCCGGGTGGTCCGGTTTGTGGGCCGGTCATTGTTGGAGTGGAGCGGAGTTACAGCACGGATTCGGAGGTGGGGGAAGCGGCGACCGTTTGGAATTGAAGCGGTCGGTTTCATGCAGCGGCTTGGGTGAGTGCGTGTCTGCTCTGAGCTGGTGGGGAGCTTGTGTTTAATTGCAATTTTGTTTTTTCACTGCTTGTTTGGGTGTTGGTTTGGGGGAGCATTTTCTCAGTCAGCAAAACGGGCTGCTTCATTTATGGCTCCTAAACAAAAAGTGCTGCCTAAAAAGAAACAGCCTGGAAAGGGGCAGAAGGTGGCACGGGTTGGTAAGGCCCCTCGGAAGGCAAATAATGTGTCCAGGGCTAGCACTGTTGGACAGGTGGCCAGGCATATTGCAGCTGAAAGTTTGAGTGTTTCAGCTGGAGTGAGACCTGCACGGAGATCTGCTGTGGTGGGGTCCGCTGGTGGCAGTGGCTCGCGCCCGGAGGCTTTGAGGGCGGAGGTGGCTGAAGAAGGTCCTGATGCTGCTGTACCTGGCACCTCTCAATCACTCAATTCCACAATGCCTGTGACGGCTCCGGCTGGTGAGTTTGCTAGATGTGTGTCTGATTTGTTGGGTATGGTGGCTGGGGGTAGAGAGTCTGAAGGTTTGGTTAGTGGAGGGGTGGGTAGTGCGGGGGGTGCTCCACGGAAGTCTTTAGGCAAAAGGTTGAGGAATAAAAATTTTTGCATCGCTTGCAGCATGTGGTTAGGCATATGGACAGGGATCGTAAGAGTAGGAGGTTGGATTTGGTAGATCCTATGCATGTTTGGGAATCTTCGGATTCTTGGGATTCTTCTCATTCTCCTTCCTCATCTTCTTCGTCGGATGTGGTGCCTGTGGCTGCACCGGTTGGCAGTGGTGTTGGTGTGCCCAGTACGTCGGGTGGCATGGCACAATTTTCTCGTTCTAGACATACGTTATGTGAAATTGCACCTTTGGATGGGCAGTTGTCTCAGAAGTGGAAGAGAAAAATTTTGAGAATGAAATATGTGGATGTCTTTGCTTTATTGGAATCTGAGCAGGAGGGTTTTGAAAGAAAGAAAAGTGAGGAAGGAAAAGAGGAGGGGAAGAAAAAGAGAAGTAGAGTGTCTCGAACTATATTTAACTGGTTATTGGGTTTTCATGTGTATGCTAGTGTGTTAGGGTCTGCCAAACCGGGGTTGTATCCTGGCTTACTGCGTTATGCTGATCTGATTTTACGGGCTTACCGGACTTATGGTGGGTGGGCCTGGTTAAATTATGACGAGCATTTTCGACGTGGTATGGCTCGGGATAAATCTGAAGCTTGGGGCTTTAGGGATGTGGACTTGTGGTTGACTGAAATGACTTCAGTTCGACCCTCGTTTTTTCGAGGAGTCCCCTCCTCAGGAGGCTCTATGCCTTTGGGGAGGGGAGCCTCAGGTCCAGCAGGAATGGGTCGAGCAGGGTTTGGTGTTGGGGGAATGGGGTTTGTTGGGTGGCAAGGCACTGCACAAGTGGGATTGGTGGGCTCAGCCTGTTTCCAGTTTAATGGAGGTCGGTGTGACAGAGCTGGGTGTAGATTCCGGCATGTGTGTAGTCAGTGCTCGGGCTCCCATCCAGCCATTAGATGTCCTGGGGCCTGGAGTAAAGGACCGGTTGGGCGATCCGCTGGAGCGGCTGCCTCGGGTGTGTCTGGACAAGGCCCCTTCCCCCGTTGATCTACAGGAGCTTGCTCATTGGTTGCCCTTATATCCTAATCAGGTAGATGCGGATAGGCTTTGGGGGGGTTTTACTAAAGGGTTCCTTATCCCTTTTGATGGTCCCTTGCTGTTGCATACTTGTGTGAATTCACCATCTGTTGCTAAACATGTTATGGTGGTTCGGGAAAAATTGGGCAAAGAAATTAATTTGGGAAGAATCGCGGGGCCTTTCCTGTCTCCTCCTTTTGATAATTTGGTGCTTTCGCCTCTGGGGGTTATTCCAAAGAAGGAGCCAGGAAAATTCCGTTTGATTCATAATTTATCCTTTCCTTTGGGGTTCAGTGTGAATTCCTTTATTGATCCGAATTTTTGCTCGGTACAATATGCATCTTTTGATAGGGCGTTAGACATGTTAAGGGATTTGGGTCCTGGTGCGTTAATGGCTAAAGCTGATATCGAATCAGCTTTTCGGTTATTGCCGGTTCACCCATCGTCATTTTATTTATTAGGCTTTCACTTTGAACAACATTATTATTTTGATAAATGTATGCCTATGGGTTGCTCGGTTTCCTGTGCATATTTTGAAGCTTTTTCTACTTTCTTGCATTGGGTAATGGAGCAATGTTCTGGGTCATCCTGTATTGTACATTATTTGGATGATTTCCTGTTTGGAGGTGTTGTAGGGACTAATCAGTGTAGTGTGCTGTTAGATACATTCCGTGGTGTGATGAATCGGTTGGGTGTACCGTTGGCTGAAAGTAAGACGGAAGGGCCTTGCTCGACTTTGGTTTTTTTGGGCATTGAGTTAGATTCTGTGCGAATGGAGTCTCGCTTGCCCTTGGAAAAAGTTCATGCTTTGCGTACTGAAATTGACAGAGCTGTGCAGAGGAGGAAGTTGACTCTTGCTGAAATTCAGTCTTTGGTGGGGCGGTTGAATTTTGCATCTCGTGTTATACCCATGGGTCGTGTTTTTGCACGTCATTTGGCTTTATTAACTAAAGGTGTTACAAAAAAGCATTACCGAATACGATTGTCTCGTGTAGTGCGTGAGGATTTGTTCATGTGGAAAACCTTTTTAGTAAAGTTTAATGGGGTGAGGGTATGGCCTCAGCCATTGGTATCGGATACTGATTTGCGTCTGTTTACAGATGCTTCTGGTGGGTGTGGTTTTGGAATCTATTTTAATGGAGCTTGGTGTGCTGAGGCTTGGCCAGAGGGATGGCGTGCCAGGGGATGGTGTGATAACATAGCATTTTTGGAGTTGTTTCCAGTGTGGGTGACACTGAAATTATTTGGTGGTAGATTAGAGAATAGACGGGTCTTATTAAGTTCAGACAATGTGGCGGTAGTTGAAGCGGTAAATAGGCAGAGAGTGCATTGCAAATTGTTACTGGGTTTGTTGCGTTTGATAGTGCTGGAGTGTTTATGCTTGAATTTGACACTGAGGGCGCGTCATGTTCCTGGTCATACTAATGCAATTGCTGATTCTCTTTCTCGCTTTCAGTGGACCCGTTTTCATGCGTTGGCTCCTGGAGCGGACGGTGGCCCGACACGGATGCCGGCAGCTTTGTGGCAGCACTTCCTAGAAGCTTCCAGACTTTGTTGAAGAATTCGTTGGCACCTAACACGTGGAAAGTTTACAGTGCTGGATGGCGTCGTTTTATGTATTTTTTACAGTCTTTTCAAGGAGCTGATTGTTTGGAAATTGATGAGAGTTCTATTATTGCTTTTATTTTATTTGCGCATACTGTTGGATGGTCGGTGGGGGTGGTGAATCAAGTATTGGCAGGGGTTGCTTTTGTTTGTAAGATTCAAGGTTGGAAGGATCCTACTTCCTCCTTTTTAGTTCGTAAGCTTCGAGTGGGTTTTGTTCGTGGGAAGGCTTCCTTTAGTCCGGCTTTGGTAAGGTTGCCTATTTTGACGGACCACTTAGTGAGTATAGGGGAGTCACTGCCTAAGATTTGTGTGTCTCCTTTTGAAGTGGTTCTTTTCCGACTAGCCTTTTCAGTGGCTTTTTTTGGGGCATTGCGCATCAGTGAATTGGTGGCTTCTTCAAAGAACTCGGTTGGTAGGACGGGGTTGTTGTTTAGTGATGTGGTTTTGTCTTCATTAGAGTTGCGTGGTTGTATACGAAGCTCTAAGACAGACCCTATGGGGAAAGGATGTTGGTTTCGATTGCATGCAGCGGTGCAATTTTCGGAGTGTCCAGTATCTTTGGCTCATCGGTATGCATCAATTCGGCCTCAACAGGGCTTGTTTTGGTTGGTGCATGCGGATGGGTCACCATTAACTCGGTTTCAATTTAATGCAGTTTTTAAACGAGTGTTGGGTTGTGTAGGTTTAAATCCTGCGCTATTTGGCACTCATTCCTTTCGAATTGGGGCAGCTACTTTTGCGGCTCAGGAGGGTGGGTCTCCGGATTTCATTAGGAAAATTGGGAGGTGGGCGTCCAATAGGTATTTGGGTTATGTTCGCACTAATTGATATGCTCAGTTACACTTAATTTGTTTTCTCTCCTTATCTTATTTAGCTCGCATCCGGACTTTGCCAGTGGAGGTGTGTGTCTGGCTATGTGGGCATTCTTTCATATTCTGGGCACGAAAGCATGCAGTTTCTTCTCGTTGGGGGTTGAATCTTGGACTGGCTGAATTGGGTATCTCCATTCATTGGCTGGGACAGCGTGGGATGCGCTGGAATCAACTTTTGCCAACCTTGTTGGAGGCTGAACGTTTCTCTTATCCAGATTTGATACTTGTTCATTTGGGAGGGAATGATTTATGTCATATTAAGGGGGTGGATTTGATTAGGCAAATGCAAAAGGATTTTGTTATTCTGTTGTCTCATTTTCCGTTAACTCACTTAGTTTGGTCTAAAATTATTCCTCGTTTGGTGTGGAAAGATGCTCGAAATGAGCGTGCGATTGAGAGATTGCGGCGTAGGGTGAATGTGGAGGTTGCTAGATGGGTGGGCTGTTTGGGGGGTATGATCCTTAGTCATGATTTGTTATCTACAGATTGCCCTGGCTTATATCGGCTGGATGGGGCTCACTTATCTGATATTGGTCTAGATATTTTCATTAGCACAGTGCAGGATTTGTTGGAAGCTGTGTTTAAAGTGTAATTTGGCTGCAGCTAGTTTGGGGGAGTGGTGACAAGCTTATGCTGTCTCCACTTTGGCGAAAAATGAAATGGAGTTCCTTCCAGGCGGCCAGGGATTGTGGGGAAATATAAGTTCAAGATATGATAAATGTTGTATGCTGTGTGCGGTACCGCCACAGACAGGTGAGGCCGGGCGACACCGCAGGTCTTGCAGATGGGATACTTTGAATGTAATCTAATGTGGGGATGTTGGGGAGAAGCAGCTAGGTCGGGACCGACTAGCTGTTGGGAAAGAAAGGAAAGGCCGCCTAGGAAGAGAGGGAGATGAAATAAGTTAAATACATTGTTATGTAATTTGAAAAATTAATAAAGCTGCGGCCAAATTTATGCCATAATAATAATGTGTTAGTGTTTGATTTCTGTTCAAATTTTGAATTGTTTGAATGCAGAGTGCGAGTTCCTAATATTAAGAAAGCCCTTTGAATTAATTAAAGGGCGCATAATATGGGACGAGCCCTGCATGAGTTCAGGATAATGGTAAAGGGGAGGGGGGGGGAAGGGGTTAGGAGTGAGGTACAGAGGAGCTAAGAAGAATTATGGGGAGTTTTGAAGTTTTGATTGGTTTAAATTTATTGGTTTTGAGTAGTGATTAAGTGTAGGTGAATGGTGATTGGTTGAGAAGGAATGATTGTGAGTGGTGGATTTCGGCGGGAGAATGTTGGAAGTTTTGTCTGTGGGAGGTGGGGTGTGAGGAGGGTAGGCAGGAAGGAAGGGTGTGGGAAATTAGGATTTTGAGGGTAGGAGTCAATCCCTCCCTCCCTTCCCTCTTTGGGTAAGGTTCATTGGAAAAGTGTTGGGAGTATATAATTTAATTTGTGATGTTTAGATGGTGGGTGGTTTCATGGTTGGTTCTAATGCTGGTGCTGGGCAATCAAGGGGTGGGGGGTAGGTAGTCGCAGCTGGCGAAAAATGAAATGGAGTTCCTTCCAGGCGGCCAGGGATTGTGGGGAAATATAAGTTCAAGATATGATAAATGTTGTATGCTGTGTGCGGTACCGCCACAGACAGGTGAGGCCGGGCGACACCGCAGGTCTTGCAGATGGGATACTTTGAATGTAATCTAATGTGGGGATGTTGGGGAGAAGCAGCTAGGTCGGGACCGACTAGCTGTTGGGAAAGAAAGGAAAGGCCGCCTAGGAAGAGAGGGAGATGAAATAAGTTAAATACATTGTTATGTAATTTGAAAAATTAATAAAGCTGCGGCCAAATTTATGCCATAATAATAATGTGTTAGTGTTTGATTTCTGTTCAAATTTTGAATTGTTTGAATGCAGAGTGCGAGTTCCTAATATTATGGTGATTCTTCTGTAGCACAATTGTAGTTTGAAAATGTAATAAAGATTAAAAAAAAAAGACATTCCCAGGTTTGCCTTTTCGAAAGGTTCTAATTTGAAACAGAAATTAGTGCACTCTCGATTCACTATACCTGAAGATAATAGTATAGTACACATTGGCCACAGACGTTTGGTCACTGCAAATTTTGCCAATATAGCAGCACACTTGAATCACTGACATTACCAGATTGGGTTAAGAAAAAGGCCAAGGGCATGTCCTCCAATTGTGAAACCAGTGGAGTAATATATATAGTGGAATGTCCCTGCTCTTTACACTACATAGGACAAACTACAAGAACCATCAAGGTGCGCATTGGTAGAATACGGGCAGGCACTGCAGCACTGGGTTGACAATGAACATGATGAGAGCGATCTCCGTTTTAGAAATTCCTTTGTTAAAAAGAGGCGGCAATCGGGCCCATCTGTTATGGACCCATGAACAAAGCTGGAGTTATAAATTAAACACACTCTCCCCAGGGGGATTGAATAATGAAATAGAATGGCAGGCGTTTTTGTAACCCCCGCCTCAGTTAGCTTGCTTTTCCTGATAGCCAATCACTGCTCGCGTTGTCAGTTTAGACGTGATGACGTAATGACGTAATATTCTCTTAAAACCAGTGAAAGTTTATTCTGTCAGTTGAACGACCACAGTAGGCAAAGAAGGAGTAAATTGACAGGTAACTTCCCCTTATGCCTTTAAGCATTTACAGATTTACTTTTTATATATAAACTTCTTTTTTACATGAATCATTCAACATATGTTTCTACTTTACAGCTACTAGTATGGTAATTTTGAATCGGACTTACCATCTTGTCTTGCATTGGAAACTGTTTTCAACACTATAACTTGGGTTCCTTGAGACAGACAATCGAAACGTGGTCCACGTCGGGACCTTCAAGAATCTCTTCAGTCAAGTTGAATTACTCAAAAAGTTTTGTTAATATATTTATTGCACCAGTTTTGAAAGCTTTATTTATCACCTTTTCACTATGGTACATATGCAATGATTGGATGGGGGTCTTGCTATATGGACTTTGTGTCTTTGGCAGGGCTACACATCTCTGAGCAAGTTACAACGTAAATAGCGACTTAAATAGTTATTCAGTTATGAAGTACTAGTCTTTAAGCCTGTTACATTAATGGGTGCCAGAATAGATGTGTGTGTCTGTCTTTCTCTCTCTCCTTGGCCACTTTCTGTGTCTTTCTTTCTTTTTGTCTCTTTTCCCTCCGTTGTCCACCACCACCCCTTGCCAGCTCCCCATGTCCAGCAGTAGCCCTTCTCCATTCCTTTTACCTCCCCCGTGTCTAGCAGCATCTCTTCCATGCTCCCCCTGTCCCTCTTACCTGCTCCCCGGTCCATCAGCACCTCTTTCGTGCTCCCCCTGTCCCTCTTCCCTGCTCCCTGATCCATCAGCACCTCTTCTGTGCTCCCCCTGTCCCTCTTCCCTGCTCCCCCATCCATCATCACCTCTTCCGTGCTCCCCCTGTCCCTCTTCCCTGTCCCCCAGTCCATCAGCACCTCTTCTGTGCTCCCCCTGTCCTTCTTCCCTGCTCCCCGGTCCATCAGCACCTTTTCCATGCTCCCCCTGTCCCTCTTCCCTGCTCCCCTGTCCATCAGCACCTCTTCTGTGCTCTCCCTGTCCCTTTTCCCTGCTCCCCGGTCCATCAACATTTCTTCCGTGCTCCCCCTGTCCCTCTTCCCTGCTCCCCGGTCCATCAGCACCTCTTCCTTGCTCACCCTGTCCCTCTTCCCTGCTCCCCCATCCATCAACATTTCTTCCGTGCTCCCCCTGTCCCTCTTCCCTGCTCCCCGGTCCATCAGCACCTCTTCTGTGCTCCCCCTGTCCCTCTTCCCTGCTCCCCGGTCCATCAGCACCTCTTCCGTGCTCCCCCTGTCCCTCTTCCCTGCTCCCCGGTCCATCAGCACCTCTTCCGTGCTCCCCCTGTCCCTCTTCCCTGCTCCCCTGTCCATCCGCACCTCTTCTGTGCTCCCCTGTCCCTTTTCCTTGCTCCCCGGTCCATCAACATTTCTTCCATGCTCCCCCTGTCCCTTTTACCTGCTCCCCGATCCATCAACACCTCTTCCGTGCTCCCCCTGTCCCTCTTCCCTGCTCCCCATCCATCAGCACCTCTTCCGTGCTCCCCCTGTCCTTCTTCCCTGCTCCCCGGTCCATCAGCACCTCTTCCGTGCTCCCCTGTCCCTCTTCCCTGCTCACCCATCCATCAGCACCTCTTCCGTGCTCCCCCTGTCCATCTTCCCTGTTCCGCGGTCCATAAGCACCTCTTCTGTGCTCCCCCTGTCCCTTTTCCCTGCTCCCCGGTCCATCAACACCTCTTCCGTGCTCCCCCTGTCCCCCTTCCTTGCTCCCCCGTCCATCAGCACCTCTTCTGTGCTCCCCCTGTCCCTTTTCCCTGCTCCCCGGTCCATCAGCACCTTTTCCATGCGCCCCCTGTCCCTCTTCCCTGCTCCCCTGTCCATCAGCACCTCTTCCATGCTCCCCCTGTCCCTCTTCCCTGCTCCTCCATCCATCAGCACCTCTTCCGTGCTCCCCCTGTCCCTCTTCCCTGCTCCCCGGTCCATCAGCACCTCTTCCGTGCTCCCCTTAGAAACATAAAAACATAGAAACATAGAAAAATGACGGCAGAAAAGGGCCAAAGCCCATCAAGTCTGCCCACTCCAGTGACCCTTCCCCCAACCTCCTGCCCTTACCTCATTAGAGATCCCACATGAATATCCCATTTATTTTTGAAATCTGCCACGCTGTTGGCCTCAATCACCTGCCGTGGGAGTTCATTCCAATGATCGACCACCCTCTCAGTGAAGAAATACTTTCTGGAGTCCCCATGAAATTTCCCTCTCCTGATTTTCAGCGGATGCCCTCTGGTGGACGAAGGTCCCATAAGACGAAAGATATCCTCTTCCACCTCGATACGACCCGTGATATATTTAAATGTCTCAATCATGTCTCCTCTCTCTCTTCGTTCTTCAAGTGAGTACAGCTGCAATTTATTCAGCCTTACTTCATACGGAAGATCCTTGAGTCCCGAGACCATCCTGGTGGCCATCCGCTGAACTGACTCAACTCTCAGCACATCTTTCTGGTAATGTGGTCTCCAGAATTGAACACAATATTCCAAATGAGGTCTCACCATGGACCTGTACAGTGGCATTATGACCTCTGGCATCCTGCTGATAAAACCTCTACGGATACAACCCATCATTTGCCTTGCCTTGGAGGAAGCCTTTTCCACTTGATTGGCAGTTTTCATGTCATCACTAATGATTACTCCTAAATCCCGTTCTTCCGTGGTCCTAACTAAGGTCTCACCATTTAACGTGTAAGTCCTGCACAGATTTCTTTTACCCAGGTGCATCACTTTGCATTTTTTAGCATTGAAGTTGAGCTGCCAAGTCGATGACCATTGTTCTAATAGTAGTAGGTCCTGCGTCATACTGTCAGGCATAGTGCTTTTACCTACTATGTTGCACAGTTTGGCGTCATCGGCGAACAATGATATTTTTCCTCTGAGCCCTTGGGTCATATCACTTATGAATATGTTGAATAGGATTGGACCTAAGACCGAGCCTTGTGGCACTCCACTGGTCACATCTGATGTTTTGGATGGGGTACCATTTACCATCACCCTCTGAATTCTACCGCTCAGCCAATCTTTAACCCATGCAGCTAGTGTTTCTCCTAATCCCAGCGATTTCAACTTGTTCAATAACCTGCGGTGTGGGACGCTATCAAAAGCTTTGCTGAAGTCCAAATGCACTACGTCCAGGGACTCCCCGGCATCCAGTTGTCTTGTTACCCAGTCGAAGAAGCTAATCAGATTTGATTGGCAGGACCTGCCCTTGGTAAATCCATGTTGATGGGGATCATGTAGATTTTCTTCATCCAGTATTGTATCAAGTTTCTGTTTGATCAGTGTTTCCATGAGCTTGCATACTATGGATGTGACACTTACCGGTCTGTAATTTGCTGTCTCTGTCCTGCAGCCCTTTTTGTGGAGTGGAATAACGTTAGCTGTTTTCCAGTCCAAGGGGACTCTTCCCGTGCTTAGGGAGAGATTGAAGAGTACAGACAATGGTTCCGCCAGGACTTCACTCAACTCTCTGAGCACCCTGGGATGTAGGTTGTCTGGTCCCATGGCTTTGTTCACTTTGAGTCTTGAAAGTTCGCAGTAGACGCTACTGGGCGTAAACTTGAAGTCTTGAAACGGGTCTTTCTGGCTTTCCCTTGTCTGTAAAAGTGGACCGGATCCCGGTGCCTCACAGGTGAAAACCGAGCAGAAGTATTCATTTAGTAGCTCGGCCTTAGTGGAATCCGATTCTGCATAATTCCCGTCCGATTTCCTGAGTCGTTCTATCCCATCTTTGTTTCTTTTCCTGTCACTAATATACCTAAAGAAGGATTTATCCCCTTTCTTAATGTTCCGCGCTAGATTCTCCTCTATTCGGAGCTTGGCCTCTCTGACTGCCTTCTTGACAGCTTTAGACCTGTCCTGATAGTCTTCTTTTGCCTCCTGCTTTCCTAAATGTTTGTAGGCGATAAATGCTTTTTTCTTCTCCTTAACGAGGTCCGAAATTTCAGTACTGAACCACTGGGGTCTCTTGTTTCTCCGACTTTTGCTGACCTTTTTTACATAGCGATTTATTGCTTCATGCAAGGTGGATTTGTCCCTCTTCCCTGCTCCTTGGTCCATCAGCACCTCTTCCGTGCTCTCCCTGTCCCTTTTCCCTGTTCCACGGTCCATCAGCACCTCTTCCGTGCTCCCCTGTCCCTCTTCCCTGCTCCCCTGTCCATTAGCACCTCTTCCGTGCTCCCCCTGTCCCTCTTCCCTGCTCCCCCGTCCATCAGCACCTCTTTCGTGCTCCCTCTTCCCTGCTCCCCGGTCCATCAGCACTTCTTCCGTGCTCCCCCTGTCCCTCTTCCCTGCTCCCCCATCCATCAGCACCTCTTCCGTGCTCCCCCTGTCTCTCTTCCCTGCTCCCTGTCCATCAGCACCTCTTCCGTGCTCCCCCTGTCCCTCTTCCCTGCTCCTTCTGTCCAGCATGTTCGTTTGCAGCCAGGTGAGGATAGCGGCCAGCTGTAGCGAACCTCGCAGACCGCTATGCACCTCAGTAGCAAGTTTCTTCTGAAGCGATCGCGTACGTCAGAGAAAACGTGCTACTGAGGTGCTGAGCGGCATGCGAAGTTTGCTACAGCTGGCCACTATCCTCACCAGGCTACTTTGAAGAGCGGCGTTGGCAGCGGTACTGGGCAGATTCACAGCAGCGGTGGCCACCGCAGCCGGCAATCGGGCGGCGATGACGCGGCTCTGGCGCCGCTGGGAGAGAGCTTGCCTGCACTTCCTCCAGCAGCAGCAGTTGGTGAGTGAGGGCTGGAGAAGGAGAGTTGCCAGAATGTTCCCTGCCGCCGTGTTCTAAAATAGAATTTGGCCACGGAACAGAAAACACGGCGGCAGGGATCACAAAACCCTAAGTGCGCATGCGCGCTTAGGGTTTTATTATATAGGATTGAGATCATTATTTCACATGATCTGATATGGGCAGATTCAACTAATATTGACTAAAAAATTGCTGGACACTACAGATATCCAGGGAACATGTTGGGTGTATAATCCACATGCAGCTGAGTATGTAGAAACCAAGTGGGTGCCCAAATTTTGAATGCTGATTGTTTATTGTGAGCTTCTATACTGCTACTAATGACTGGGGAGTCAATTCAGAGCGGTTTGCATGAGCTTTTGTAAAAGGTGTTACAAAGCATGTACAGAGTTACAGGGGTTTCTGTAGCAGTGTTACAACACAGAGTTATTAATACTGGCATAATTATGGCATAATCAATCATCCTACTTATGTTACTGGCACATCAATGAGAAACAATGTCTAGTGCAGTGTTTCTCAACCTTTTCAAGCCAAGTACCCCCTAAGCCTAACAAATACCAACCAAGTACCCCTGTCTAAGCTCCGCCCTAGACCCACCCAAACTCCACCCCTGAGCTGCCCAAACTCCATCCCTGACTCCACCCCCTTAATACTAATTGACTCATTGTGCTTCTAATTTTGAATTGAGAACAATGGAGGATCCAATTTCTTCTATTCCAGTTTTTTGGGGTCGTAGACCGATTAAATTTGAAACACCGACTAAATTACCAAATAACAATTCTAATCTAAAAATAATCTCTACTGAAGGAACTCTTCCTAATAACTTAAAAGTTTCTCAAACGTTCAGATATAAAACATTAAACATAGGATTAATTAACACTCGTTCAATTAAAACTAAATATCATCTTATTAAAGATCTTATTTTGCATCATTCCTTAGATATACTATTTTTAACTGAAACTTGGCTATCAGAGGGTGAAGAAGCATATCTCTCATATGCTTGTCCTAATTATTTTTCTTTTATATATAATCATCGTTATGTCAAAAGAGGAGGAGGACTGGCAGTAATATTCAGGGACTCATTAGTGACAAAGGTTGATAACTCTACAGGGTATGCTTCAATTGAATATCTCCATCTTACCATACATTCAAAACCCAAAATAGATGTCTTACTAATTTATCTACCTCCTCCAGTTAATTCAGAAAATATTGTTCTTCTACAATCTTTACTTTTTGAATTTGGTAGTTCATCTTTAAATCCACTAATTTTGGGTGATTTTAATATTCATTTCGAGGACCATCAGAATAATTTCACCAATACCATCCTTTCTTATATCAATCAATTAGATCTATGTTCATTAATAAACCAGGCAACTCACCAAGCAGGTCATTCTATAGACTCGGTATTAGTTCCTCTCTCAGAAAAGAATAATTTTACATTTAATCATTGCCTTCCAGTTCCATGGTCAGACCATTATCTGATCTCTCTAACATATAATATCCATAGCATTGACCATAAAATTAAACGCCAAAAAATTAGTTATAGAGATTTCAAGGATCTCTCATCCGAATCTCTACAAGCGGCATGGGATCTTGACCTCTCCGAATCCTCCCTTAGCGCAATAGATGAACTATACAATAAATGGAATATGGCTATCCAAACTACATTAGATACTTTGAGTCCGATTCAAACTAAAACCATCTCTGCCCGTAAAGTTTGTAATCCATGGTTCTCTGCAGAACTTTTACTTCTCAAAAGACAATTGAGAACCCTTGAACGAAGATGGAGGAATAATAAAACTCAAACTAATTTTACATCTTTCAAAGAACATTCAGAGTTCTATAAAGCAAGAATAAATCAAACAAAAATGAAATATTATTCAGAGAAAATATTTAAAGCTAAAAACCCTTCTATTCTATATTCTATTCTCAATAATATCACACCAAATAATAAAAAACAATTTGATTTAAATAGTAAAATTCCCACTGCCCAAGAACTCTCTGACTATTTTAACCCCCAGAGACCCAAATATAGAAAAAAACGTAAAAAAATGTTTTCGAACGTTCACATGTTGTTATAGGAGGCTTGTGATCCCTAAATCAGTGTTTTTTTTTTTATTTTGACATTTTAGTAACTTTTGGGGAGGATGTTGTAAAATTGCAACGCTGGGCCTGTAAGGTAGCAGAATTTCAATAGTGTCACTCTCTCTCTGAACACATGTAAGGAATAATTAAAAGTTTATTTGTACTTTACAGCTTATAAAGACCCACCTAAGTTTATGTATATACACAACAACAATAGTATAATAAAGAAAAAAGTAATTTTTATTATCAATTTAATACAAAAAATGAGTATCATATAAAAACGCAAATTTTTCCCTGTGAAGCGCCCATTGACTTCTATCAGCGGTAATCAAGAAATTTCGTGTTTTTGCACAAAAAATTTCATGTTAGCGCAAATACGGGTAAAAACGGCCACGCTATGAAATAGCACTTGTGCTATCTTCATAGCACGGTTTTGTGAATCGAGCCCTATATGTGCATGTTTTATTTGTTCATTTATTCAGTTATGGTAGTTCCAAAAACAGTTATTTTGCTCTGAAAAGCACAGGCGAACATTGCACTTCCTGCAAAGTGTGTTGGTATAGCCTTTTGCACAGTGTCGGCACCGTCCTCTATCGGCTTTGATGGGAAAATGTCCAATCATGTCCTTGCAAACTTCCTTTGGAGGGTGTGCATTTGACTTTTTGGCTGTCATGGCAGCTGAAGAACCTCCATCATCTGTAAACTGCCTCTTTTGGGAAGTCAAGGTGCCCCCTCTTGATGAAACTGGGCTTGCAGATGGTCGCCCTCGCTTTGACACTGACCCAGCCGTTCCGATCAGGATAAGAGAAGATGCCAACTGGGCCTGAAACATTCTCCTGTTTAGCATCTGTTTCTTTGGGATATCCAAAGCTTTGCAGTCCCTTTTGTACAGGAGCCAAGCATTGATCACAGCTAGGTTAATGGTGTGCCAGAAGATGTAAAGGTACCAGCGGTAGGACTTCAGTGGAAACTTGTATTTTGCTGCAAATGAGTCTAACAAATCCACTCCGCCCATGAATTTGTTATAGGCAGCCACGATATAAGGCCTCTCAACTTCAACAAATCTTTTGGCAGTTTTGTCCCAGCGTTGAATCTTCTCCACTGGTTGTGGGCCAGCAAAGGAAGACACAAGTGTAACCTGTCTGTTGTCAAATCATTTCACAGCACAAATGTTGTGATTTGACTCCACTCTGACATCAAAGCTTCCTCTTCCCTTTTTCTTCAAGCTTTTCTCATCCTCAAGATTACAGTTTGGAAGGCGCACTTGTCTGGCTGTTCCTGTGTAATGAATTCCACAATCCAGCAGCCTAACTATCAATGGGATGCTGGTGAAAAAGTTGTCTGCATAGATCTTGTAGTTGTGACTATGTGGAAGTGTGGAAGCAAGTTTCATCACAACATCCCCTGATAGTCCAAGTTCAGATCTTGCCCGTATTCCATTCACACTGCCTTGGTACACATCAAAATCACAAAGTATACCAGAGATTCCAGTCCTTGCCCACAGCTTGAACCCCCATGGGTTTGGCTTGCCACGCATGTACTGTTTGATGCTGCTGAATTTCCCCCTGAAAGGGATCATCATTTCATCAACAGAGTTATGTTCTTCAGGGACCACTTTTAGGCATTTCTCTCTGAAAGCATCAAGCCATGGTCTGAGTTTCCAGAGTTTGTCACTTTTTTGTTCCATCTCAGACACGGTTAGATTGTTCACAAAATGTAATGATGTCAACAGAGACTGGAATCTGTTTCGTGACATTACATCAGCGACAGGACTGTATCTTGTGTCTGCTTCCCAGTACATACGGACTCCAGGCATTTGGACAAGACCCATCTTCAGATACATGCCAATCATTTGCTCTATTTCCTTTGTGTTTGTGTTTATAGATGATCCTTTCTTCTGAAAACTGTACTGATTTGTGTTATCTGCCAGAGCGTTGATCATATCTTCTGTCACAAACTTCTGAAAGTACTCCAGTGGTGTGCAGAGGGAATGGACATCATTACTCCAAAGCAGGCAACAGGGTTGTATGACTTCATGGCCAGATAAACAGACCTATTTACACATTCAACCATCCAATGGTGTTGCAGAACTGAACAATAGGTTCTATTAGTAATGTACATGAAGTTTTAAAAAGAAAAAAAATGGGGGAGGGTTTATTTTGTAGCCTTAAATGTGATGTTGTAATATTACAACACTGGGTCTCGGGGGAGTGCAGACAAAACCTTGCTATCACTTTGACCCACTGTTGTAAAATTACAACATAGAAATAACCAGCTCTAAATCTCTTAAAATCAGTATATTCAATGATGTCATAAAATCTGCATGATCTACACATATTAATGATCACATAAAAAAATATTTCAAGCTTTTTACTTACTTTAGTCCTGATGTATCCCGTCCAAAACAACAAGATGATATACTCCAAAGCAGGCAACAGGGTTGTATGACTTCATGGCCAGATAAACAGACCTATTTACACATTCAACCATCCAATGGTGTTGCAGAACTGAACAATAGGTTCTATTAGTAATGTACATGAAGTTTTAAAAAGAAAAAAAATGGGGGAGGGTTTATTTTGTAGCCTTAAATGTGATGTTGTAATATTACAACACTGGGTCTCTGGGTGTTAATGAAAAAATTTCAAACATAAGGAAAACCTTTAATAATGCTAATGTTCAAATGGAATTAGATCAGATTGACCAAGATGTATTATTTTCAAAATGTTCAAAATTTAAAATACCGAGCCTTAAGGAGATTGAAATTACTCTTCAAACTCTGAATATCAAAAGTTCAAAAGCAGATTCAATACCACCATTTCTTCTTAAAAAATACTTTGACATCTTTGGACCTTGGATTCATGTATTAGTAACAGAAAGTTTAAAACAACAAACAGTTCCTCTAGATTGGAAAAAATCCGTTATTCGACCTATTCTTAAAGATAAAAATGCCAATCATGATGATTTGTCTAACTTTAGACCAATATCCAACATTCCATTTTTAGCAAAGTTAACAGAAAAAATCATCTTTAAGCAAATTTCAGAGTTTGTTGAGCAAACAAATGTGTTACATCCTAATCAAACCGGTTTTAGACAACACCATAGTACAGAACATTCACTAATTGGTATGACAACTTCAATTCAATATTTCTTGGATCATCATCAATCGGTGCTTTTAACATCTCTTGATCTCTCAGCAGCGTTTGATACGATTGATCACGAATTACTCCTTGCTAGACTTCAATCTATTGGGGTTACAGATGATGTTCTAGCATGGTTTACATCTTACTTCAGTAATCGCACATCTACAGTAATCTTCAATGATTCTTCTTCTTCTATTTCACAAATATCATATGGGGTTCCTCAGGGATCAATTCTTTCACCTTTACTTTTTAATATATTTTTGGCACCTCTGTTGACATTATGTCAATCTATAGGATTTCATGTTTTTGCCTATGCTGATGATATTCAATTATTGTACCCTCTAAATAATAACAATATAAATGAAATTCTGACAATTAATGAGAAACTGGAGCAAATTCATCATTGGCTGGACAAAAACAGGTTGGCTCTCAATATTAAAAAAACAAACATTATGCTGTTTCCTTGGAAGGAAAACTTTTCTTTAGTTACTCCTATTATGATTCAAAATATTCCTCTTCAATTAGTTAAAAATACTAAAATTCTAGGAGTAATTTTTGATAATAAACTCAATTATCATGATCACATTAGTAGTATTGTTAAAACCACCTTCTATAGATTGCGGAAAATTCGATCCATTTCTAAATTCCTTTGTCCTAGAGCACTTAATATTCTTATTCACTCTCTGGTGATGTCTAAAATCGATTACTGTAATTCATTATTTACAGGAATTACGTTACAAGAAATTAAACGTTTACAAATTATTCAAAATGCTTCTATTAAATTAATAACAAAATCTAAAAAATTCGATCATGTGACACCTCTCCTTAAAAAGGCTCATTGGCTTCCAGTCATACACAGAATTACACATAAATTATGTACTATTATCTTTAAAACATTAGAAAATAAGACTCCAGCATTTTTATTCAGACTACTTATTCCATACTCTGTTAAAAGAACTTTAAGATCTAGTGAACGGAATCTTTTATCAATTCCTACGTTAAAAGTAATAGGCACAAGAAGACAATTTATCTTCTCATGTACAGCTCCCCAGATCTGGAATGCGCTTCCTATGTTTTTACGGGAGGAGAAAGTGTTTGGGAAATTTAAAAGCGAATTAAAAACCTTTTTATTTAAAGACGCATTTTTAAACTAAGTAAATTTTATTATAAAGTGTTATTCTAGTCAATTATTTTTCACTTATTTTTTAAATTCCTTATGTGTTTTCCCTGTATGTTCTTTCTTTACTATAAAAAATGTATTTCTCCCTCTCTTTCCCTTTGTTTTTGTTATAATTGATAAATTGTATGTAATGTTTTCGTTTTCATATGTGTATATTTTATTGTAAATCGCTTAGAAATTTGATTAAGCGATTCAACAAACAACCTAATAAACTTGAAAACTTGAAACTTAATGCAATTCCTTCCATCCATTCCTTCCATCCATATACACACAGTATAATCTTATTAATATGTAATGGTAACCACAAAATTTAAAAAACACAAAGCACACTGTTCACAGAGAAAATGTTAATTATCATTTATAAAAGAAGAGGTCAAGGCAGATGACTTTAAAATATGCAACACCTCAGTAACAGCTATAAAAAATAGAAAAATATAGTGCAAAATATAGACAGCAGATATAAATTCTCAAAACTGACACATTTTGATCACTAAATTGAAAATAAAATCATTTTTCTTACCTTTGGTGTCTGGTGATTTCCTGAGTCTCTGGTTGCACTTCCTTCTGACTATGCATCCAATATTTATTTCCTTCTGCCTCCTGCATGCTTCCTCCAGACCTCATTCCATTTCCAAACCAACATCTCTCTCTGTCCCTCCATGAGTCCAACTTTTTCTTCCTCTCTCCCTGCCTGCCCCCCAACTGAAGCCGTCACCGCTGCAGATTTCTCCCTGCCCAACCCCAAACTGACCCCGAAACTGTCCCTGCCACCCAACATGCTCCATTCCCACCCATGTGCCGCCGCTGCAACAGGGACGGGCCAGGTGCGTGCAATGACTTCATGAGGCCAGCCCACAGGCCTTCCCCCAATGTCAATTCTGCCATTGGATAGAAGGTTTTGAGCCAGCCATGCAGCGATTGAGACTGTTGCCACTGCTGGCATGGCGGGGGGAGAGGTGGGTGGGTGGGAATGGAGCATGTCAGGTGGAAGGATCAGCTTTGGGAGTGGGGCAGGGAGGAATCGGCAGTAGCAGCTTCAGTGGGGGGGGGGGGGGGGACAGGCAGGGAGAGATCCCAGGAGATGGCCAGCCATCTGCAGGTTGAGAAACACTGATCTAGTGGACACTTCCAAGTTGATTTTGTAGCATTTTCAGTGAGCTGGTGCAATATTTTGGAATGTCTAGTTACTGTTGATAAAATATGGCTATACCACTATGATCCTGAAACAAAACAACAGTCCATGCAATGGCTGCACTCAGGTTCTCCAAAACCAAGGAAATTCAAGACACAAAAGTCATCAGGAAAGTTCATGACCAAAGCATTTTGGGATCAGGGAGGTGTTGTAATGACTGGCTATCTTCCAAAGGCTAAATATTCACTGTTATATTAAACCCACAGTGAATATTTAGTTATTGAACCACTTGGTTAGAGTACTGGTATCTTCTAAGGGGCCAAACAGTTAATGCAGAATACTACTGTAACTTGCTGTGCTGAATAAAAGAGGCATTGAAAGGAAAAAAGGAGAGGGAAGCGGTGGAAAGGAGTTCTCCTTTTGCAAGACAATGTACCTGCTCACAAGGCTGGCAAAATGATGGATGTTTTAACACAGTTGGGGGTTTCATTGCAAAGACCATCCACCTTACTCACCAGATCTTGCACTGACTATTTTCTGTTTCCAAACCTTAAAAAGAATTTGAAAGGGCAACAATTTTTGAGTGATTTGGAGGCTTATCCTTCGAGCTGTATTCTTTCAGCTATGTTATAGTACTGAGGGCTGGCTGTCATGCTTCAGGCAAGAAGGCACCCTTGCACACAAGCTTCTAGAAAATTTTTACTAGGAAGCATCTGTGCTGGGCTCCATCAGATGATATCTCCCAGCTGTGAGAATATTTGGCCTGCTGTCTTCGGAGAACACCTGCTACAGGTAAGTAACTTCGCTTCTCTCACAACTGCAAATTTGACTAAAGTGTTCCTGCAATGATTACTACTTGGTTGGATCAGTGGAAAAGATCAGTGAAGAACAGTATGAATAAGTTGCAGTTAGTTCAAAATACTGGGACCCAATTAATCACTGGAAAAAAGAAGTTTGATCGTATAACGCCAATCCATATGGAAGTGGTTGGTTTCTAATCGTGACATGGTATGGCAGTCATGTTAGTCCATTCTTAAAGCTAATATGTAGAAATAAAAAGAAATAAATCAAAAGAAAAAGAATCCAAGTGATACCTTTATATTGGACTAACTGGAGAATGGTTAGATTAGCTTATGAAGATAATCCTTTCTCTTCAGATCAGAGATAAACAAATGAAGACAGCAATCATTGCATTACATTAGTGATTTTTATTCCGCCATTATCTTGCGGTTCAAGGCGGATTACAGAAGAGGATTTCAGAATTACAGAAGAGCGACATGAATTTCTTTTAAACTATTGTGCCTGGTTTCAAGGCTTTCTAAATGGGAGTTCCTATATACCTTTCAGAAAAATTGTTGAAATATGTTCTTTTGTGAATTTTACAATCGTTACAGCAATTTCGGATGTAACTACCATCACTGAAAATTGTTAGATCACCACTAGGAAGAAAGCATTTGGCTTTGCTGGGCTTTCCTTGTGGAATGGCCTGCTGCTAGATCTGCATAGCATTCCACAATGGTTGACTTTTTGAAAAGTCTTGGAGACCTCACTTTTTAAACAGAGTTTTGGTTTAGACCAGTGATGATGACATAATTTAATTGAACATTATGGGGTCCTTTATCTAAGGCGCGTTAGCCATTTTAGCATATACTAAATATTAGTGCACTCTAAACACTAACCCGTCCATTATATTCTATGGATGCGTTAGCATTTAGCGCTAGCTAATATTTAGCGTGTGCTAAACCGGCTAGCGCGCCTTAGTAAAAGGACCCCTCTAAGGGCACCTAAATTTAGGGTGACAATCGCACCCTCACAAATATGTACGCGAATGATGTCACAAATTAGCATTTACGTACATCCATAGGTGCTAGACCAGGGGTGGGCAAACTTTTTGACTTGTGGGACACAATAGGTTCTTAAATTTGACAGAAGAGTCGGGTGACTGGGGGGGGTGCGGGGTGACCGGGGGGGGGGGGGGCAAGATTCAATTCTGTTTTACAACAGTTTATAGACTGTTCCTCAAGGAGTTTGTCCAAACTTGTTTTTTTAAACCCAGCCAGGACTGGCTGGAAGGAGGGGGCGAGTTGGGGGCTGTGGCGCTACAGCAACTGAGCGAAAGGGCATGTGGAGGAAGGCTTGGATGCAAAAAGTGCTGCATTTCCTGTGTCACTGTTGGTGGCAGAGGCACGAGGAGATCATTGGCGTTGCCGTCACGAGGGAGGGAGAAGTCTTCAAGACGTCTCTTATCCAGCAGCAGGAGCTTGACCTCGCAGGCCACCTTCTTGCCATCCTCTTGCAGGCTCTGGTCTATCTTCCTCCTCACCTTGACTCCCTTGTCCTCGGTGCTCAGCGTGCAGCCCATGTTTATTAACATTTGATATACCGCTTAAGCATATTACAGATCTAAGCGGTTTACAATAAAATACAGATAAATTAGGAAAGGAACTCCATTGGAGATAGGAAAGCTGGAGATAAGATAAAGAGATAGCTTATATTAAAAGATAAATTGGAGGAAGAACCCTCAAAGAAAAACATAATATAACTACAGGGAGCTCCAAAGTATCCAGAAAAGATCAAAATAAAAGTTAATTACAAAAAATAAATAGTAAGTAACAAGATGAATATATGAATTATAATCAAACAGAATAAATAAAAGATAAAACAAAAATTAAAACAAACTCAATAAAATTGTGTTGTCAGAACCTCAAGCTGGCCACTGTCATTAATCCTGTCCAGATCTTCCTATGATGGCTATGATAAGAGGTAGCTGAAAGCAGGACCTTCCCCAATGGGCTGAAGCAGGAAGCAGACCAGACAAATGGATGCTGGGGAGGAGAAGGTCAAGACCCGAACAGCCAAGAGCAGGTCCCCAAAGAAGAGGCAGGCCAAGGAAAGACTCCTGACACCAGCACCACCTGGCTGCACAATATTTAGGTGGGTACCGACAATTGAGGCGGCAAAGGAAGCACCCAGCTGATGGCGCCACAAGCTCTGTCACATCCACCCCAGCAGCCTCAGGAGAGAGGAAGTCATGATGAAGAAGTTGGAGAGGCCCGATCCAGATTCACCCATTGAAGCCGCGCAGGGGCACCTCAGGCCGCACCTTTGAAGACATCTTCCAAGTCACGCTGTGCAACACTCGCTCCCTCCCCCCATGACATCAGAGGGTCCGACAGGCAGAGCCACGGAAGGTCTCTCTGCGGGCCTCACTCACTGGCTGACGAGCGCCGGCACTGGCCAGTCCCTTCCTGCAGCCTCAGGCTGGATTGAAAACGATGTCTGTGCTAAACGCTATTCTATAAAATTGGCATGCTAGGCGCATGGTAACAGCAAATTGGCTGTTCCATAGGGTAGATCATGGATATTCTGCCTAGCAATGGGGTCCTTTTACTAAGGCGTGCTAGCCATTTTAGCGCCCGCTAAACGCTAATGCATTCATGAGTGGGGAACAGGCCGAAAAATTGGAGCACATAGAGGTAAGTAAGGAGGATGTCCTCATACAGATAGACAGGTTAAAATGCGGTAAATCACCGGGCCCGGACGGGATCCACCCAAGGGTTCTGAAGGAACTAAGACAAGAAATAGCGGGCACAATCCAGCATGTTTGAAACCTATCCTTGAAAACTGGTGAGGTACCAGAGGACTGGAAATTGGCGAATGTCACACCTATCTTCAAGAAGGGATCGAGGGGTGACCCCGGGAACTACAGGCCGGTGAGCCTGACTTCAATTATAGGGAAGATGGTGGAAGCTATGGACGGCATTTGCGAGCACATCGAGAGGAATGGCCTACTGAGAACAAGCCAGCACGGATTCTGTAAGGGAAGGTCGTGCCTAACGAACCTTCTGTACTTCTTTGAGGGAGCCCCTTCTGGTGATTCAGACAGGTCGTGACCTGTTTGGGCCGCCGTGGGAGCGGACTGCCGGGCAGGATGGACCTATGGTCTGACCCGGCGGAGGCACTGCTTATGTTCTTATGTTCATTATATTCTATGGACGTGTTAGCGTTTAGCAAGTGCTAAAACTGCTAGTGCGCCTTAGTAAAAGGACCCCAATGTGTGCACCTCATAGAATGGTATCATATGTGCACATTGCAAGGTATGCCTGCCATTGACCTTGTGTTGACTGTTACACATAAGTTTCAATGTGACAAAGTAATTTTGTGCTACTATTATATACGAGGGTTGATTTGTAAGTCATGGAAACTTTTTTTTTTTTTTTTTAATCCATAAAATGTAACACTGGAAATCTAATATGTACATTTGAAAGTGTGTGACATGTATTTCTTAATGTTGCCACCAGATGAGAGATGAGTGCAACAGTCTGGAATTGATCACACCCTCAATGTCAATCTTTTAGTGACAGTAGTGCGCAATTGACGTAACAGCAAAATAACAGGTCTCCATGATAAAAATGCATTGGAATGCCTTGCAGAATTACGAGAAGCATTGGGTGATCACGCTTCGCTGTATCGAACAGTAGTGAGGTGGGTAGAGGCCTTCAAACAGGGAAGAGTGTCACCTGCCAATCTGCTGTGATCGAACAGTGCTTAATTGAAGACAGGTGCTGAACTATGACAAAAATAGCCCAGCATACAGGTATTCCTGCGTCAATAACGAACCATGGACAACCTGGGAGACCACTTTGAAGGATGTTAAACAGTTTGTACTTGTACTTTGTGGTTCATGTTGTATACTGAATACCATAATGAAACAATGATTTCAAAAGTCATGTTTTTGCTTCTCCCCTACCAGAGACTCTCATCTCTCATCTAGTGGCAAAACTAAGAATTTCAAACGTATATATTAGATTTCCAGTGTTGGCATATTTGTGAGATTAAAAAAAAATAGTTGCCATCATGGCAGGATTAACCAATAGGCCAAGTAGGCACATGCCTAGGGCCCGAAATGGTCAGGGAAGCCCAATGAAGGAGGGCATCAACAATGTTTTTTCCAAACGGCGCTAAGCCCCTCCAGCATCGATTGGCAATGTGGGCCCCCCCGATCGGCAATATGGGCCCCCCCAATCGGCAACGCGGCCCCCCCCCCCATCGACGAAAAGTAAGACAAGCAAGCAACACGGGTAAGAAAGGCAACGGGAACTGTAATTGTGCAAGTGGTGCTACTGCCCAAATCTTCCCTCTGACGCAGCTTCCTGTTTCCGCCTGGATGCATGGTGGGGTGGGGCGGGGCAGGGGGCCCAGTGTACTTGTGTGCCTAGGGGCCCTTGATGAATTAATCCTGCCCTGGTTGCCATGACTTATAAATCAACCCTTGGTAACAGGTGCACAGAATGTTGTTATTGAACGGGCATTAACCTCCAGATTCTATATATGACGACCCAGATTTGGGTTTGATCCTGAGATGCATTCACAGCTTAATTGTTGAATGAGCAATAAATGAACTCTAACAACCAATTATTGACATTAATTGGCACCAGTTGGGATTGTGCATATGTCTGGGGCACCGGGCAGCCAAATACCATAGAATGGAACTCAAAAGGGTATAGCCATGGGAACAGTAAGTCAGGAGCTTTCTGAAAGGTTACATGCAGTGTTATAGATTAATAGATCAGCGTGCCCAACATTTATACCAGGCTGCAGCAGCCATAAGACTGGCGCCCAAGGTTAGGGTCATGGGAATCAGCACTAAGGGCATGATTCTATAACTGGCATCTAAAACGTAGACACCGAGTAGTGATGTGCTTAGGCATGTTTCTATAAAAGTTAGATGCACTTTATAGCATCGTATCTAGCAGCACCTAAAGTGGTCTTAGGCATCGATAGGCGTCTGACCTTAGGTATGGCATATTTATGCCAGGATTTTCTCAGCCTAAATACTGTCACCTAAGTTAGGCACCCAACGGCTCCTAAGTCCAAAACAAGCACCTACATGCAAAACATGATCACAATCTGCCCCTAGGTAGGCACCTTGGACTAGGCGTTTACCTGAAAGTGGTAGGCACCTATCAAGTTAGATGCCTATCATCTAATTAATTGCAATTAACATCAATTACAAGTTGTTAATTACCTCTTATTAGCTCTGATTAAACATTTTAAACAAGGCCCTCTTTTACTAAGCTGCAGTAGAGGTTTTTACCATGGCCCAGAGTGCTAAATGCTCTGAAGTTGCTCCGATGCTCATAGGAATTCTATGAGCTTCGGAGCAGCATCAGAGCATTTACTGCTCTGGGCCAAGGTAGAAACCTCTACTGCAGCTTATAAAAGGAAGGTTAAGTTAAGCATTTAGATCGGCTAGGCATGCTGATCTAGGCACCTAACTTTAGGCATCATTTATAGAATCTACAAAACTAGGGCATAGTTTGCTCAGGAGGTAGACAAGGTGGGATTGGAGAGGGATTGCTCCCAACTCTACCATTAGACAATCAGGATCCCGTCTGGGTAGGCCCTGGGGGGGTGGGAAGGGGTTCAGGCCTAACCAGGGGGGAGGGATTGAAAGAGAGGCCAGAGTTGCTGGGAGGGGCTTGTCATCAGGAGGAGGGGGGTTCTAAAGAACATAAGAGGTATATTTGGGGGGGGGGGGGCTACTGAACTAGGAGTAGGGTGACCAGGTTACCCATTCCAGAAGGGAGACTTGGCCAGTCCTAGATTTCTGCCATCCTCATCCTGATGCCTAATAATAATAATATTTTCTTATATACCGCCCCACCAGAAGTTCTGGGTGGTTCCCAAAGGTAAAAACTGAATATTTCAGTTAGTAATACAATTCCGAAAAAAACAACTATCATAACTACTACATCATTAAATGCATAATCAGGTAAAAAAATTCAGTTAAAATATAAAACATAATAAAAAGTACATTTGAAATCTGGAATCTAAAAATAACACATCTTAAAGTCTCAACAATCTTGTTTATATAATAGATGTGTGGGACCTGCAGCACTGATTTCAATGGATAGAATCACGAACTACAAATACTACACTGCTTTGGGATGTGATTTTAAAACCAGGACTAGCCAAACAGCGCTGTTCTATAAAATATGTGCAGCCTTTATAGAATCATGCTCAGTGCCAATTTGGCCCTAACCACACTTTGTCATGCCTTCTGTACATTTAAGCACCACTTTATAGAACTGCCCCCTATCTGCTTTATGATTCCATTTTAGCTACCTGATATTTTCATTTGTCTTCATTTTATTGTATTTGCTGAATTTGCCTAATTGTAAACTACTTTAATATTATTAATGCTAAGTGATACGTAAAGTATTAAATATCAAATCAAGAATTCCCTTTCCATATGCGAAGATGTGTGCTTTGTTTAAAAAAAAAAAAAAAAAAATTTGTCATAGTTGATAAATAATGGAGTGGGCACATTTAGAAATACCAGTCCTTAGTGTGTGAAGAAAAAGTCTATTTATTATCGCAATAATATTTCATTTTGGTCTCTTATATTTCTATGTTGGAGCATGCTCCGTTTGTACTTTTTGTAGATGTGTGTAATTTTGTTCTCAGCAGCACAAAGAGAAAAATAAACAGGCAAATCCGACTTGTATTGCTGTGAAATAAATGCAACTTCTGTTATACAGGATATCACCTCTCTGGGAAAGAGGACAAGCCAGGTTGTTCTTCAATAGCAAGCCATGTGCGATTCCCACATAAACGGCATTCGTGGTTTTTAATAGCCTGGGTATGTTATGTGTAAGCCAAAGGTAATATTATAAAATAGTGATTATTTAATAGCCTTAAAACTGCAATTTAAACGCTAGGACTGTGTTTACATGACAGCCCTATTAAACATAAAATAGATCTTTTATAACAAAGCACTTTAAGGCTGCTTTTATCTGTGTCTAAAAAGCATGGCTATCTCTGCAACTCCTCAAGTAAGACATTTTTAGAACCTTATTTATGTTACAGCCATAACAAACTAGAAACTAGAAAACTATTACGGGCACAAAAGGCTAATAAAAAAGGGATTGTTGAAAAAATACTTCTTAATGGCAACTTAGAAAGGATTCTGATAAAACTGAGCTGAGACTCGGCTTCGCTGGCAGGCTGCCACCACCGTAATCACAGCCATTTGGCAGCAGGTAGCTAGTACTTTCCTTCCATATTGCTTGACTGTTTTCTTTCCTAGTTATGGGAGTAAAGTGCAACGTATTCTATGCTGGGATTTTTTTCGCTCCCATAATCGTATTATCTGGTGAACCAAAGCGACTTTGAGAATCAGCCTCCTCCATTCCCCATCTCTCCACTGCCTCATCCCCCCCATGTCTCTTGATCTCTGTCTTCTCTCTTGCTTGATCAGTCCACTCTCCTCCAAGCGTAGATTTCAAGAGGGGATGGTCCTGGGCATGGGGGGGACACCTCTTCCATCTCCTAACAGCCCCATCCAGATCCTCTCCTCTCTCAGGCAGAAAGAGCCCCTCACTCTGCCTGCAGCTGATCCTGAGCACAGCAGCAGTGGCAGCAAGATAACTTCCATAGCCAAATTCAACAGAGTCTGAAAGCCCTCTGGTGCTGAAAAGTCCCGTGGCACCATACCTCCTGCAGTTGTGTGGGCTTCCTGTTACTATAGCAACCTGTTCAACTGGGTGGGTGAGCAACCACTGCACTTATAAAAATTCCCTTCACAGAATCAGTTATTCTGACCTAAGATCTGGATTAAGGCATGCAACCAGCGGCAAATCCTTGTCAACTATCGCGTGTTTGTACCTGCAGCTGAACATGTGAAACAGGGATTGATGCTCATACATAATCAAATGCATATGAGATGCATGGAAATTCTGCAAGCGGCTCAGTAGGGAAAGCATAGACTACCGTAACTCTCTTTACCAGAGCATAACTCAAAAAGAAACCCAGAGATTACAACTAATCCAAAATACTGTGATCAAACTTATCTATAAGGCCAAAAAATATGATCATGTTACCCCGCTTCTTTGAGAGTTACACTGGCTACCAGTTTCTCACAGAACAACATATAAAATTCTTCTTCTAACCTTTAAAATTAAGACCTCCCATCTCCCTGCTTTCCTAGAAAAATATCTCATTCCACATACCCCTCCTAGGGCCCTTAGATCTATGAATCAGAACTTACTGACAGTACCCTCAATCAAGGACCTATACTATACTAGAAACTCCATTTTTTCTGTAGTCGCACCATCGCTCTGAAATGCAATGCCACTTTATCTCCACCGTGAAAATTCCCTAAATAAATTTTAAACAAATCTTAAAACATTTCTCTTTAAAAATACCTATTAATAAGGGAAATAAAAATTTAAAAAAATGCTTTTAAGAAGTGACATCCCCGTCTCCCTTTTGTTACTTCCTATCCCTCTACCCCTCCTTTTTATTTTTATTTACATATGTAATTAAAACTTCCCTATCCCCTAGCACCTTTTGTTTCAAACAAATCTTAATCTGCCTTAATCCTAGTTTTACCCCCCCTTTAATTTTATTTTAACTAAGGGCTCCTTTTACAAAGGCACGTTGGCGGTTTAACGCATGTAATACTGTGCGCTAAATCACCGGCTGCGCTAACCGCTACCGCCTCCTCTTGTGCAGGCGGTAGTTTTTAGGCCGGCGCAGGGGTTAACGCATGATGAAAAGTCATGCACGTTAATCCCGCTAGCGTGGCTTAATAAAAGGAGCCCTAAATCTTAAATTTTATTAGATCTTTTTAATTTTTAATATTGTAAACCGTCCAGATACATGTGATGGTCGGTATATCAAGCCATAAATAAACTTGAAACTTCGATGTTTACGTATGCTCAACAGATGTGCACCATATAGATGGACGTCATATGCGTCTGTTCACTGACATCAGTCTTTTTTGTGGGGGGGTCTAGGAAAACTTTTTCACACTACTGTAAAGTGTGGGACACACACATGTAGAGATATTAATAAAAAATGCAAACAGACTACTCCATGCATGTGTCCAATAATGTCAGTTCTTTTGTTGTTGTTGTTCTGCGTCTACTGTTATGGGCGGGACACACATCAACACACTTTTAATACAAACACATGACACATTTTCTACACATGTGCAGATACTATCAAGAAATGCAAGTAGACTGGTCCCATGAGAAGTCGCCCTTATGCAATGCTGCTTTCTGTGCATTGCATAGAAATATCTCTGCATCGCCCAGAATGCTCACTGCAATACATTTGAATGGGATTATCGGTAGGTGCTACCACGAATGGTAGAAGCTTCTGGCCCTGACATCTATCGAAATTTGGGGCTCCCTTTACGAAGGCGCGTTAGGACTTTAGCTAAAATGCCATGCGCGCTAGCCGCTACTGACTCCGCTTGAGCAGGTGGTAGTTTTTCGGCTAGCATGTGCTATAATCCGGTGCGTGCACTAAAACCGCTAGCGCACCTTTGTAAAAGGAGCCCTTGGTGTCTGAGGCAGTTGCTTATGTTGGCCATGCCAAAATCCAGACCTGCTCTTATACCCCAAAAGAATGCACTAGCTGTCAATCTAGGTACTGTGCAAGCAATTGTGTCAGTTGCTCATACTTGTTGTTGCTGTTGCTACAAGTATGTTGCCCTATTCTGGCTTTGAATACTGACTCTTCTTGCTACAGTATGGTTCAGATATGTTTGGTGCTTTTAAACTCAATTGAACCCACTAGTGAAAGAATGTAAACTGTGAACAAACAAAAAACTTCTTTCCAATAAGGTAAGACTGTAGGAACACTGTAATATTCCACTCAAAGTCTATATCAAAATAATACAAAAGGAGCACAAATTATAATGAAAGTGTATGGAAGTCATCAGTTTTCACAACTCGCCTAGGGAAAAAGAACCCCAGTTGGGTTAAAATTGTCTCTACAAATCTATATTATGGGGTTCGTTTTCCCCAAGCGAGTTGTAAAAACTGAGAACTTTCATTATTATTATTATCATCATCATATATATTTAATTTGTTCTCCTTCTGTAATATTTTGATATACACTTTGACTGGAATATTACAGTGTTCTTACATTCTTACCTTATTGCAAAGATGTTTTTTGTTTGTTCAGATATGTTGGAACACAGAAACTAAAAATTAAAAGGTCCAAACTTCTGTTTATTTAGAGCTAAGTGAACTTTGTCTGGGCTGAGGGTCAATAGCCCAGACAAACATTATGTGCAGATGTTAATGTTATTACTCCATCTTGTTAGTAATTGTAAAGAGGTTCATAGGGTTCCCTTCTATTAACTGGAATATCTAACATAGAAAACATACAACATTAGGAGAAGGTATAACTGAAGAGTCCTCTTTCGTAATGCTGTTTTAATAATATGATATAGTGTATATATATGGACCACCTTCTCAAAGCAGTTTGCAATAAATTATATCAGGAGGGTTCGTCATTAGAAAGAATACATCAATTAAAATATATCAATAAAAATATAATCATACATATTTTGACAGCTGGGTAATTCCTTGACTACTAGTCCAATTTCAAGGAGGGTATGCACTTGATATCTTCAGCGGATACAAAAAAGCAGCCCAAATAAAGAGGCACCTAACTCTGGATCTGGTTGAGATCATGCCCCAAAACCCTGGACATCTTCATTAGAGGGCTCTGAGAAATTTTCTGCAATTTTTGAGATGGTTGAGTATGACATGAAAGAATGTCTCTCCCCAAAAATATACCTGGAATTGAGCACATGAATGATTTGGGCATCATCTTAGAAAGGCAGATGAGTTGTATTCAACGGAATGTAATTCAATGGAATGTAATCACCCAGAAATGGCTCCTGGCCCTGTTAAATCGCTTATCAGCAACAAAAAATAAAAAATAACAGAAAAAGACTTTCCACACAAAAAGTCCAAAAGAAAGGAATGAAGTGGGACCGATGCCACTGTATCGGATTAAAACAATTGAATTTATTATAAAATCAAATATCAAATGTGGATGATAATGGTATGATCTAAGATGGGACCTAACATGGCTCATGTTTTAGCAAGACAGTGCTTTCCTCAAAAATTACAAAGACCAGGGGACACTAGATGAAGTTACAGGGAAGTACTTTTAAAATCAATAGGAGGAAATATTTTTTTACTCAGAGAATAGTTAAGCATTGCCAGAGGTTGTGGTAAGAGCGGATAGCATAGCTGGTTTTAAGAAGGGTTTGGACAATTTCCTGGAAGAAAAGTCCATATTCTGTTTTTGGGGGGAAAGACATGGGGCAAGCCACTGCTTGCCCTAGATTGGTAGCATGGGATGTTGCTACTCTTTGTTGTTTTGGCCAGGTATTAGTAACCTGGATGGGTCACTGTGAGAATGGGCTACTGGGCTTGATGGACTGGTCTGACCTAGTAAGGCTATTCTTAGGAGTTTAGTTTTAAGGCTAGAGAGTAGGTGGAGGCTGAACCCTGCATGTGGCATTGGTCCCAGTTCATTTCTTTCTGTTAAATCATCTGTCCAGGGCTAACCAGTCATTTTCAGCAGCACTTAGCACCTATGTCTAAGTAGGATATTTTCAATGTCTAAGTCCAACTAGATGTTGGATGTCTAAGTCCAACTAGATGTTTCCTGCAAGACATCCAACGGCAGCGGTGGAGAAACAGCCATTTCTGAAACCAGCACAACGCAAGACATCCAATTTTTAAAAAAATCATTTACTTAGATGTCTTGGTCACCAGGACATCCATCCCATAGGACATCCAACTTTATTCACTATGTTCGACCACAAAATGTCCAAATCCAGACCATTTGGATATGGGAGGGGCCAGTATTGTAATGGACTGGCCACATAGACATCCCAATAGAGCAGTGGTGCATCTTAGAGGGCACTCCTGTGAACTTCACTTAAAGGGTGCCATAAGTACATCTCACCATAACTCCCTTATAATGTATGGTGAGTCCTCCCAAACTCCTCCAAAGCCTACTATATCCACCTGTCTACCACCCCAATAGTCCTTATGGCTTCAAGTAGCACCTATATGGCAGCAAAGTAGGATTTTGGTGGGCTCACACTTTCCATCATAAATGTAGTAGAGTGACTTATAGGCCTGGGTCTATCTCTCCGTGGCTCTCTAGCCCACTCACTAAACTACTTAAGACACCTGTGTAATGTTCTACTAGGCTTTCCCATACTAGATGCTGCTGTTCTACAGACAGGTATTTACTGTTTCATTCAGATTATTTTGGGGGTGGGGAGGGGCTAGTGACCACTGGGGGAATGTGGGGAGGGTCATAACTTAATTCCTTCAGTGGAGATCTTGTCAGTTGGGTACCTTTTAAACACTTAGATGCTTTTAAAGCAAGTCTAGCCTCGGATATCTAAGTTTCATCCAGGATGTCTTGAGAAACGTTTGATTATTGCCACAAGATGTCCAAGTCTATGCCCACCCAAAGCCTACCTAGAAGATACCTCCTACATGCTCCTCTTTAGTCTTGATGCACTGCGGGTAGAATGCCTCGCAAGACATCCAGAACGATAGTTTTGAAAACTGGCACTTGGATGTCCTGGCAATTAAGACATCCAGGTGCTGATTTATGCTGTTTTATGGACATCTTAGAGTTTGAAAATGTCTCTAAAAGCTATTTTAAGGTGGAGTTGGTACATGGCCAGAAGTCCCAATATTCAACACTTATCTGGCCCAGGTAATTGTATAAATAGGATCATATACAAGTCAGTCCTATCTTTATGCAGTGCACCATATCCAGTTAAGTGTTGAATATCACACTTAACCAGCTATGTTTTAGCTGGCTCCACAAACCTGGACATTTGAGAACCAAAGCAGCCTTCTTTTCCTCTTACTTTTATTTACTTTCCTTACAAAATGGTTTGTTGCCCTTACAGTAGCTTCTTTCAATTTTGCCCACTGCTTTCCTACTTCTTCCAGATGTTCCCATCTAGACAATTCCTTGATGCAATCTCCAATCTGAACAAAGTTATTTTTTGAAGTCTAGAACCTTTACTTTTGAATGAGCCCTCTCTACACCTGTCTTAATAACCACACCATACGGTGTAGATATGCCTCACTTGCCTTGTGGGGACCCTGGTAAGTCATTCATAAGTTTGGAAGTAGTTGCACTGGATGACAGCAATATTGGTGTGATGGGCATTGCAAAACCTGATAAGGATAATGCAGATGGAATTTGGCAGTGGTTTGGTTGTAGGTGGTGTGGTGCTGGTTTTACCCCCAAGGTCAAGATGGTCTGGAAATGCTCTGCCCAGGCAATGGAGAGGTTTTGGTTTTGTTTAAGTCTTGCCATTATGCTTTTTAATTTTCCTAAAACTGTGGCTCCTGATATCTGAGATCACATTATGCTTTTGTTTGCTCACCAGTTGTTATAAATTATGTGAACGAGGGTGTGTGTGAGGGTAAGGCTGGATACTCTCGGCTGCCCACATTACTATTTTCTCTTCAAAAGCTCTCTATTAGGACTAACATACTTGTACTGGGAGACATCAAAGACACAACTTTTTTTTTTATTCCATTTTGTACCATGAAAGTTTCCCTCTGAACTTTCAAGGAAGTTCACTTCCTCAGCCCCCACTAATCATCAGTGCGTCTGGTGTCCAACCAACCAAAACATGAAGCTATGAATAATGGCTTTTATCAACATTCAAAGTGCAACATGAATTTCAAATATGAATACAAGCTATGAAAGCATGTTGCAGGACTATGACTTCTGACTTGCTGGCAACAATTTTTGAAATCCCAAATGATCTTTTGCCGTAAAAATGTAATGTACAGCTAATAAAATATCAGACTCAAAAATTACATTTTTCTGAGTAAAACAGCTTGTGTCCTTCCTGTGCATTTTCTATTTCCTTGGTCACTCTGCTTTACCTTCTTGAACTCGCTTTCTTAATGTACCATAGATGGTAGGGTTTGCATTCCTATTAAACACTGGATTTTAAACAGCTACTCAATGACAGAGAAGATTCCATCCTAAAAATGCTCATTACTGCTTCTTTTTGTCATCCCCCTCCCCCTTCTAAGCATCAGAACTAAGACGTCAATACTCTTTTTCTGGTACTCTTTTTTTGACTAGACAGATTTGGTCTCCCTTCTTCCTTATGTTAATTTTGTATCAGAGTCACCAGACACAGGCAATTGGGTGGAGTGAAAGGGAAGGTCAGCAGTCTCCCTGGGGCAGATACAATCATATATTGTGACTAAACTGCTGAATTTCCCTGCTTCTAGTTGAAAAGTACGTAAAGAGTGAATAATGGTTTTGCTTTCAAATCTGGGAGCTCCATATTCGAGATTTCAGTTCTGAGTCTGAACTATATGAAATACAATAAATGTTTTATAAAGCTTTAATTTTTAGCCCAACTATTCCCCTGAAATGGGGCCAGTAAATATACCCAGAGAAGACACCATTATATATTTGTTTATAACTGATCTATTTAAATGATATATGTGGAATGGGATTCCTGTATTCACTAAATCAGTGGTCTCACTCGCAGCCCGGAGGCCACATGTGGCCCATCAGGTACTATTTTGAGGCCCTCGATATGTTTATCATAATCATAAAAGTAAAATAAAACAATTTCTTGATCATATGTCTCTTTAGCTATAAAATGACAATATTATTATTAAGACTCAGCCAAAAGGAAAGATTTATAAACTATAAAGAGTTTTACCTCATATAAAATTGTCATTTCTTTAATAAAACATTAACTATTTTTTTCTGAGGCCCTCCAAGTACCTACAAATCCAAAATATGGCCCTGCAAAGGGTTTCCACTGCACTAAATCTTTCAAAGTGCAGATATTCAGCAAACAGGCCTCTGATGTCATAGCAACAGGGAGGCTATCAATCACACTGTGTGGACTCCTCCCACTCCCACTGTGGTACTATTGGTTCTTTTGAAAGATTCAGTTTTTTCAACCTGAGAACTATGTAGAGAGAAATCAGTTGGTGTGAGAAGGGGAAGTAAGTTGGGAGTAGGGAAAAACAGTTTGTCTCTCTCTGATTAATAGTTTTGTGGGAACTGGTAGAAAATTTATCTATGCAGTTGGTTCCATCTATACATATAGCTCTTGGGATCAGTGTCCCAGAATCCTGAATGTACTGGTAAAGGGGGAATTTCTATATGTCCTAGTACCCTCCTTTTACCTGATAGTGTCCTTTTGGCCTGCCTCCTCTGCATATAACCAGCCATAGGGTACCATAGGAGGCCAGGAAGTACTAAGTGGGAAAACAACAGCAAATGTTCACAGTTATAATGCAAATAAAATAAAAGCAGACACAATTTAAGATTATACAAATATCGCTTTTACTAGAAGAGAGATTCTGATTTAGCTTTGAGTTTAATACAAATTGAGCGGCGTAAGGATTAAAGTTTAATGTTCAAAGTAAGGCCATATAGGAGGTAATTCTATATTCTAGTTCAATAGGTGAGACATTCTAGAGAATAGTGTTTTCCAACCCTGTCCTGGAAGACCATCAGCCAGTTGGGTTTTTGGAATACCCTAATCAAGTTTCAAGTTTATTAAAAGTTTGTTGTACACGCAGTATCAAGTACTTCAATGCGTATGACAATTTAAAATTGGGAGACAAAAACAAAACAATTTAAAACAAATAAACGTACAATGTATACATACAAATAATTATCGATATGAAAGGGGTGAACTACAAACTTTTAAAGAAGATAAAGATACATTTAAGGAAGACACATTAGGAAGGTAATGAAGAATAATTTTAAAAATATGGCTAAGCCTAAAGTAGAGGGTAGGGAAGATTGTGACCTATACGTAAGGTCTGATTAAGATTAGGTATTTGAGCATAAGGATTGATAGTAGATGAATTATCCTATCTATGTCTCATTTTAATGAACTTTTAAATTTATCTAATGATGATTCACCATGTATGCATGAGAGAGATTTGCATATAATGGAGGTGACAGGCATGCAAATCTGCCCCATACATATTCATTATGGCTATCCTGAAAACTTGACTGACTGGTGGTCCTCCAGGACAGGGTTGGGAATCACTGTTCTAGACAGATGGGTAGTGTTCCCATGGCCACGTGCTATCTACAGAAGGAATCCACTCCAGATTTTTTCTCTGTGTCTCTTGTGTACTTTATTGGGCTCCTTAGCTCCACCTACAGTTAGTACCCAAGCATAGAAAGTCACTACATAAGTAGAGACACCTATGGCAATCAAGTGCAGCAACAACCGTTCTGCTCAAAAAGTTACATAAGAACATCAACTTCAAACAGCTAACAAAGACCTCAAAGGAGCTCTGAAACTACTCCTGCAGAAAAGTAACATATATACAGAATTCTTCCCAGCCCCCAAGGGCTGACAGGCATCCAAGAAACATCTTGGAAAATCATAAAGAGACTGAGGCAGTAGGCAGGTACAGGAAGGACAGGGCGGGAGCTGGTCTTTAAAAGCCAGAATCACTATTTCCTTTAGATAGGTATGAGGAAGGGGATTTCTGCCCAGGGGAGGGACTTTAGGCACCTGAGCCAATCAGGGCCTTAGGCCCCTCCCAGTGCATTTCATGATGCTCTGGGAAGGGGAAGGCCCATCATTTTGAAGAGGCAGGCCTGCCTGCAGGAGGGAATGAGCATCCCTCCTGCCAAACTTTTGTAAATAAAAGGTACCGGGGAGAGTTGGGGGTGTCAGGGAATGTCGGTGGTTCCTTTTTTTCAGAAGGGGCTCTGTGGGAGGTCAGGCCTTGGGGACTTGCATGAGGGGGGGAGGGAAAGGGGGTAGGTTTGGGCTTGGGCTCAGGAGAAGAAGTAGGAAAAGGGAACACTTTTTGTGCTGCTCTCCCTACCTGCCAATCAGCACCAGCAGGACTCCCCAAAGCTGTTGTGGCTTCAGGGCTTCCTCTGTCTCTCAGCTGTTTGGGGCTTTCCCATGCTCTATCCAGGTGTTTGTCCCCTCTCCCCTTTGCAGATACACACTATGCAAGATAATCATGTAGTTACAGAATATCACTTAGGTGACCTACTAATATACTATATACACAGTTATCAACATGAACAACATTTTAAGATGTGTTATTTTATTGTTAATTGTTAGTTGGTGAAAACATCCTAGATCTGATTTTATGTCAGCCTATTTGTTTACTTTAGAAGAGTATAAAACTGCCACCTTGGATACTTAGAAGAAATATTTTGATCAGAAAATTAGTTATGCTGTAAGTTCCTCAAAGGAATTGTTCAAGGTGGTGACAAAGCTCACTTTCATCATTACAAGATGATGTGGGAGTTTTCACAAGTCAGGCTTTCTCAACATTCTTCAAGAGTAAGGTCCAGAATGTTTCAGTGGGTTTTTGTAGTGATCCTTTACCAGTCATCTTAGATATGCAGAATGTGGTCAGATTTTGATACAGTTACAGAGATACGAGTAAAAACAGTTTTCAGAGTTTAAATAAGTCTACTTACTCACTTGATCCATGTCCAGTTATTAAACTTTCCAGTATGAGAGACACTATAACATCTTCTGTTTTGATGCTGATAACAAAATATCTGTCTGAGTGTTGTGTTCCTAAAGGTCTGAAAAAATGCAATTGTTCGACCATTGTTAAAAAATAAGCAGAGTGGAAAGGCGTTAGATCATTATTGTCTTATTTCATCTTTGAATTTTCTCACAAAGGTGCTGGAAAAAGTTATACTTTCTCAGTTGCAGGAGATTTAGGATAAGCACAGTGTGTTGGATGATTTTCAGTTTGGATTTCGACCAAAACATCCCACAGAGTTGTTGTTAGTGTCGATGCTTGACTCATTCAAATGAGGTCTTGCTCAAGGTGACTGGTTCTTTTGTGCTCATTTTGGACATTTTGTCTGCTTTTGATACAGTTAATCATAAGATGCTGTTAAGACTGAAAGTTTTAGGCATTGGGGGCATGGTGTTGGATTGATTTCAATCATTTTTGTCTGAGATAACATTTTGGGTGGAGATTGCTCAAAATGGTTCAGATTGGGCTGCTCTTGGTAAAGGTATGTCATAGGGTTCTGCATTATCGGCAGTTTTATTTAATATTTATCTTTGCCCCTTTGTCAGGAACTAAGAAAATTGGGAGTAAATTTTAGGATATATGCCGATGACATGCAGTTCTTGATACCAGGGTGACTCTGTGACTGATGCACTTTTGCATGTTCAGAATTGTTTTCAAATTTGTTAAAACCTGGATACATTAGAAACTGATTCAATCAGTTAAAGTTAAATATTGGTAAAACTGAAGTTCTATGTGTGAAAAGAAGAGATTGAGAGGGGACATGATCGAAACATTCAAGATAATGAAGGGATTAGATTCAGTAGATAAAGACAGATTGTTCACCCTCTCCAAGGTAGAGAGGACGAGAGGGCACTCTCTAAAGTTAAAAGGGGATAGATTCCGTACAAACGTAAGGAAGTTCTTCTTCACCCAGAGAGTGGTGGAGAGCTGGAATGCTCTTCCAGAGGCTGTTATAGGGGAAAACACCCTCCAGGGATTCAAGACAAGGTTGGACAAGTTCTTGCTGAACCAGAACGAACGCAGGTAGGGTTGGTCTCGGTTAGGGCACAGGTCTTTGACCTGGGGGCCGCCGCGTGAGCGGACTGCTGGGCACGATGGACCGCTGGTCTGACCCAGCAGCGGCAATTCTTATGTTCTTATGTTCATGAAGAAAAGTTGGAGAGGTTTCTGCCAGATATAATGCTAGATAAGACGGTTGTTTCTATTCTACATCATCAATGTAAATATTTGGGTGTCTTGTTAGATTCCTCTCTATCATTTAAGCCACACATTAAGTTTGTGGTATTTCAGGTTTTCTTTAAGCTTCGTTTGCTATGGAGACTGAGAGATTATCTTATGATGGATAATTTTCATACAGCGATTACTATGCTACTGATTCGAGTGTTTGATTCTTGCAATTCTCAGTACCTTAGTTTACTCAAATATGTGATCCATGCATTACACAATTGTACGAGCCTCTGAATGTGAGCACATAGCACCTATTTTGCGTAGTTTGCACTGGTTACCCATTGCCTCGCGGACTGTGTTTGATCTTCATATATCATTTTTTCCTTTAAAAAATACTCAATCTATCCACTAAACAATGTTGACTTATCTTTTTTTGTAGTCTCAGTGGCCAGGGGATCATAGAAACATAGAAAGATGACGGCAGAAAAGGGCTATAGCCCATCAAGTCTGCCCACTCTACTGACCCACCCTATTAAGTCAGATTGCTAATGACCTAGTTCCTTAACTCGACCCTCGTAGGGATCCCACTGGATGTCCATTTATGCTTAAAGTCGAGCACGCTGGTGGCCTCGATCACCTGCACTGGAAGTTTGTTCCATTGATCTACCACCCTTTCTGTGAAGAAATACTTCCTGGTGTCACCATTGAATTTTCCTCCTCTGAGTTTGAGCGGGTGCCCTCTTGTGACCGAGGGTCCTTTGGGAAGGAAGATGTTGTATTCCACCTCGACACGTCCTGTGACGTACTTAAACGTCTCAATCATGTCCCCCCTTTCCCTGCGTTCCTCTAGAGTGTAGAGCTGCAATTTGTTTAGTCTTTCCTCGTACGAGAGACCCTTAAGCCCGGAGATTATCCTAGTGGCCATCCGCTGAACCGACTCAACTCTAAGCACGTCTTTACGGTAATGTGGCCTCCAGAATTGCACACAGTATTCCAGATGAGGTCGCACCATGGTTCTGTACAGTGGCATTATGACTTCAGGTTTGCAGCTGACGAAGCTTCTATTGATACATCCCATCATTTGCCTTGCCTTGGATGAGGCTTTCTCCACTTGCTTGGCAGCCTTCATGTCTGCACTGATGATTACTCCCAAGTCCCGTTCTTCTGAAGTCCTAGCTAGCATTTCTCCATTCAAGGTGTAAGTTTTGCATGGATTTCCGCTGCTGAGATGCATGACCTTACATTTCTTAGCGTTGAAGCCCAGCTGCCATGTCGAGGACCAATTTTCCAACGTAATCAGATCCTGCGTCATACTATCCTGCAGATTGCTTTTACTTACTATATTACATAGTTTGGCGTCATCGGCGAATAGTGTTACTTTACCCTGAAGCCCTCGGGTCAAGTCCCTTATGAATATGTTAAAGAGGAAAGGACCCAGAACTGAGCCCTGTGGCACTCCACTATGCCACATGTTTGTCACATGGACTCTTTCAAGGACATACCCACATCAACTCAAATTTTTTCTTTCATTTTTACCTATTTAAGGGCTCACTTTGCCCATCGGGAACTGTTCTTGCAGGAGAAGAGCTTGATAAAGGCAGAGGTGCTTACTTGTGTGTTACCTTATTCAGAAGCAGTAGGATCTTTTTTGAAAATAATGAAACAACATTGGAACATATGTTAGCTTTTTCCATGTTTATCTCAATTCTCTATGATTTTAAAGTGTTTGAGGCTTGTGCAAATGAGGACAGAGCTTGTAGGAATAGGGCAGAGACATGAAAAGAACTGGATGGGATGGGAAAATGAGTTCCCATGGGGATGGAGAAAAATTTGTTCCCGTGTCATTCTCTAGTTTACCCATTAGAAATTTGGATTTATTAAGAGGGTTGGAAAGGCACTCATGAACCTTGTGATATCTGTCAGTAGTGTACCCAGATAATGAGAGGGGGGTGAGTGGCATGAGACACAATCAAAACAATTGATATTTAGTAAGGGGGTCACTAATTGTAATACTGCTAATGTAATCTATATTATTTTATGTCCATGTAATTTGGTATGTGTAGGACGGACTAGCTGTCCTACAAAATTATGCCTTAATGAACACAAGTCATGAATTTCTACACAAAATATGCAAGCCCCATTAGTACAAGGAAAAACAAAGAAAAACTGCAGACAAACGTACAAGGATGCAGGCTATATTTATTATACAAAATAATTGAATGTGGTTAATATTACCACTTTTAGAGCAAACCAGAGGACCCAACACGGTCTGTGTTTGGTTAACATGCCTTCATCAAGGGTCCCAGGTTGACAAGATACCAAATAAAACCGCAAACAAAAAAGGTTGCAATAATAAACATGAGCCTTTACAAGTTGAAGAGAATCACCAAAACGACAGTCTCTGTATGAACTGCTACATAGCCTCATTAGTACAACATTGGTATGAGAAACATCATAAGGTGGATAATATTAAATGGAGAGTTATAGATTGGGTAGAAGCAGGGTGGGAGGATGGTAATCAATAAAAATAACCAATAAAAATCTTCAAAGACTTCAGCGGATCCAAAACACTGCGGCTAGGTTAATCTTCGCAAAAAGCAAATTTGACTTTGTTTCCCTGCTTCTATCAAAATTTCACTGGCTCCGGTGATTTCTAGGATTCACTTTAAATGTACCTGCCTAATATTCAAGATCCTACATGCCATTCTTCCTCCCCTAATTCCATTATCCTGGAATTCTTCGAGACCTGACACTACCAGATCCGCCCACAAACTCAAACTATCTTTCCCCTCTTTAAAAGGCGTCATGTATGCAGGTAAATTAGGGAAATCCCTTTTCTTCAAATTCACTGAGATTTGGAATAACCTCCCTGCCCTGCTGCTGAATATAGGCTCATTCCAATTATTCCGAAAGCTTCTGAAAACCTGGCTTTTCTCCAAAACGTAAAGCTATCTATTTAAAATGTAAAGCTAGCTATCCTCTTCATAACCTCTAATTTCTTATTATGTTCTTCCCTCATTTATTGAATTTACCTGTAAACCGTATCTTTATGGAGATGATGTGGTATACAAACTTAAGGTTTAGTTTAGTTTAGTTTTAGTTTAGTAATCTGGAGAAAGTATTAGATTATAAGGAACAGCAGTGGATATACATATGTTAAACATGGTGGCACCCCCTCAGCCTCAATGCGAAGATCAAGTAAGCATCACTGTTGTAGCTGATGTACAGTTGATCCCTACACATGTTTTCCTTCCCTATCTTTACTATTTAAAATTGTAGTTCTTCCCTCGATCCTCGCTTTCATGTGATTTTTTAAATGCAACTATCTTCTAGTAGAATAATTTTATATTAAATTGTTAGCTGCGCGGAGAGGCATAATCAAAAGAAATGTCTAAGTCCGTTTTGGGCCTAAGTCGCTAGTCGCCCAAAGTCAGCAGTGTCTAAAGTCCATTCCCAAAAAATACGTCTAAAATATTTTTTTTTCGAAAATTGTCTAATTATACATCCAACAGTTTGATAGGCCAGAACACTAAGTCATCTATCATTATACCCCATTCTCGTCCAAGTCAAAAATGCCTAAAACAAGACTTTTTGGAAGTGAGAGAGGCCAGCAAAGTGATGAACTGGACACCTAGACATGGCAACACAGTAGTGGGGCACCTTACAGGGCACTGTTGCGAACTTCACAAAAAAGGTACCATATAAACATCTCACTACAACTCCTTTATAGGTCATGGTGAGCCCCCAAACACCCACAAAACCTACTAGACCCACTTGTCTACAACCCCAATAGCCCCAGACTACTTAGGCCACCTCTGTGCTACTGTACTAGGCTTTCCTATGCCAGGTGCTGTTGTTCTAGAGGCAGGTATGTAAAGTTTTTATTCCAATTTTTATGGCGGTGGAGGTGGGGGGGGATCAGTGATCACAGGGGGAGTGTGTGTGGGTCTGTACCATGTCTCTGCAGTGGTTATCTGGTCACTTTGGATACCTTCTGGGAACTTAGACCTGGTTTTCAATTGTATAAGTTGCTACACATAAGTTCCATCTAGGCAGCCTTGTTAAACTTTTGGTACTTGCAGTACGACTAAGTCTAGGTCGGCCCAGGTCCCGCCCAAATCCCACCATCATCACTCCTCTTAAAATGCCCCTTTTAGCTCTGGGTGTACAGCACCAATGAAGAGGTCGTTATGAGATATGTCTAAAACCCAGTTTGATTATCGGCATTTGGACGACTTGTCTTACTGATTGTCCAAGTGACGATTTAGGCTGGTTTTTAGACGTATTTCCGTTTCGATTATGAGCCCCTTAGAGTATTATTGAAGCCATTTTTTGACATTTTCCTGTGATGTTAAAATACTGAAAGTTGTGCTCAAATAGCTTACCAATCTCAACAGTGAATAAACACCATCATATAGGCCCGTTTTATCAAGCCGTGTTAGGGGTTTTTTTTAATTGCCAGTAGCTGAGGTAAAAGCTCTGACACTCTAAGATTCCTTAGGAAGAAAGAAAGAAAATCCCTTCAGTCAATGCCTTGGTAAAGCCTCCTTCGTACCCCTCTCCCAATGCTACATCTTCCTACCCTTCTAAATATAGCCAAAGCATATGGGGAGCATGAAAGCATCTCACCTCCTGTTGCTATGCTGAATGTTACTTGCTGTTATGCATTTATTCATTGAACTCAGGGGGGCGATTCTTTAACTGTGCATCTACACTTATGCGCAAGTTGCACACATAAACACATAATTAATTGGCACAAAGGTGAGTACCCTAAATGCTATTCTATAAGGGTGCATGTAAGCAGTGGCGTACCTAGGGTATGTGGCACCCGGGGCCCATCATTTTTTGACACCCCCCCCCCCCTCATGTAAAAATTTTTTTTTTTTTTTTTTTTGCAATAACCATGAAATGGAATAAATGGTCAGAATAGAAACAGGCAGTGAAAATTTTCTTTTTTTTTTTTTTTTTTTTCCCAAAGTATTTTTATTGAGAATGGCAAAAGGTCCAGACAAGCAACCATGGTCTGTACAGAAACTTATACATTATCAAAAAGAACACAGAATGAGAGTAACAGCAACAACAAGCATGAACAAGCCTCTCCCAAGAGAAAATTGCCAATGAGAGGCATAGCAATACACAACAAAAGGCCAAAACTTGGGGCAAGCAAACAAATCCCACCCCAGAACCCACAAGAATAATAAGCCGGACTAGACCCCCAGCCATATTTTATAATGAAAAAAACCCCCACAAGCAACAACACCCAGACCGCTCACCAGACACACCAATCCGCACAACAAGCACCCAAGAAACACCCAGCCACCACCCAGACAAAACTACCAGACACACCTACCCCACCAAGCCCAGACCCAACCCCCCCTCCCCAGAGAGTGCAAGCGCAAAGTGGACCGTGAAAAGGGCAGCTGCAGAAGTGGAAAGCCCCAGATAAGTAGGTTAGCTAAAGAAAGCCCACAGATAGAAGAAATCAGGATAACAGAAGTTCCAACAAATGCTCCCACAGAAAATTTTCTTTTATTGAACCTCATTTATGTAACCATTATTCCAAACATAACATAACATAAATTATGTCTGAATTGTCATGACATCAGAAGTACATATGGAGTAGTTGCAGGTGATGCTTGGGACAGTTCTGATTATGTTAGTTTGGTTTTATGTGTTTTTTTAATAGAAGGGTTTTTATTTCTTTTTTTAAGGTTTTGTAGTTTGTGGTCGAGGTCAATAGGTTGTAGAGTTGGGGGTCAAGTGTTGCAGCTCGAATGGCTAGGAGGTTGTCGAACAGTTTTTTTCTTTTGACGTTTTTGGTTGGAGGGTGTGTGAATGGTGCGTGAGTTCTCCTATGTCTGTTTGAAGTGGATTGAATTATTTAGCTGAAGAAATTAGTTACCCCCCCCCCATTCCACACACATTAATTCTCTTCCATTTTTGTTCCCATTATAAAAAAACACTGATATGTTCCCAGGAAAAAAATACATTAAAATAAGAAGTGAAAACAAAGGCCCCTACAGATGAGAACATAACATAAGAATAGCCTAACTGGGTCACACCAATGGTCCATCATGCCCAGTAGCCCATTCTCATGGTAGCCAATAGTGCTGCCCGATTCAGAGAAAAATATTTCATTCGATCCGATTCACCCTGTTGAATCGATTTTTCGATTAGATTCACTGTTAATGACACCGCTTTTTAAGTTTAAACAAAGTATAACAATAAATTTCACAACAACAATAAATTTCACAAAGTACTTAAAAAAAAAAAAATCACATTTTTCCATTAAAGCAGTTCTGGAGACATTTGCTTGAACAGTCTTTTTTCCCAGTCCATAAGCAAGCAATATGAAAAAGATTTCCTTAATTATCTACTCAAACATTTTTGCTATTTACTTTCATTGTACCTATACTATTATTCAGTAGAAAAAATGGACTTAACTGTGCAGGAAATGAATCTCCTCATACACCCACCATATAGTGCAAAAATGTGCAAAGGTCTGTTTTTTTCTTTCGATCACTACATAGCCTAATGCCACACAAGCAGCGCTGTTACAAACATATTCTGAAGGTCAATGCTAAGGTTGACAAAGTTTCCTTCCTTGGACCAGAAGGAGATACTGACAAACCACTGGAAGAGATTCTAAAACAACTACCCAGAAATAACACCCAAAGACCCACTCAGTGTGTGAACCAGTTGAGTGGAGTGGACTAACTGGGGGTGGAAATGGGCCCAGAGTTTGCTCAGCAGAATTTCCCAGACTACCTCTTCCTCTCAACACACTGACATGCTACCACCACCACCAACACTAGGAACACCTCACCGAGTATGCCAGCAATGCTTATAAACTTTATAAAACACATTATTATATTTTCTTATAAAGCATATATTTTAACTGAACTCAGCCTTGCCATTCACAAAAATAGAAAAGTTCCCATTTCAAGCTGTCTCATGTACACTTTTCAAATCTAACATATTGTAATCACAAAACAGAAAATAAAATTATTTTTTCTACCTTTTGTTCTCTGATCAATATTCAAATCTTGTTGGTCCCAGGCTCTTGTTGTCTTGCTTGCCAGGGTCTCCTTTCTCCGTGCTAACCATCCGTCTGCCATCTCTGTTCTCCCCTTCCGTTTCCCTTCCCTCTCCCGGAGATCTGGCATCTTTCCTTTTTTTTGTCTCCATCCACAGATTCACCTTTTCTCAACTCCCCACCACCCCAGGATCCACCATCTCTCCCTTTCTGTTCCCAACTATCCTCCTATCCAGTATCTCTATCCCCCCTCCACACCATCCCCTGTTTCCAAGTTCTCTCCCTTTCTGTTCCTTCCCTCCCTAAATCCCATTATGCACCATCTCTCTCCCACTCCTCTGTTTTTAGACCCATTATTTCTAACCCCCAAAGTCTGGCATATGCATGTATCTTTGAACCCCCCCTTCCCTCTCTCCCTCTGTGTACTTTTACACCAGGACCCCCCTCCCCCGAAGGTCTGTCCCCCCTCCGAAGGGCTACACCCCACCCCTGAAGACCTGCACCCCCCGAAGGACTTTACCTCCCACCCGAAGGTCTGTCCCCCTCTGAAGGCCTAAACCCCACCCCTGAAGGACTGCACCCCCCCCCCCGAAGGCCTGCACTCCCTTGAAGGTCTGCACCCCCCCGAAGGCCTGTCCCCCCCTTGAAGGCCTGTCCCACCCCCTTGTAGGCCTGTCCCCCCTTTAAGGCCTGCCTGCCTGCCTTTCCCCCCCTTGAAGGCCTGTCTCCCCCTTGAAGGCCTGCACCCCCCTTGAAGGCCTGCACCCCCCCTTGAAGGCCTGCACCCCCCCTTGAAGGCCTGTCCCCCCCCTTGTAGGCCTGTCCCCCCCCTTGTAGGCCTGTCCCCCCCCTTGTAGGCCTGTCCCCCCCCTTGAAGGCCTGCCTGCCTTTCCCCCCTTGAAGGCCTGCACCCCCCTTGAAGGCCTGCACCCCCCCTTGAAGGCCTGCACCCCCCCTTGAAGGCCTGTCCACCCCCTTGTAGGCCTGTCCCCCCCCTTGTAGGCCTGTCCCCCCCCCTTGTAGGCCTGTCCCCCCCTTGAAGGCCTGCCTGCCTTTCCCCCCTTGAAGGCCTGCACCCCCCCTTGAAGGCCTGCACCCCCCCTTGAAGGCCTGTCCCCCCCCTTGTAGGCCTGTCCCCCCCCCTTGTAGGCCTGTCCCCCCCCCCTTGTAGGCCTGTCCCCCCCCTTGAAGGCCTGCCTGCCTTTCCCCCCTTAAAGGCCTGCACCCCCTTGAAGGTCTGCACCCCCCCAAAGGCCTACACCCCCCCCCGAAGGTCTGCACCCCCCTGAAGGCCTGCCTGCCCCCCTTGAATGTCTGCACCCCCCCCCGAAGGCCTGTCCCCCCTTGAAGGCCTGCCTGCCTGCCTGTCACCCCCCTCCCCCTTGAAAGCCTGCTTGCCTGCCCGCCCGCCCCACCCTGAAGGCCTGATGCCCCGACCCACCCCGAAGGACCGCTCGCCCCCCTGGCCTCCCCGCACCACCTATGAACAGCCGCAGCAGGATCGCGAAGTCAGCGTCGGGTACCAGCCCTAAGGGGGTGTTCCCGGCCTTGCTGTTCAGTCCCCCGCCACCCCCGAAGGACCCCCCCGCCCCCCTGGCCTCCCCGCACCACCTATGAACAGCCGCAGCAGGATCGCGAAGTCAGCGTCAGCGATCCCTGCTGCTTCCTGCGCCACGGTCCCGCCCCTCCTCTGACGTCAGAGGAGGGGCGGGATCGCGTCGTAGGAAGCAGCGCAGGGATGCTGACGCTGACTTCGCGATCCTGCTGCGGCTGTTCATAGGTGGTGCGGGGAGGCCAGGGGGGCGAGCGGTCCTTCGGGGGTGGCGGGGGACTGAACGGCAAGGCCGGGAACACCCCCTTAGGGCTGGTACCCGGGGCGGCCCGCCCCCCCCCCCCCCCCCCCTAGGTACGCCACTGCATGTAAGTACTATAGCATTTAACTATGAGGGGTGTGTATGTGGGTGGCACATAGGTAGGACATGGTCATGTCTTCGCCATATGCGCTCAAATTATAGAATTCTGTCATTTGCTTGGTGCACTTAGGTGTGCCCATTTACTCCTGCCATCAACCTGGCATACATGGGTGTGTCTTCATTTAGGCATGCTGACATAAGTTTACTCTAGTATTCTATAATGGAATTTTTCACTCAGATGCCATTATAAAATAGGCATCGGGAACCTACATCTTTGTAGAATTGCCATCTCAGTGCCATGAGTCAATTTCCATTTAGAACTGATTTGGAAACCGAACACATAGCATGGTCCAACTAGAGCAGCTGGGCTTCATTCGCAGACCTAAATCGGCGCCCTGAGACCAACGGGGAAAAAAAATGCCTCTCCCGTGAACTGGATGACGATTCCGTCTCAGGGCTCCAGGCAAGCGCGGATTCCGATCATCGCGCTCGTCTGCTAGGATCCCCGACCAGCTCTCACTATTCAAACTCGCTCCTTCCTCCCAGCCCCACGAACGAGGGCGCCCCGGTGCACGGTGGGAGTTGTAGTTCCATTCCATTCCATTCTGAAGGGAGATTGACCCTTCGAGGAAAATTGTCCCTACTTGGTGAAATTTTGCACTGAGTGCAATAAGTAAAGGCACAATTGTTTGTTGATGCCTACATGTAGTGTGGATGCGAGATTTTCCATGCTGTCTTGGGTATTTAGCCAATATGTATGGCTGTGAAGGCAGACTGTTGATTTTATGTCTATGTGTTTTATGGCATTGCTTTTATGAATGTTTGATACTGGAAACCGCTTAGACACAAGGCAGTATACTAATTTTTTAAAATAATAAAATAAATAAATAAATGCATACCGATTACCTTTGTTGCTCCTTCTGCTCAGTGTGCCCCCTTATGGCCTCATTCTATAAAGTGAAATATTTAGGGCCAGATTCTCTAACAAGCACTGTTGTCGGCAGCTGCCTTAAAAGCCACCCTCCGCATGAAACAGAGGGTAGGGGTGAAGGGCCACTACTCGGACTGGAGGAGGGTCATGAGTGGTGTTCCACAGGGTTCGGTGCGCGGGCCGCTGCTATTTAATATATTCATAAATGATCTAGAAACAGGGATGAAGTGCGAGATAATAAAATTTGCGGACGACACCAAACTATTTAGTGGAGCTCAGACTAAGGAGGACTGCGAAGAATTGTAAAGAGACTTGAACAAACTAGGGGAAAGGGCGACGAGATGGCAGATAAAGTTCAACGTTGAGAAATGTAAAGTATTGCATGTGGGAAGCAGAAACCTGAGGTACAACTATACGATGGGAGGGATGTTATTGAATGAGAATACCCAAGAAAGGGACTTGGGGGTAATGATGGACATGACAATGAAGCTGACGGCACAGTGTGCAGTGGCCGCTAAAAGAGCGAATAGAATGCTAGGTATAATCAAGAAGGGTATTACTACCAGAACGAAAGAAATTATCCTGCCATTGTATCGGGCAATGATGCGTCCGCATTTGGAGTACTGCGTCCAATATTGGTCGCCGTACCTTAAGAAGGATATGGCGTTACTCGAGAGGGTTCAGAGGAGAGTGACATGTCTGATAAAAGGGATGGAAAACCTTTCATATGCTGAGAGATTGGAGAAACTGGGTCTCTTTTCCCTGGAGAAGAGGAGACTCAGAGGGGATATGATAGAGACCTACAAGATCATGAAGGGCATAGAGAGAGTAGAGAGGGACAGATTCTTCAAACTTTCAAAAAATATAAGAACAAGAGGGTATTCGGAAAAGTTGAAAGGGGACAGATTCAAAACAAATGCCAGGAAGTTCTTCTTTACCCAACGTGTGGTGAACACCTAGAATGCGCTTCCAGAGGACGTAATAGGGCAGAGTACAGTACTGGGGTTTAAGATAGGATTGGACAATTTCCTGTTGGAGAAGGGGATAGAAGGGTATAAATAGAGGATTACTGCACAGGTCCTGGACCTGTTGGGTCGCCGCGTGAGCGGGCTGCTGGGCGCGATGGACCACAGGTCTGACCCAGCGGAGGCATTGCTTATGTTCTTATGTTATGCGACTGCACCGGTTAGAGAACCGCACTTCGGTCGAAGGTAGGTGCAAGAAACGTAGGCTAGGGTTTTCTAGGCCTACATTTCCGGCAACTACCTTTGATGTGAATCACGCCTGCGTAGGTGCTTAGGACACCTAACACCACTTCCGGCATTAGCCATGCCTATAGTGGCATTAGGCCCCATAAAGCGCCCATGGAGGCATGAATGCAGTGCCAGTTTTTAGACACGGGTAGGTGCTTTGAAAATCAGCGAAAAACATTGTTTAAATGGCATTTTCCACTGAGCTTGGGCACCTAAAAAAACTGGTGCCGTTCAGAGAATCTGGGCCTTAGTGCCAAATATAGAATACTAAGTTTTGTATAGATACAGTAATTGGGTTGTCATAGGAGTATAGGAAAATAAGCTTAATCGAAATACCTCAGCCCCACCACTCCACCGCAATAATAATTTTATCTAAAGCGGGAGATTTACGTGGTGCTTCATCACTGGTAAATCGTCTTTATCGCTGTGGTTGCATTTAAATCAATAAGTTAGCTTATAATAGAATTTTTAGAATTTGTCAATAAATATGTGAAGAGTTGTGAAATACATAAAAATGTATACTTAACGTCTATACACAGCTAGACCTGGGAGTCCGACCCGACATGTTTCGCACTGATTGCGCTGTCTCAAGGGTCTCCCTGTATAGAAATAAAGAAACATCTTAGGGCAATAACCGTGACATTTCTCAACGTATCACCACCCACCACTCAAAACTTAGTATCAATGTAACTATCCCCTCTCATCATCTCTCACCGAGGTAGCCGCAGTCATCCGACTCTCAAGTTTACTGTCTGTGAAAGATGGCGGCGGCGTCCTCGGTACCGGTGTAAATAATTTCCTTAACATGACACACCCCCCACATACAGCAGTCCATTGGTCCATTCACCCTCCAATCAATGTGTTCCAGTCAATCTCAGCATTCAATCCCCGCGGTTCTACAGTATCCAATGTAAAAATAGTTCTCTGTTCAATCTCATTTAATCACCGTGCATCCTTGGTAACCCACTGGCAGAGATACAAACATGGAGTGGATCAATTGAGGTGGCGTGTGGTTGAGAGAGTGACGGGGAGGGAGGGTGGGAAGGATGCACGGAGATTAAATGAGATTGAACAGAGAACTATTTTTACATTGGATACTGTAGAACCGCGGGGATTGAATGCTGAGATTGACTGGAACACATTGATTGGAGGGTGAATGGACCAATGGACTGCTGTATGTGGGGGGTGTGTCATGTTAAGGAAATTATTTACACTGGTACCGAGGACGCCGCCGCCATCTTTCACAGACAGTAAACTTGAGAGTCGGATGACTGCGGCTACCTCGGTGAGAGATGATGAGAGGGGATAGTTACATTGATACTAAGTTTTGAGTGGTGGGTGGTGATACGTTGAGAAATGTCACGGTTATTGCCCTAAGATGTTTCTTTATTTCTATACAGGGAGACCCTTGAGACAGCGCAATCAGTGCGAAACATGTCGGGTCGGACTCCCAGGTCTAGCTGTGTATAGACGTTAAGTATACATTTTTATGTATTTCACAACTCTTCACATATTTATTGACAAATTCTAAAAATTCTATTATAAGCTAACTTATTGATTTAAATGCAACCACAGCGATAAAGACGATTTACCAGTGATGAAGCACCACGTAAATCTCCCGCTTTAGATAAAATTATTATTGCGGTGGAGCGGTGGGGCTGAGGTATTTCGATTAAGCTTATTTTCCTATACTCCTATGACAACCCAATTACTGTATCTATACAAAACTTAGTGGAGGGGGTTGGATACAAACCTATATAAAATACTGGTTTTGAGTAAAGCTCATAGTTGAATTTTCTCCAGTATGACTGAACCAACAAACCTATTTGAAGGATATAATGAAGAGCACCTCCAAAGGATTTTACAGAGGCCAGCTCTATTGGACGATGACATCATCATCCCCACGGGAGCTTCCTGGTTCGAGTTGGAGAACTTAATGAAGCGGGCAGTGAGGGCAGAGCTGCATAACAGCACACTCGTTCAGTACCTAAAGAAGGCTATGATTCCGAGAGGTCTCAGGATATTGAAAGAACCAAAGATGGTATCCACTAATAAGACCTTTAATGAGAAATGGACGGCCATCCTTAACAGATGCTCCAGAGACCTTATGATTTTGCTCGTTGATACGACGGAAGATACCGAGAAGGAATTGTGCATGAAAGCCACTGCACTTGAGATGGAATTGCAGCAGGGCCATAATATGGAGGAATTTGATAAAAAACTGAGTGATTTGAAGTCTACTATTCAAGTATTCCGAGAAGAGGTGAAGGCCACGAAAATACGGAAATGGAAGAGGGACGAAAGGGACTATCTCAATGATCGCATGTATTCCTGGCAGCGCCGTAATTTTAATACTCCTCAGCGACCAAAAGTCTCATTCGATGGTTCCTCCGGGGACTCCGAAACGACTAGTGAAGAATCGGTTGATGCTAATAGCGAGAAGCCGGGGGAAACAGCAAAACCACCCAGAGGCAGAGGAAGAACACGGCAACAAAGAGGCAGAGGCAAGATCACACAGCCGGCCCCCAGTACTCGGACTACGAGTCGTCAGTAATAAATTTGTCTACCCTTCCACTTACCGTTGAACAACAACAAGTTTTGGAGCTCGGGCTGGGATTCGTCCCCACGAGTCCCCCTGATTTTTTTAAACTCCATGTGGCTCTCCATGCATTCATTCGGAAAATGCAGTTAAAGGTTTTCTTTCAAAAACACAAAGAGGACTTTATGGGTCATCAAGTGGAGGTCACTCAACCCACTAATAATATACAAGCTGAAGAAGAACTGGGCTTTGACGACACATTAGAGATTTGTAGAACTAAATCTAACTGGGTCCCCCCTGGTCCTGTAGATCCGTTGATTGTAGCTTTTCGTGAATTGGTCAGCAAAGCTCTTTATGAGTTACAGTCTCAATGGGTAAATAGAGGCCCTTATAATATTTCAAGATCCCAACATCAAGGACTGACAAGCTTACTAGCTGAAGACCAAGTTATCATTATTAAGGCGGACAAGGGGGAGTGCCACAGTCTTACTTAACAGACAAGATTACGAACAAGAAGCTCATCGTCAGCTAGCTAACGAGCAGGCTTACTGCAAATTGGTGGGTGACCCCACTGAGGTTCTAGGGGCCAAGATACTTGAATTTCTAAACATCTATTTGGAGAGTGGCATGATCACCCATAGGGAATACAGATATCTGTATGAAAAACATCCGATAACCCCTAGAATTTCCTTTGTGCCAAAGATACACAAAACACTAAAGTGCCCACCTGGGCGGCCAATAGTCAACACTCGAGGGTCGGTTCTGGAACCTCTCTCGAAATTTATTGATTTCTTTTTAAGGAGCCAGGTCCCTAAGATACGATCTTATATCAGGGACTCTTCAGATTTCCTTCGAAAACTAACAGCGAATGAGATTGATATGGAAGGAAAATGGATGGTGACGCTGGATGTAGTCTCCCTCTATACCCAGATCCCCCAGTCAGAGGCATTGAAAGTCGTTTTTGACACTCTGGACCATCGTATCCCTCCACAAAGAGTATCTACCACCTTCCTTATACAACTAACTAAGTGGGTCATTCAAGAAAGTTATTTTCAATACCATCATGAATTTTATCAGCAGATTCAAGGGGTGGCCATGGGGGCGACTTTGGCCCCCTCGGTGGCGGCCCTTTTTATGGCCAAATTTGAGGAGGATAATGTATATCCATCACAATGGTTTGCTTCCATTGTCTTTTGGGGCCGCTTTCTTGATGACGTTTTTTTCATCTGGGACGATACTAGGGAGAAGCTAGACCAATTTGTGCAATATCTTAACAGAATTGATGACAATATAAAATTTACCATGCTATGCCATCCTACACAGATGGTGTTTTTAGATATTGCTATTTCTGTTTTTGAAGGTAAAATCCAGACTTCCCTGTATCGTAAACCGGTCACACGGAACACCATCCTCCATTACGATAGTTTCCACCCATTTAAATTAAGATTCAATCTCCCCATAGCACAATTCTTACGTATACGTAGGATTTGTTCCTCTTTAGAAGAGTATAAAAAACAGGCGGATCTGCTAGCAGGCAGATTCCGCAGGAGGGGTTACCTGGAAAAATCTATACGTCATGCGCATTTAAGGGCTAGATACGCTCAGAGGGAGTTACTTTTGGGTACTTCAGAGGATGTTGAGGGGGCACCCAAGAATTGTTGACATGTGTGCTTCCATATTCGAAAGCTACTAAGTTGCTGGTGGGTTATATACATCGCTACTGGCATATAGTACAGATTCACCCATCTCTTAGTGAGTTCCCTCGTGTAGCATACTCTAGAGGTAGGACCCTGGGGCAAAGATGTGACCCCCTTAAATATGAGAGGATGACTGTGAGGGAGAGGGGATGTCACAATCCCTGTGGGAAGTGCCAGTGGTGCTCTTCTACCATTATAGGGGATGTATGGAGGGTTCCAGGTAGATCGGTATCCCTGTATTCTAATGCAAGTACAGATTGTACATCTGAAGATGTAATATACACGATTATATGTCCATGTGAGCTGATCTACATTGGTAGAACGAATCGTAAGATCAAGATTCGACTTAATGAACACAAGTCACGGATTATCAACAACATTGTTCAGGCCCCCTTGGTAACCCACTGGCAGAGATACAAACATGGGGTGGATCAATTGAGGTGGCGTGTGGTTGAGAGAGTGACGGGGAGGGAGGGTGGGAAGGATGCACGGAGATTAAATGAGATTGAACAGAGAACTATTTTTACATTGGATACTGTAGAACCGCGGGGATTGAATGCTGAGATTGACTGGAACACATTGATTGGAGGGTGAATGGACCAATGGACTGCTGTATGTGGGGGGTGTGTCATGTTAAGGAAATTATTTACACCGGTACCGAGGACGCCGCCACCATCTTTCACAGACAGTAAACTTGAGAGTCGGATGACTGCGGCTACCTCGGTGAGAGATGATGAGAGGGGATAGTTACATTGATACTAAGTTTTGAGTGGTGGGTGGTGATACGTTGAGAAATGTCACGGTTATTGCCCTAAGATGTTTCTTTATTTCTATACAGGGAGACCCTTGAGACAGCGCAATCAGTGCGAAACATGTCGGGTCGGACTCCCAGGTCTAGCTGTGTATAGACGTTAAGTATACATTTTTATGTATTTCACAACTCTTCACATATTTATTGACAAATTCTAAAAACTCTATTATAAGCTAACTTATTGATTTAAATGCAACCACAGCGATAAAGACGATTTACCAGTGATGAAGCACCACGTAAATCTCCCGCTTTAGATAAAATTATTATTGCGGTGGAGCGGTGGGGCTGAGGTATTTCGATTAAGCTTATTTTCCTATACTCCTATGACAACCCAATTACTGTATCTATACAAAACTTAGTGGAGGGGGTTGGATACAAACCTATATAAAATACTGGTTTTGAGTAAAGCTCATAGTTGAATTTTCTCCAGTATGACTGAACCAACAAACCTATTTGAAGGATATAATGAAGAGCACCTCCAAAGGATTTTACAGAGGCCAGCTCTATTGGACGATGACATCATCATCCCCACGGGAGCTTCCTGGTTCGAGTTGGAGAACTTAATGAAGCGGGCAGTGAGGGCAGAGCTGCATAACAGCACACTCGTTCAGTACCTAAAGAAGGCTATGATTCCGAGAGGTCTCAGGATATTGAAAGAACCAAAGATGGTATCCACTAATAAGACCTTTAATGAGAAATGGACGGCCATCCTTAACAGATGCTCCAGAGACCTTATGATTTTGCTCGTTGATACGACGGAAGATACCGAGAAGGAATTGTGCATGAAAGCCACTGCACTTGAGATGGAATTGCAGCAGGGCCATAATATGGAGGAATTTGATAAAAAACTGAGTGATTTGAAGTCTACTATTCAAGTATTCCGAGAAGAGGTGAAGGCCACGAAAATACGGAAATGGAAGAGGGACGAAAGGGACTATCTCAATGATCGCATGTATTCCTGGCAGCGCCGTAATTTTAATACTCCTCAGCGACCAAAAGTCTCATTCGATGGTTCCTCCGGGGACTCCGAAACGACTAGTGAAGAATCGGTTGATGCTAATAGCGAGAAGCCGGGGGAAACAGCAAAACCACCCAGAGGCAGAGGAAGAACACGGCAACAAAGAGGCAGAGGCAAGATCACACAGCCGGCCCCCAGTACTCGGACTACGAGTCGTCAGTAATAAATTTGTCTACCCTTCCACTTACCGTTGAACAACAACAAGTTTTGGAGCTCGGGCTGGGATTCGTCCCCACGAGTCCCCCTGATTTTTTTAAACTCCATGTGGCTCTCCATGCATTCATTCGGAAAATGCAGTTAAAGGTTTTCTTTCAAAAACACAAAGAGGACTTTATGGGTCATCAAGTGGAGGTCACTCAACCCACTAATAATATACAAGCTGAAGAAGAACTGGGCTTTGACGACACATTAGAGATTTGTAGAACTAAATCTAACTGGGTCCCCCCTGGTCCTGTAGATCCGTTGATTGTAGCTTTTCGTGAATTGGTCAGCAAAGCTCTTTATGAGTTACAGTCTCAATGGGTAAATAGAGGCCCTTATAATATTTCAAGATCCCAACATCAAGGACTGACAAGCTTACTAGCTGAAGACCAAGTTATCATTATTAAGGCGGACAAGGGGGGGTGCCACAGTCTTACTTAACAGACAAGATTACGAACAAGAAGCTCATCGTCAGCTAGCTAACGAGCAGGCTTACTGCAAATTGGTGGGTGACCCCACTGAGGTTCTAGGGGCCAAGATACTTGAATTTCTAAACATCTATTTGGAGAGTGGCATGATCACCCATAGGGAATACAGATATCTGTATGAAAAACATCCGATAACCCCTAGAATTTCCTTTGTGCCAAAGATACACAAAACACTAAAGTGCCCACCTGGGCGGCCAATAGTCAACACTCGAGGGTCGGTTCTGGAACCTCTCTCGAAATTTATTGATTTCTTTTTAAGGAGCCAGGTCCCTAAGATACGATCTTATATCAGGGACTCTTCAGATTTCCTTCGAAAACTAACAGCGAATGAGATTGATATGGAAGGAAAATGGATGGTGACGCTGGATGTAGTCTCCCTCTATACCCAGATCCCCCAGTCAGAGGCATTGAAAGTCGTTTTTGACACTCTGGACCATCGTATCCCTCCACAAAGAGTATCTACCACCTTCCTTATACAACTAACTAAGTGGGTCATTCAAGAAAGTTATTTTCAATATCATCATGAATTTTATCAGCAGATTCAAGGGGTGGCCATGGGGGCGACTTTGGCCCCCTCGGTGGCGGCCCTTTTTATGGCCAAATTTGAGGAGGATAATGTATATCCATCACAATGGTTTGCTTCCATTGTCTTTTGGGGCCGCTTTCTTGATGACGTTTTTTTCATCTGGGACGATACTAGGGAGAAGCTAGACCAATTTGTGCAATATCTTAACAGAATTGATGACAATATAAAATTTACCATGCTATGCCATCCTACACAGATGGTGTTTTTAGATATTGCTATTTCTGTTTTTGAAGGTAAAATCCAGACTTCCCTGTATCGTAAACCGGTCACACGGAACACCATCCTCCATTACGATAGTTTCCACCCATTTAAATTAAGATTCAATCTCCCCATAGCACAATTCTTACGTATACGTAGGATTTGTTCCTCTTTAGAAGAGTATAAAAAACAGGCGGATCTGCTAGCAGGCAGATTCCGCAGGAGGGGTTACCTGGAAAAATCTATACGTCATGCGCATTTAAGGGCTAGATACGCTCAGAGGGAGTTACTTTTGGGTACTTCAGAGGATGTTGAGGGGGCACCCAAGAATTGTTGACATGTGTGCTTCCATATTCGAAAGCTACTAAGTTGCTGGTGGGTTATATACATCGCTACTGGCATATAGTACAGATTCACCCATCTCTTAGTGAGTTCCCTCGTGTAGCATACTCTAGAGGTAGGACCCTGGGGCAAAGATGTGACCCCCTTAAATATGAGAGGATGACTGTGAGGGAGAGGGGATGTCACAATCCCTGTGGGAAGTGCCAGTGGTGCTCTTCTACCATTATAGGGGATGTATGGAGGGTTCCAGGTAGATCGGTATCCCTGTATTCTAATGCAAGTACAGATTGTACATCTGAAGATGTAATATACACGATTATATGTCCATGTGAGCTGATCTACATTGGTAGAACGAATCGTAAGATCAAGATTCGACTTAATGAACACAAGTCACGGATTATCAACAACATTGTTCAGGCCCCCTTGGTAACCCACTGGCAGAGATACAAACATGGGGTGGATCAATTGAGGTGGCGTGTGGTTGAGAGAGTGACGGGGAGGGAGGGTGGGAAGGATGCACGGAGATTAAATGAGATTGAACAGAGAACTATTTTTACATTGGATACTGTAGAACCGCGGGGATTGAATGCTGAGATTGACTGGAACACATTGATTGGAGGGTGAATGGACCAATGGACTGCTGTATGTGGGGGGTGTGTCATGTTAAGGAAATTATTTACACCGGTACCGAGGACGCCGCCGCCATCTTTCACAGACAGTAAACTTGAGAGTCGGATGACTGCGGCTACCTCGGTGAGAGATGATGAGAGGGGATAGTTACATTGATACTAAGTTTTGAGTGGTGGGTGGTGATACGTTGAGAAATGTCACGGTTATTGCCCTAAGATGTTTCTTTATTTCTATACAGGGAGACCCTTGAGACAGCGCAATCAGTGCGAAACATGTCGGGTCGGACTCCCAGGTCTAGCTGTGTATAGACGTTAAGTATACATTTTTATGTATTTCACAACTCTTCACATATTTATTGACAAATTCTAAAAACTCTATTATAAGCTAACTTATTGATTTAAATGCAACCACAGCGATAAAGACGATTTACCAGTGATGAAGCACCACGTAAATCTCCCGCTTTAGATAAAATTATTATTGCGGTGGAGCGGTGGGGCTGAGGTATTTCGATTAAGCTTATTTTCCTATACTCCTATGACAACCCAATTACTGTATCTATACAAAACTTAGTGGAGGGGGTTGGATACAAACCTATATAAAATACTGGTTTTGAGTAAAGCTCATAGTTGAATTTTCTCCAGTATGACTGAACCAACAAACCTATTTGAAGGATATAATGAAGAGCACCTCCAAAGGATTTTACAGAGGCCAGCTCTATTGGACGATGACATCATCATCCCCACGGGAGCTTCCTGGTTCGAGTTGGAGAACTTAATGAAGCGGGCAGTGAGGGCAGAGCTGCATAACAGCACACTCGTTCAGTACCTAAAGAAGGCTATGATTCCGAGAGGTCTCAGGATATTGAAAGAACCAAAGATGGTATCCACTAATAAGACCTTTAATGAGAAATGGACGGCCATCCTTAACAGATGCTCCAGAGACCTTATGATTTTGCTCGTTGATACGACGGAAGATACCGAGAAGGAATTGTGCATGAAAGCCACTGCACTTGAGATGGAATTGCAGCAGGGCCATAATATGGAGGAATTTGATAAAAAACTGAGTGATTTGAAGTCTACTATTCAAGTATTCCGAGAAGAGGTGAAGGCCACGAAAATACGGAAATGGAAGAGGGACGAAAGGGACTATCTCAATGATCGCGTGTATTCCTGGCAGCGCCGTAATTTTAATACTCCTCAGCGACCAAAAGTCTCATTCGATGGTTCCTCCGGGGACTCCGAAACGACTAGTGAAGAATCGGTTGATGCTAATAGCGAGAAGCCGGGGGAAACAGCAAAACCACCCAGAGGCAGAGGAAGAACACGGCAACAAAGAGGCAGAGGCAAGATCACACAGCCGGCCCCCAGTACTCGGACTACGAGTCGTCAGTAATAAATTTGTCTACCCTTCCACTTACCGTTGAACAACAACAAGTTTTGGAGCTCGGGCTGGGATTCGTCCCCACGAGTCCCCCTGATTTTTTTAAACTCCATGTGGCTCTCCATGCATTCATTCGGAAAATGCAGTTAAAGGTTTTCTTTCAAAAACACAAAGAGGACTTTATGGGTCATCAAGTGGAGGTCACTCAACCCACTAATAATATACAAGCTGAAGAAGAACTGGGCTTTGACGACACATTAGAGATTTGTAGAACTAAATCTAACTGGGTCCCCCCTGGTCCTGTAGATCCGTTGATTGTAGCTTTTCGTGAATTGGTCAGCAAAGCTCTTTATGAGTTACAGTCTCAATGGGTAAATAGAGGCCCTTATAATATTTCAAGATCCCAACATCAAGGACTGACAAGCTTACTAGCTGAAGACCAAGTTATCATTATTAAGGCGGACAAGGGGGGGTGCCACAGTCTTACTTAACAGACAAGATTACGAACAAGAAGCTCATCGTCAGCTAGCTAACGAGCAGGCTTACTGCAAATTGGTGGGTGACCCCACTGAGGTTCTAGGGGCCAAGATACTTGAATTTCTAAACATCTATTTGGAGAGTGGCATGATCACCCATAGGGAATACAGATATCTGTATGAAAAACATCCGATAACCCCTAGAATTTCCTTTGTGCCAAAGATACACAAAACACTAAAGTGCCCACCTGGGCGGCCAATAGTCAACACTCGAGGGTCGGTTCTGGAACCTCTCTCGAAATTTATTGATTTCTTTTTAAGGAGCCAGGTCCCTAAGATACGATCTTATATCAGGGACTCTTCAGATTTCCTTCGAAAACTAACAGCGAATGAGATTGATATGGAAGGAAAATGGATGGTGACGCTGGATGTAGTCTCCCTCTATACCCAGATCCCCCAGTCAGAGGCATTGAAAGTCGTTTTTGACACTCTGGACCATCGTATCCCTCCACAAAGAGTATCTACCACCTTCCTTATACAACTAACTAAGTGGGTCATTCAAGAAAGTTATTTTCAATACCATCATGAATTTTATCAGCAGATTCAAGGGGTGGCCATGGGGGCGACTTTGGCCCCCTCGGTGGCGGCCCTTTTTATGGCCAAATTTGAGGAGGATAATGTATATCCATCACAATGGTTTGCTTCCATTGTCTTTTGGGGCCGCTTTCTTGATGACGTTTTTTTCATCTGGGACGATACTAGGGAGAAGCTAGACCAATTTGTGCAATATCTTAACAGAATTGATGACAATATAAAATTTACCATGCTATGCCATCCTACACAGATGGTGTTTTTAGATATTGCTATTTCTGTTTTTGAAGGTAAAATCCAGACTTCCCTGTATCGTAAACCGGTCACACGGAACACCATCCTCCATTACGATAGTTTCCACCCATTTAAATTAAGATTCAATCTCCCCATAGCACAATTCTTACGTATACGTAGGATTTGTTCCTCTTTAGAAGAGTATAAAAAACAGGCGGATCTGCTAGCAGGCAGATTCCGCAGGAGGGGTTACCTGGAAAAATCTATACGTCATGCGCATTTAAGGGCTAGATACGCTCAGAGGGAGTTACTTTTGGGTACTTCAGAGGATGTTGAGGGGGCACCCAAGAATTGTTGACATGTGTGCTTCCATATTCGAAAGCTACTAAGTTGCTGGTGGGTTATATACATCGCTACTGGCATATAGTACAGATTCACCCATCTCTTAGTGAGTTCCCTCGTGTAGCATACTCTAGAGGTAGGACCCTGGGGCAAAGATGTGACCCCCTTAAATATGAGAGGATGACTGTGAGGGAGAGGGGATGTCACAATCCCTGTGGGAAGTGCCAGTGGTGCTCTTCTACCATTATAGGGGATGTATGGAGGGTTCCAGGTAGATCGGTATCCCTGTATTCTAATGCAAGTACAGATTGTACATCTGAAGATGTAATATACACGATTATATGTCCATGTGAGCTGATCTACATTGGTAGAACGAATCGTAAGATCAAGATTCGACTTAATGAACACAAGTCACGGATTATCAACAACATTGTTCAGGCCCCCTTGGTAACCCACTGGCAGAGATACAAACATGGGGTGGATCAATTGAGGTGGCGTGTGGTTGAGAGAGTGACGGGGAGGGAGGGTGGGAAGGATGCACGGAGATTAAATGAGATTGAACAGAGAACTATTTTTACATTGGATACTGTAGAACCGCGGGGATTGAATGCTGAGATTGACTGGAATACATTGATTGGAGGGTGAATGGACCAATGGACTGCTGTATGTGGGGGGTGTGTCATGTTAAGGAAATTATTTACACCGGTACCGAGGACGCCGCCGCCATCTTTCACAGACAGTAAACTTGAGAGTCGGATGACTGCGGCTACCTCGGTGAGAGATGATGAGAGGGGATAGTTACATTGATACTAAGTTTTGAGTGGTGGGTGGTGATACGTTGAGAAATGTCACGGTTATTGCCCTAAGATGTTTCTTTATTTCTATACAGGGAGACCCTTGAGACAGCGCAATCAGTGCGAAACATGTCGGGTCGGACTCCCAGGTCTAGCTGTGTATAGACGTTAAGTATACATTTTTATGTATTTCACAACTCTTCACATATTTATTGACAAATTCTAAAAACTCTATTATAAGCTAACTTATTGATTTAAATGCAACCACAGCGATAAAGACGATTTACCAGTGATGAAGCACCACGTAAATCTCCCGCTTTAGATAAAATTATTATTGCGGTGGAGTGGTGGGGCTGAGGTATTTCGATTAAGCTTATTTTCCTATACTCCTATGACAACCCAATTACTGTATCTATACAAAACTTAGTGGAGGGGGTTGGATACAAACCTATATAAAATACTGGTTTTGAGTAAAAAAAAAAATATAGAATACTAGCACTTATGTACATGAATGTTACAGATTAACACGTGAGCGCAAGTTGGGTGATAAGTGGTATTCTATATTCTTAGCAAACAACTTGCATAGTGCACAAATGCAAGGAGACATTCATGTGGGCGGAGCATGGGCATCTCCCATAAATTTTATTTATTTATTTATATACCACCTATCAAGGTTATCTAAGCAGTTTATAACCAGGTGTTCAAGCATTTACTCTATCTGTCCTGGTGAGCTCACATTCTAAAGTACCTGGGGCAATGGAGGATTGAGTGAATTGCACAGGGTCACAAGGATAAGTGCAGGAATTGAACCCACAATCTCAGGGTGCTGAGGCTGAAGCTCTAACCACTAGGCCATTGTTTCCTCCGATGTGTCATAGAATAGTGCCATTTATGTGCCAAAGTGCAATATCTAGGTCTCCACATTTCTCCTGCTTTGACATGACTTAAGTTGGGGAGCTTAGGTGGCACATGTATGCTGATTTAAGCTAATATTTTGCAATGGATTCTGGGTGCACATATTCTGTTATAAAATTCATACTTAGCACCCAGCATTTTGACAGCTAACTTTTGGCACACATTAAAGAATTGGTCTCTTAGTATTAGGGATAAACATGCAAAAAATGAAGGCCCCCCTTTTATCAAGCCACGGTAGAGTGTTTTAGCACTCACTGATGAGATAAATGCACTGACGCTCATTCATTTCCTATGAGTGTCAGAGCATTTATCTCACCAGTCAGCACTAAAATGCTCTACCATGACTTGATAAAAGGGAGCCTAAGTAAATAAAGAAAATAATGTCACTCCTTTTCAGTTTTCATTTAGATTGTTTTTATTCTATTTGTATCAAAGAATAATGAAATGTGCTAAAATCATTTTTATTATTCTTTTATGTCTCGTATTGTGCTTTTCTCTTTGTGAATGCATGAGTAAAACAACATAAATCAAACTTCTGTCTATGCTTTTGGTTGCTTCATTCAAAAAATTACATGAAACGTTAAGGAAATGTCATTGACATCTCCTAAGTCCTCCCAAATGAAGGCACATCCCTTATGGAGACCTCATTAGAGATAAAAGAAAACTCAACTGATAAAGAAACAATGAGCCAAGATCTTTCTTAATGCAAATATGAACATACTAACTTCATTACCTTCATTGGAGCATCAGGGATAGAAGATAGGCAAAGGGGTGGGGGGGGGGCTATCTGTAATGGGGGATTTGAGGAACTGTTTTAGAGGAGGGGAAGGGAAAGAGGAGCACTGCATCTGGGAGTGGAAGGGATATTTCGGTCGTAAAAAAGCAAAAAAAAATAAAAAGTTATGCAGGTCCAGCTGATATTCAGCTGGGGCCTACATGACTGTCTTATGTAGGCCCCAGCAAAATATTGGCCAGGGTCTGCACAAGCTCTGTTAGCCAGCCCTGCATAAATCATTACGTGATATTCAGTGCAGGTAATTGGACATGGCCCAACAATGAATATCTTCTGTGGGCTAAATATTACCCCAACAGTGCTAAACTGCAAGGAGGAATAATTGCCCGAAAATGAGGTGAAAGCAGTTATCTTAGCAGAGTTTTTAAAAAGGTTTGAATACTTTCCTAAAACAAAAGTCCCTAAGTCATTATTGAGATGACTTGGGGAAATCCACTGCTTATTCCTAGGACAAGCAGCATAAAATCTGTTTTACTCCTTGGGATCTTGCCAGAAACAGGAACTGGGCTTGACAGACCTTCAGTCTGTCCCAGTATGGCAACTCTTATGTTCTAATATGGGTAGTCCTTGAGCATGTCTTCCAGCTATGTGCACAGTTTATTAAATACTATAAATTCTGCATGTCATATGGTGCACTTATATATGCCAATTTACACCTGACGTGGACATGGCATAAGAGGCCATGCTAATAGTAACATATGCTAGTATTCTTTATGGAATTTTGATGCCAAGATGCTATTATAGACTTGACACTAAGGAATTGGGGTGCTTAAACTGAGACACCAATTTATAGACTTGCCTCAGTAGAACAAAGTATAAAAATGTCTTTTTGCCTAATAGGTATCCTTTCATTTGAATATGATAGAAGGCTTTGGTTAAAGTCACTTAAGGGAAAAGTTAAGAACATAAGAATTGTTATACTAGGACAGACTGAAGGTCCAAATCCAGTAACCTGTTTTCAACAGTGGCCAACCCAGGTCCCAAGCACTTAGCTAGATCCCAAGTAGTAAAACAGATTTTATGCTGCTTATCCTAGTATTAAGCAGTGGATTTCCCCAAGCCATCTCAATAATGGCCTATGGACTTCTCTTTTAGGAGGTGAGACTCTCAGTTAAAATATCCTGTCCCTGACCAATGTCATTTCAAGTAGTATCCTAATCTCAATGGATCACCCTTAAAAACAACTCCCTGGCTGATGGTCCATAATATCTTGTTTCTGCTCAGCTTTCCTTCATTATCTTTTCAATCTGCAAATGAAATTAGTCAAACTACTGCAAAATGTTTATAATAAAGATGGTAGTTACATGAAAATTCTGACTTCAAAGAGAATTTTTAAAAAATAGCTATGAAAAATCAAAGGAAGTAAATATTTCCTTCAATGTTGCTAATCATTGCTTTAGCTTCAAAATAATAATCTTCCTTGACAGTCATTTAATAATTATAATGATATACAGTTTTATTATAAAGTATATGCCCATTGATGTATTTCCTTTACCCTGGGGGCCAAGTACAAAGCAGGGAAATTATCTCACTGCTGTTTTTAATAACTTCCTGTGGGATTCCATATGCTAGCTGCAGCTATCCCTGCAACAGAGCTAATCACACAATTTCACAGATTAGACAACACAGGGTTACTAATGAAAAACTTTAGTTCAGTGATAAACTATTTTTCCAAGAATATTTTGAGAAGCTTGTAACCTTTGGCTGACATCCAATGAAGCTATTAGTTTAACCATGGGATGCACTACCAAATGTGACAGAGTCAGCAGAACATGTCTGTCTAAAAAACCTTCCTAACCTTTGTGTAGAAGACTCTGGAAAGCCAGAGGCTCGGACTGAAAGGAACTCACCCCACCCCCACCCCTCAAACCTGCCCCTCCTTTAAGCACAATGGACTTAATATTTAAGTTCCAATGGTCTGCAGGGCTTCGGTTCTCAGCGTCTTTTTCCACTAATATGCTTGCCATAGTAACCCATGAAGTCCATTTAAATGTCATGCTGCCCTCTGTTCTATAAACATGTATCATCCATCACTAAATATTTAGATCTGAATTGTAGGAGCTAAGTTCTCTGCCAAGGGTTGTGGGGGATGTATTTCTTTCAAGGTCTTCGCATGATGGATTGTTCACTGAGGTAAACATCCGAGAAGAGCTCACACTATGGCCATAAAATATATAAATACAGTTTAAAGTTTAATTAAGTCATCATAATTTAAAGTGCTTGTCATATTTTATGGTGAACTCCTTGTGTTTGTTTGGCATAACTCTTCTTAGTCTCCTCCCCAGAAGGCAGAAACATGGTGATCGTAAAGTCTACATGCATGCAACTGAAAGAAGAATCTTCTGGATCTTGTGCACCAAAGAATTCTACATCTGGTCTCCTATAATCTGACTTTTTTTTTTTTTTAATCAGTTGTGATGTTGTACAGACACAGGAAAGGGAGTAATGCTAATACGTCATTTGAATGGGCTTTCAGGCTTTTTGTTAAGCAGGCCAGAAAGGCTTCTCCCCTTCTCAGTCCCTCCAGACTATAGATAAACAAAAACAAGTGCAAGAATCCTTTGAGGGCCCTCATTAGCCTAGTATACTCCTATATTCAGGACAATACCAACTTACTAAACAGGGGAGGTTTATTTATTTTGATTATTACCTGCTCATTTGAGTACGTACATCATCATGGGGCACAGAGTGGCTGCAGAGATAGCATAGAGTGGCTACACAGAACCCATAGAGTGGTTACAGAGATAGCACAAAATAAAACCTTAAGAAAGCAATCAGTGGAAGTGCACAGGAAGGAAATAACAATAAGATAGCTGTTGGGAACAGATACTAATTAATCTTTTCAAACATTGCCTACAAAATCATGTAGAACCTGGAACAGCCTGATGGAAAAGTCAAAAGTATAGACTTCAATGTTTTAATTAATGGTTCTGAACATAGTAACATAGTAAATGACGGCAGATAAAGACCCCCAATGGTCTGCCCAACTTTACCCTCTCTTTGAATTACTGATTTTAATTTAAATTTTCCAGTGAACAAGAGAACAACCAGCCTTTGGGAGTTAGAAGAATCCAGAGAACTAGTGGACTGATATGATATGAGTAAGGTGACCATATGTCCCGTTTTCAACAGGACCATCCCGTTATTGGACCAGCTGTCCCGTTGTCCCGACCCACCGCTTTGGGACAACGAATTGTCCCGTTTTCAGGGACAGCGTCCCAAAGCTATGCGCGGGAACAATGGACCAGCGATTACTTCCACTCCCTGCCGCAGGTGATCGAGGCAGACAGCGTGCCAGACTTTTAGAATAAATGGGATACCCATGTGGGATCCCTACGAGGGTCAAGATAAGGAAATTGGGTCATTAGGGCATATACAGGGGGTGGGTAAGCAGAGTGGGCAGACTTGATGGGCTGTAGCCCTTTTCTGCCGTCATCTTCTATGCTTCTATGTTTCTATGTTTCACTAAAGCCTACCTCCTTCCCTCCAGCACCGATTCAACCCCCAACCCCCCCCGGTCCACCGCAGCCGCTGCTTCTTGACACCCAGAAGCCTTCTTCCCGATGTCAATTCTGACATCGGAGAGGAAGTTCCGGGTGATTGGCTGACCCGGAACTTCCTCTCCGACGTCAGAATTGACTTCGGGAAGAAGGCTTCTGTGCGGCAAGAAGCAACTAACCCCTGGGGGGGGGGGAGGGTGTGTTGAATTGGCACAGCAGAGAGGAAGGCAGGCTTTAGCATGGCAGGGAGGAAAGGAGGTAGGTAGGCAGGCTTTGGCACGGCAGGCACGCAGGCAGGTAGGCTTAGGAGGAGGGGGTGGGACAAAGGCTGGTAGGCAGTGAGGGGGTCATAGGAAGGAGGCACTGAGGGCACTTAGGACATGGGAAGGAAGCACTAATTGGTTACTACTGCTCTAACTAGGGGGACATATTATGAGGAAATGGGACATATTTTGATCACACCTATCCCTAAAGATCAAAAGACATCAATTGCCCTGAAATCCAACTACAGGCCTATAGCGAGCATCCCATTGTTTACCAAACTCCTGGAGGGATTGGTTAACTTAGAATTAGTGAACTATTTAGATAAATTTAATATCCTCAATGAACATCAATCAGGATTTAGAAAAGGTTTCAGTACAGAGACAGTTTTTTAACTTCAATGTTAAATCATCTGTATGGTCTTTTTAGTACAGGCACTAGTGCCTTAATTTTACAATTGGATTTTAGCAGCACTTTTGATTTGGTTGACCATGAAATAATGTTACATTGCCTGGATGCAATTGGACTTTCGGGAAGAGTTTGGAATTGGTTTCAGGGTTTCCTGACAAAAAGAACATACTGAGTGGTTTGTGATGGAAAATACTCTTGTACTTGGAGTAATCCATCTGGGGTACCTCAGGGTTCCCTGTTGTCTCCCACGTTGTTTAACATTTACATTTCACCCTTAGGACATCTGCTACAGAAGCTGAACTTACATTTTTATATATATGCAGATGATATCTCCATTTTAATCCCTCTAAATAACATAACTAATGAAATCGTAGAACAAATTTCTCCAATTATGACTGAAATAGAACAATGGACAATCAATTTTAAATTGAAATTAAATACAGAAAAGACAAAAATCTTTTTAGCGAGTCCAAATGATAAAATAACTGCACCATCGCTTCATTTAAATGGTCATGACTACCAAATTTCAAAATCAATCAAAATTTTAGGAGTCACTTTAGACTCCCATTTAACAATGGTAGAACACACAAATTTAGACCATCAAAAAATATTTTGATCCTCCATCCTTTAGATTATTGGTGCAAGCACTAGTGTTATCTATACTGGACTATTGCAACATTGTTTATTGGGGCAGGGCTAGGACAGGATTGAAGGCAGGACTGACAATTAATAGATGTCCCGTTTGATGAAAAAAATGGTCATGTTAGATATGAGAAAAGATGAGAGGAAAGAAGGCTAACCAATATAATATGCTTTGTGTGCTAGTATGAGAATTTTAAAATAAATCCTAGGTCCTATTTAAAGCCAGTGTTGAATTGTGAGGAGTATGTCACATGATCATATCTGTAAACATTATAGAGTATGTACTTTAACCGCTGTATTCTGAATCAATTGAAGGCATTTGAGTGAGTATAGAGCAGGAATCACAAAGTCCCTCCTTGAGGGCCGCAATCCGGTCGGGTTTTCAAGATTTCTCCATTGAATATTCATGAGATCTTTGTGCATGCACTGCTTTCAATGCATATTCATTGGGGAAATCCTGAAAACCCGACTGGATTGCAGCCCTCAAGGAGGGACTTTGAGATCCCTGGTATAGAGAGACCTCAGGTAACAATGAGTGGCCATCCAGAAAAGGATATAGTGATTGGATTTTACATAGAGCAAAAAAGAATCCTACATAACCTTGGAAATGTAGGGGTCAAAAGAGAGTGAAAGAGCAAAAAAAATAAAAAATACCCAGCAAGAACTTATGGAGTCTTTGAAGGGTGTGGAAATGGAGTCTACATGTGGTTGAAATGGGAGCGAACGTTATGAGCTGGGAATCCATAAAACCACAGATTCAGGATCAGCTTGTTATCTGAAAGCCAGGAAGAAATTCAGCCTAACAAGTTGTCAAGATTTTGTTGAAAAGTGACATCCTGAGCATCATGACCAAGTTAATGTAAAAGACAGAGGGTTTATTTCTCACTCCACCGCCTGCTATTGAAGTATGGAGTAGAGTAGCAGCTTGAACCTTAAATCTGAAGGCTCAAAGAGAGAGTACCCCGCTTAGGAGCTGAACTACTGGAGGAGGTTCTGAGTAGAGAATGACATAGGGACAAATCTTTCCCCGTTCCCGCAGGAATTCATTTTCCCATCCCATCCCAGAAAGTTATTTTCCTGTCCTTGCAAGCTCTGTCCTCATCTGTACCAAGCCTCAAACACTTTAAAATCATAAGTGTTTGAGGCTTATGCAGTTAAGGCAGAGCTTACAGGAATGGGACAAGGAGAGGGACAGTGACAAAACTCATGGGGATGGGATAGGGAAATTGAGTTCCTACGGGGATATGAAAAATTTGTCCCCATGTCATTCTCTAGTACTGAGTTCAAAACAATTCCTGTTTAGAAAGATCTTTGTGGGGGATCTGATCCAAGATGGCCACGATGGATCTGATCCAAGATGGCCGCGATGGAATGATTGTGGGTGAGACGCTTTCGGAATAGCTCCCTACTTTACCTTTCTGCAAAATGCCGAAGAGAAGGGGTAGAAGCGCAGTCAGAGCCTCGCGGCGTCCAGATACCCCTCCTACGGTAACCATAGATGAATTTCTGAGGCGCCTACAACAGGATCCAGTTTTGTCGGGGATTCGCCCGCTGGAAGTTCCGGCAATGAGTGAGGCGGCAGCAAACTTCCCTGGGCTTGAGTCGATGCTGAGCCCCGACGTAAGATCTCCGCCTCCACAGCCCCAGAGAGCCAGCTCACCGAGGGACGACAGTCTAACCGAAGTGGTGGATTCTCTACCCCGGGAGGCTAATTTGAGCTTGGCCCCGGAAGTCCCTAATCTTGAGGCAGAAACAGCGGTGGAGCAATCAGAAGAACAAGGCAAAGGAGAGACAAGCCCTGAGACTGGAGGAATTCATTCAATACAACCAGGTACATTTGCTTCAATAAGACCTACTAATGTCACCCTGGATTCAATTTGGGACCTAGTTGCAAGCTTGGGACAGACTTTATCTCCACAAATATTAGATTTGGAAAAGAAAGTTTTGGAACAAAAGGAAGAATTTAAAGTTGTGAAAGAAGATACTTCTCTACTGAAAACTAAAGTGGACACAATTGAGAAGGAATTATTAGAAGTAAAACAGGTACAGGGTACTTTAATCAGAGATAATACCAATTTAAGAAGGAAAGTTGAAAGTTTAGAAAATACTTTGCGTTTAAATAATCTTAGAATTTTGAATTTCCATAAAACTTCAACGATATCCGCAAAAGAAATGTTGAAAAAATATTTAATTGAAATATTAAATATTCCTGAAGATATGCTTCCTCCTTTCCTACAAGTGTTTTATTTGCCGACTAAAATAAAAGAAGAATCTTCTCAGTTGGAACAAAATTAGAATTCTCCAATGGATGTAACAACAATTTTGGAAACTTCTCTTAAAGAAATAGTAAAACCTGCTACTCTTTTACTTACGGTGGTATTAACACCTGATAAAAATTGGTTACTGAAATTGTTTTTCAAAAATAGAGACAAAGAATTTCTTGGTCATAAGATACAGATGTTCCCAGATGTGACAAAGGAAACCCAAAAACATAGACGACAGTTTTTGCTTCTTAAACCAGGGGTGGCAGCAGTGGGGGGAGTTTTCGTTTTACGATATCCATGTAAATGTATTGTAAAATATAGATCCAATACATACATATTCTTTGAACCATCTCAGTTAACAGGTTTTCTCACCATGAAACGCCTTGAAGGGGGTCCAATAACATCAAGTTAATTTAGTAGTTAATCCTGTAACCACAGTCAGGAAATCGCTATCTTATTGTTTAATTGGATGATTCCATTTTCCTCTTTTTTCACTCATTAACATTCTTGGATCTATAAATAATGGACTAAAGATTGATTAAGAAAACTATTTTCTTTGTATTTTATATCCATTTATTATATATTGTAATGTCTTTCTCAATATTCTGAACAAGAAAGTTTTTTCTTGATAAAAAAAAAAAAAGAAAGATCTTTGTGGGGAGAGACTCAGGAAGTCTTTAAGTCAGAAATAGAGAATGACACGGTGACAGAATTCATCACCATACTCATCTCCATGGATAACCATGGGAAACTGTCCCATGTCATTATTTAGTGCCTATCTCAACCTCAGTCGTCCTACACCAGTATTCTTCAATGCAAGGCTTGAGGGTCCAGTGATTGTGCTCATTCATACTCTGATTCTTCGCTTACCTCTTAAAGAATGACATGGAGATGGTTTCCTTCAGTTATCCGCGGGGAAGGGAACAGTGATGAATATTGTCATCATGTCATTCTCTAGTCAGAAGGGAACAGATTTGCCTAGTATCCTTGAAACCCTTGTCCCAAAGGCCATACAGGACGGGAACCCATGGGCACAGTACAACAGAGAAGACAGTGGGAATGAACAATAAACAGTCCACCAGAGCTAGGAGAATAAAATCAAGCCTTCTTTATTTCAATCCAGGATGTATAGTAATAAGGATTACCTTTATTATCATTACCGTCTGCATACTTTATTTGGGAATCCTTCACGTTCATAGCGTTTTTGCAGACTAGAACCATTTACCCTCGAGTACATTCTGATTGATTTTAATTCAATATATTTTATTATTATTTTTTATCAAGTACCTTTATTTTGGTGTTGCTAATTTTTTATTTATAGCTTTCTGCTAGATTTTTATTGCTAGTCACAAAGATATGGCTCTACATACGGTTTACAGAGTCTTTTTTTTTTTTTGCTTTTTAAGTTCAGATTACAATGCTGGCTATTATCCATTTCACTTAGACCTTTTAAGTCCATGTTACTTTTTTAATAAGTTCTGTTTGTTGTTGTTCTAATAAATTAATATTATGATTGTTTTTAATAGTTAATAAATTATGATCATCAGTCTAGGTTTAATCATGCATACTTTTATATTAACTTACATATACATATTTTTTTTTTACTCATTATTGTATTTTCAATTTATTTTTGTTGCGGCTTGATTTGAGACCTTTACATTTACAAATTAGGGTATATTATACATATCATTACTTTATATTATATTTCATTTTCTCCTTTTACATCATATGCACTTGCATATCTTTTTCCTTGCCCACTGTTCACGGCATTCATTTTATCTATGCGTTTGCATATCTTTGCCCTTGCCTACAATTCACCATGCTTACCATGCATATTCACCGCACAGATTTTATTTCTGATCTGGGTAGAGTACACTATTATCACCACATTTTACTTATGCAACATATATATATGCACCACATTCATTTGTATGTCTTTTCGATATTTTTATGCACATCAGATCACTTATGGTTGTTGTTCACCACCTATTCTAAGTTGTCCATCTTTATTCATTTGTTTTGTGATTTTATGCACAAATTTCCTTTTAATCCTTTTTATAGTTTGGGTTATTTTCATTTTCACTTGTTAGGACCCCTGATGAAGGAGTGTTAACCGAAACACGGACCGTGTCGGGTCCCCTGGTTTGTATAAAGGTGGTGACATTAACAGCAATATATATTTGTTCAAATAAACCCAGCCTGCATCTTATACTCTTGTCTCCAGTTTTTTCTTTGCTTCTTTTGATTGTGATTTACTGCAGACAGATTTGGATTGTGCTTTTGTTTTTCTCTTGTTGGAAACTCAGGGAGACTGAGGTCTGGATACACTAAAATCATCACTAAAATCTGGTGGGTTGCTGTGGGGCTGACAAATTGCCCAATCTTAAAATGGTGATCAATGTACAACTGACTTTACATGCAAGTTAGTTTTGTGAAGGTCCATCCATTCGTTAGAAAAGCAACCTTCATACATGCACAGAGCTGGTAGGGGAAGCCCCGAAGCAGCCTCCCGCTGCTCAGCTGTTCAGGGACGGATGACTTTTTTCTTTTTTTAATGTGCACAGATGTTGTGCGTGTGTTACATATGCATATGTTACATATGCATATACAATACCTGTCCCTATTTTCAAAAAAGTTGTGCCAGCACACTTCACAATGGCCACCTCCCCGACAACAGCTCTCCAAAAAAGAGAGGCAAGAGGGATGCCCACTACCTCTAGCCTTGACCACACGGATCCCCTCCCCCCACACACACACCCTAACTGACCCCCCCGACCATGACCCCACCTCTCCAACAACTTTAAAAAAAAACACAGGAGGGATGCTCACTCCCGACACCAAGGCCACCTTCTGACCCCTCCCACCACCCCACTAACAAGTCCCGAAGAGAAGGCCCTGGTGGGATGGGGAAGTCAGGTCCTCCTCATCTCAAGCACCCCCTTAACTCCCCCTCAACCCCTCCATACCTTGTTGTAGAAATCTGGCAGGCCTTTCCCTACCCAGTGGTGTTTCTTTAGGTGGACTTTGGGCACTTTAGGATCTGGATTGAGGTATATTGAATTGTTTGATATATTGACTTTGGTTGATATTTTGTAACTATGTGTAGAATTTTTATGATTATAGGTTGGGGCAGTATGGAGGGTTGCCCAATAAGGATCTATCCTGGTGTTGAAACAAGAAGTAATGCTTTTCTATCTATACCATTGGTTCCTATAGGACAGGAGAAGAGGTTGGAGTCCATGGGGTGGGAGTATTCAGCCCTCAGTAAGAAATAAAACTATGTTAATCTGTGATACCTTACTACATAATGATTTAGATTTATTGGCTATTATTGAAACTTGACTTGAGACTTTAGATATTGTACTTGTGAAGTAATGCTGTCCATCAGAATATAGCTGGAGTTGGACTTGTTGGGATGTGAAGAAAGGGGGAAGGGTGTTGATTGTGTATCATGAATTTCTATGTGTGGAGAATGTTTCTAGTGACAATGTTGGTTTAATTGATGTGCTAATGATGAAGAATTCTATGATGGCAGTCTGAGCGCTTTATTGTTCTCCTATAATATTACAGCAAGACTATTCTCCACTATTAAATTTGATGTTCACTTTACCGGTGGATTTGGACAACCTTGTCATGAGACTTTAATATACCTATCTTTGATGCTCTGTCTGCTGTGGACTTGGCATAGGTGATGAGTCAGTCCACGCATGTAGCTGGGCATATTTTGGATTTTTATCTATTGTGTGGTCTTCTCTGAAAAATCTTGCTTTGAAGCCACTTGTGTGGACAGATCACTTCCTTATAGGTGTTTTCCTTACCAGTAGATAAGAATAGGTTATCTTTAAAACTACAAAATTAACTAGGGGGAGGGTTGGTGTTACAGCAGTTAAAACTGTTTGGTCTCCATTATTGGGAAACAATAGTGGATTGCCAGTACATCAAGTTGTAAGCCATTGGAATAAGACCTTAGCATAGGCTTTAGATTGTGTGGCCCCCAGTACAGAAGAGGGTGGTTAAAATGCCACTCCCTGGTTTTACTCTGGGCTATGTAAATGGAGGTGTAAATTATGTCAGGCAGAAAGAGAGAGATACCAATTGTCAGGAAGCTTATTCTATCAAATTGCTGGAGTATAAATTGGTAATAGCGAGAGAAAGGGAGATTTGCTATCAGATGTGAATTGGGGATGCCCTAAATAAACTGAAGGACTTATTCTCAGTTGTCAGGTCCTTGACAGAAATAGTAATACTGTTGGAGTTGTGTACCTACTTCACTGCAGATCAGTTTGAGACTTTTTTGAAAATAAAATCTCAAATATGGTTGCAACTTGCCCAATAGGTCAGGGTTTATTTTGTGTGTGTTGGGGGGAGAGGGGGGGGGGGTAGAAGTGGTGCAGTGAGGCTGATTGGGATAAGTCTGATATGGTGCAATAGGATCAGGTAAAGATGTTGCTGGAAGGGTGTATGCCTATAGTACAGCATCAGTGGTTGACATTTGTAGCCTTTATTTGTTTAGAAACATGATTGCATTTATGGTACCTTTACTTGATGTTGTTGGTTAATTGAACACTGGGAACTGGGTATTTCTCAAAGGAGTTGTAAATGGCTACAGTTAGCCCTAAGTTGAAGAACCCATCTGCTTGCTTTGGCCCTCTCTCTAATTTTCACCTGGTGGCATCATTGCCAGTGTGGGCAAAAATTATTGAAAAGGTGGTATATAATCAGTTGCAGGAGCATTTGGCTGAAGCAGATTGCTTGGACCAATTTCAATATGGATTTAGGAAAAAAGTATATGAAGGGCTGCTGAAAAGTTCTCAGCCCAACCAACAAAGTTGGAACAGTCTCCATCGAGCCCAGCGATTTTTTGCTTTTTTCATTCTGACTGAGGGTCTCCCAGAACAGATTTAAGAACCACTGATATAAGGGATTTGGTCAACCAGAGAGCTACTTAATGTTAATTCTAAATATCTCCACAGCTTCAGTGTTTTGGATCATTGGATATTGGTGGCCAGGTTGAGAGAATATGGAATTAGGGGTACAGTAATGGCATGGTTTATGTTCTGCTTACATAATAGACAGCAATTGGTGAGAGTTGGAGATAGGTTTTCATCTCCATGTACAGTTACATCTGAGATACTACAGGGATATGCTCTGTCAGGGATGTTTAATTTATATTTATCATCATTTTGTAAACATTTGCAGGCCCTTGGGTTGTCCTACTGCATTTATGCAGATGACTTACGGTATTATTAATATCAGTTTCAGAAACAGTCTCCCATCTGCAGAAGATCTTTGATGATATCTCATTATGGATGAATTCCATCAGATTGACATTGAATGTCTCAAAGATCCAGTTGTTGCTTGTTTCTTTGACTCCTATTGTTGAATTTCCTACAGAGATTGTTTTGTCTGAGGTCACTATTCCAGTCTCCCTCAGGGTGAAAAGTTTAGGGATGGTCCTGAATTTGGAGTTGCCATTTCAGGCACACGTTCAATCTGTAGTTCGCAGCTTGTTCTTTAAACTGCAGCCTTTGAACTTGACTGGTCTTGATTATTGCAATATTGGATATGTGGACCCTAGTAAGGCCAGAGGTGGGATCAGAGGTAGGGGTTTTATAGGAGGAACACAAATATGAGGGTAGTTGTTCATACAGGTGGATCAGATAGGATGCCTTAGGCCTTAGGGGGAATTGGATGTACAGGGGGAGGAAGGGGAGTGGGTGGGGAATGGAAGTCGGGTGTTTTGAATGCTGATGGAAGGAGGACTGACCTCAACCTTTACAGTGCCTTGGGGTAGCTGCAAATGTCGATGTCTAGTCCCCCTCCCCCCTCATATTGAGTTCCTATTCTAAGATGGGGAATTCACATTGATGACATAACAGATGAACTGGCCTCACTGTTAATGAAAGTAGTATAAATGCCCCTTGATAATATAGTAACATCCATTTTCATACAGTAAGCATTTTTAGGGGCTTTGCCAGGTTATACTAGACAGCTGTGCTTATCCAGCTAGCACAAATATCCAGTTAATGTCCAGTCTGTGGTCCTGTGACCCAAATTAACAGCATAATATATGGTGTGCAATAGGGAAGTGAAACCTAATAGAATACTCCATCAAGAAATAGTTCAAGAGCCATCATAGCAATATAATCTAATAGCTGTGTTTAAAAAGTATTAAAATAGTGTGATAAAAAAGTCCACCTTCAGTTTGTAGATTAATTTCCCTGACAATTTTAAACATTTGACAGAAGGAAACTAAGATCATATAGCAAGTATTAAAAACTTTAATGAGGCATTAGTCAACATGATGGTAAAAGCAATATGAGAATATAAGGTTACATGTTGTTTGAATGTAATACAAGCTAGCATTAGAGAACTTGATAAGATAGCAGGAGGCCTGCTTAAAGGACTGGCATATAAGACTTAAGATAACTAAAAGGATAGAATATTAAAAAGGAAAATAAAATACATTAATAAAGAGAAAGTGGAGAATCAAACACAATGCTTATTTTACTGTCTATCTCCCATTTTGTCATGATTTTGCCCATTTATATCTCTTGTCATGTATTTATTTTTATTCTTTCCAACCCAACAGAAGTTGTAAAGAATTATATAATGCCCAAATGTCTATCTAGGGGTAAAACGGCTTTCTAAAAATTTAACAGAATGGGATGAAAGGGCATGAGGGAGAAACCCCTAAAAAGGATATAAGAAGTTTGAAAATGAGCTTCATCAGACTATAGGGTGCAGAGAAGTAAGACCCCGCTCCATAAAAAAATGTCCCAATGAATTTCTATGGAAAAAGGAGTTCCAGCTTCTATAGCATAGAACATTTACCAGAATGGGATGAAATAAGGAAGGATACTTTTAAGTCACAATCTTGGATATTGCTTTGTGGGGTACCAAAGGACTCCCCATTGTTATCCTCCTTATTAAATATCTAACACTGGCGGTAGAGGTTTTTACCATGGGCCAGTGAGGTAAATGTTCCAATGTTCACAGGATTCAGAGCATTTACCTAACTGCCCGCAGTAGAAACCTCTACTACCGTTTAGTAAAAGGGGCCCTAAGTGAGAAAACTTAACTACCCAATGCCCTGAAATAATCATTAAGAAGGGAAATTCATCAAGGTATGTTAACGATTAGTGTGCGCTAAATGCTATGAGAAGATGGCCATTATATTCCTATGGGCATCTTAGCATTGAGTGTATGCTAAATCAGTTAGTGGCCATTGATGAATTCCTCACTAACACCCCCCCTCCCCTACACACACCCTTTTACAAAAGTGTGCTAAAAATTCTAGCGCACTTATGTAAAGGGGGGGGGGGTAAATGACATTAGGTAGTAAGTCTACTCACTCAGATATTTTTATCTTTTCTTATGCAGATAATTTTTATTTATTTTTTTATTTTTTTACTTTGTCCTGCTAAGGATATTTTTGAAGATACTTTAGATCTTCTGAAGGGTCTAGTTGAAGAACTGGATTAATGGCCTCACACCAATTTGTTAAAATTGAATACATTAAAAACTAAGGTGATATGGTTTGGTGCTTACTATATGTTACCTATGAAAGATCTGATGTTTTCTGGAGAAAAATTGTTAATAGAAAACACCTCTACAATATTGGTGGCTATTGGTCACTTCTCAGTACCAGGTTAATGCTTTGGTGAAATTTTTTCAAGCTGAGACAATTTAGGGCAATCTATTCTGTCTTGAGCCTCTAAAATTTTAGGTATATTGCCTAAGGTGACTTGCTTCCCTACTTGGACTACTGCAACTCTCTTTATTGTGGCCTAACTGAGAATCTACAATTAATGCAATACAGTATATGGCAGTAAGACTCATTTTCCAGTTAGGGAAGTTTGAAAGAGCCACCACATTACTGATTGAGTTGCACTGGCTTCCAATCAGGATGAGAGTATAATTTAAGATAGCCTATTTGGTGTATAAGCTCATACACAGTTTTAATTCTTATTGGTTAGTCTATGGTTTAAATGTTCCAAGATCGATTGACTCTACTAGGAATACACAGTGACTTAAATTGAATTTTCTGTAAACATTCTAACATTTGTTAGAATCTACTTTTGCACATCAGAGGTTTAAAATATGGAATAGCCTGCCACTTCAGATAAGATAATTAGGTTTCTATTATTATTTTCCTAGGCCATTAAAAACTTATTTATTTGAGAATGTGTTTTACTTATATTCTATTAGTTTATACTGATTTTTTTAATTGCATTTTTCATGGATGGGGATAACTGTTTTGTGATCCGCTTCGAATCTATACTGAGATTTGTGGAATACAAGAGACAATATAGGGCTCCTTTTACTAAGGTGCGCTAAGCATTTTAGCATGTGCTAAACGCTAATGCATGCATGTTATTCTATGGACACATTAGTGTTTAGCATTTGGTGTGCGCTAAATGTGCGCTAAAATTCTTAGCTCACCTTAGTAAAACAGGGGGATAGTGTAGTATACTATGGTATATTATGAAGCCTGGTATGTGAAGAAACAAAGCAAAACAGTAAAAAGACATAGACTGTCCGATATTCAGCTCATTGTGGTAAGCGGTGTCTGAACCTCTGTGAGTTAACCAAACCCTGGACATTCATTGCTAGGGCATATGTGTCTCTACACATGGTCCCAGTGGTTACAAAGAAGTTAATTGGCTCCTGGCCGATATTCAGACTGGAGCCCATTTAACTTTGCAGCATCTTGACATTAGGACAACGCTATAAAACTTCTTGCGCAGTTTTATAAAAAGGGGGTTTATGTAGTTATTTAGTTGGTTAGCAGACTAAAAATCACCTCTAAATGGCTAAGAAGATACTCTGCCCGTGGCCTGACCTTAATCTAAAGGAAACAGGAGATGGTTACTTCCCAAAGCTCGGAAAGTAGAAAACAAACAGCGAAGGAAGACTCTGGTGTTCAACATCTTTTATTGGTATATCATGACTTGACACAACAGTTCCTAACAAATCTAACACCTTCCTCCCTGTATCATCGCCTCATCCACACATGAGACTCCAGAGCTCTATATGTCTCGTGGGTCCTGTGCATGGGACAGGGAGCACTTCTGAAAATGCTACCCTGGAGGTTCTGGATTTTAACTTCCTACCTAAGAGCCTAAATTTGGCTTCTAGAACCTCCTTACTGCATTTCCCTATGTCGTAGGTACCCACATAACATAACAAAACATAACTTTATTCTTCTATATTGCCCTAACCAGATGATTTCTAGGCAGTTTACACTGAAGAAGGCTAGACAATCAGCAAAATACAAAATAGTTTAAAAATATTTCTTAAAAGTACAATACAAACTTTTACTTAAAATACAGTTCATTACTGATAATACTCACAAGTGCCAAGACATCAGATTCCTCCCCAGCACTGTCTAAAATCTTGTCTAGAAGGCATGTGAGATCTGCCATCTTTGTACCAGACAGGCAAGATACCAAGCTATCCTCATGTCCACCAGTCACCCAGCTATCTACATGCCTAATGATCTAATTTCCCAATATTACGGCCATCCTAACCCTTCCCTCCAGGGCTGAAGGTCATGGAGACACATTCTCAGAGCAAGAGGACATTACATCCTCTGGTGGGCAGGTCCTAGCTACAGGATTGCCTCCTACTTCACCAGAGTGATGCTCTCCTTTAAGAAGCCCTCTCTCTGAGGTAGCACAGAGGCTGCCAGAATGGAGGTGGGACTTTTCTACAACATCCCTGTAGTCTCCCCCTGTACCTCGCTGTCTCCCTCAGTTCCTCCAAGTCTGCTACTCTAGCCTCAAGAAATCTGAGTGCTAGGAGCTCTTTGCACCGAGCAGTGGCGTACCTAGGGTATGTGGCACCCGGGGCCCATCATTTTTTGACACCCCCCCCCCCCCATGTAAAATTTTTTTTTTTTTTTTTTTTTTTGCAATAACCATGAAATGGAATAAATGGTCAGAATAGAAACAGGCAGTGAAAATTTTCTTTTATTGAACCTCATATATGTAACCATTATTCCAAACATAACATAACATAAATTATGTCTAAATTGTCATGACATTAGAAGTACATATGGAGTAGTTGCAGGTGATGCTTGGGACAGTTCTGATTGTGTTAGTTCGGTTTTATGTGTTTTTTGAATAGAAGGGTTTTTATTTCTTTTTGAAGGTTTTGCAGTCTGTGGTTGATATCAATTGGTTGTAGAGTTGGGGGTCGAGTGTTGCAGCTCGAATGGCTAGGAGGTTGTCGAACAGTTTTTTTCTTTTGACGTTTTTGATTGGAGGGTGTGTGAATGGTGCACAAGTTCTCCAATGTCTGTTTGAAGTGGATTGAATTATTTAGCTGAAGAAATTAGTTACCCCCCCATTCCACACACATTAATTCTCTTCCATTTTTGTTCCCATTATAAAAAACACTGATAAGTTCCCAGAAAAAAAATACATTAAAATAAGAAGTGAAAACAAAGGCCCCTACAGATGAGAACATAACATAAGAATAGCCTAACTGGGTCAGACCAATGGTCCATCATGCCCAGTAGCCCATTCTCATGGTAGCCAATCCAGGACACTAATACCTGGTCAAAACCCAAAGAGTAGCAACATTCCATGCTACCGATCCAGGGCAAGCAGACACTTCCCCCATGTCTTAATAACAGATTATGGACTTTTCCTCCAGGAATTTGTCCAAATCTTTCTTAAAACCAGCTACACTATCTGCTTTTACCATAACTTCTGGCCACTTCATTTTTAAGTTTAGATCTTTCCTTTCAAACAGAGACCTTGCTAGATGTCAAATACAGCACAAGGTAACTTCACATGGACTTAGCTGTGCAGGAAATGTGAATCTCCTCATACACCCACCATATAGTGCAAAAATGTGCAAAGGTCTGTTTTTTTCTTTCGATCACTACATAGCCTAATGCCACACAAGCAGCGCTGTTACAAACATATTCTGTAGGTCAATGCTAAGGATAACAAAGTTTCCTTCCTTGGACCAGAAGGAGATAAACCACTGGAAGAGATCCCAAAACAACACCCAAAGACCCACTCAGTGTGTGAATCAGTTGAGTGGAGTGGACTAACTGGGGGGTGGAAATGGGCCCGGAGTTTGCTCAGCAGAATTTCCCAGACCACCTCTTCCTCTCAACACATTGACACGCTGCCACCATCACCACTAGGAACACCTCACTGGGTAGGCCAGCTATGCTATAAACTTTATAAAACACATTATTATATTTTCTTATAAAGCACATATTTTAACTGACCTCTCTGACATCCTCAGCCTTTCCATTCACAAAAATAGAAGGAAGAAAAGTTCCCATTTCCTGCTGTCTCATGTCCCCGGCCTATACAATATTTTTTTTCTGCAGACCCTTCAAAAGTCTGACCAAATCCTCGTTTCACTTGCATTATAAAGTACTGAGGATGCCATCTCTCCCCAATCCCAGGTCCTAAAGTCTAAGACAGTAGCGCAAACTAATGCTGCCAGATACAGGAAAAAAAATTTTTGATTCGATTCAGCCCTATTGAATTGGTTTTTCAATTCGATTTTCCTGCCCAGTTGGGTGATTTTTTTCAAAACTCCTGGTGGGTTTTATAGCTTTTTCACCCCCTTTGGCTTCTCCTAACCACACTGGCGCTGTGGTGTAAATAAAATAAAGAAACAAAAAGGACTTTTCCTCTTTCTGTTAAATCCTAGCTCACGTTTGCAGTCCAACACCAGCTCTGTCAGGATACACATTTCAAATCTGACATGTTATAATCACAAAACAGAAAATAAAATTAATTTTTCTACCTTTTGTTGTCTGGTTATATTTCAAATCTTGTTGGTCCAAGGCTCTGGTTTTCTTCTGATAACTTGCTTGCCAGGGTCTCCTTCTTTCTGCATGCTAACCATCCATCTGCAAACTCTGTCCTCCCTTTCCATTTCCCTTCCCTTCCCAGGAAGTCTGGTATCTTTCCTTTTTTTCATCTCCCTCCACAGATCCACCTTTTCTTAAATACCCTTTCATCCGGCATCTCTCCCTCCTTCCCCACCATCCCAGAGTCCACCATCTCTCCCTTTCTTTTCCTAATTACCCTCCTATCCAGTATCTCTATCCCTCCTCCACACCATCCCTTGTGTCCAATTTCTCTCCCTTTCTGTTCCTTCCCTCCCTAAATCCCATGGTCCATCATCTCTCTCCCTCTCCTCTATTTTCAGACCCATTATTTCTTCCCCCCCCCAAAGTTTGGCATATGCATGTCTCTTTGAACACCCCCTTCCCTCCGTGTACTTCTAAATCATGGTCCCCCCCCAAAGGCCTGTCCCCCCTTAAAGGTCTGCCTGTCCCACCTTGAAGGCCTGCACCCCCCTTGAAGGCCTGTCCCTTCCCCTTGTAGGCCTGTCCCCCCCTTGAAGGCCTGCCTGCCTGTCCCCCCCTTGAAGGTCTGCACCCCCCGAAGGCCTGCACCCCCCGAAGGCCTGTCCCCCACTTGAAGGCCTGTCCCACCCCCTTGTAGCTTCTCCCCCCCCCCTTGTAGGCCTGCCCCCCCTTGAAGGCCTGCCTGCCTGCCTTTCCCCCCTTGAAGGCCTGTCCCCCCTTGAAGGCCTGCACCCCCTTGAAGGCCTGCACCACCCCCTTCGAAGGCCTGCACTCCCTTGAAGGTCTGCACCCCCCCCCCCGAAGGCCTGTCCCCCACTTGAAGGCTTGTACCACCCCCTTGTAGCTTCTCCCCCCCTTGTAGGCCTGTCCCCCCCTTGAAGGCCTGCCTGCCTGCCTTTCCCCCCCTTGAAGGCCTGCACCCCCTTGAAGGACTGCACCCCCCCCCGAAGGCCTGCACTCCCTTGAAGGTCTGCACCCCCCCCGAAGGCCTGTCCCCCCCTTGAAGGCCTGTCCCACCCCCTTGTAGGCCTGTCCCCCCCTTGTAGGCCTGTCCCCCCCTTTAAGGCCTGCCTGCCTGCCTTTCCCCCCCTTGAAGGCCTGTCTCCCCCTTGAAGGCCTGCACCCCCCTTGAAGGCCTGCACCCCCCCTTGAAGGCTGCCCCCCCCCCTTGTAGGCCTGTCCCCCCCCCCTTGTAGGCCTGTCCCCCCCTTGAAGGCCTGCCTGCCTTTCCCCCCTTGAAGGCCTGTTCCTCCCCTTGAAGGCCTGCACCCCCTTGAAGGTCTGCACCCCCCCAAAGGCCTACCCCCCCCCCGAAGGCCTGCCCCCCCCTGAAGGCCTGCCTGCCCCCCTTGAAGGCCTGCACCCCTTGAAGGTCTGCACCCCCCCCCCGAAGACCTGTCCCCCCTTGAAGGCCTGCCTGCCTGCCTGTCACCCCCTCCCCCTTGAAAGCCTGCTTGCCTGCCCGCCCGCCCCACCCTGAAGGCCTGATGCCCCGACCCACCCCGAAGGACCGCTCGCCCCCCTGGCCTCCCCGCACCACCTATGAAGCAGCCGCAGCAGGATCGCGAAGTCAGCGTCAGCGATCCCTGCGCTGCTTCCTGCGCCACGGTCCCGCCCCTCCTCTGACGTCAGAGGAGGGGCGGGATCGCGGCGCAGGAAGCAGCGCAGGGATGCTGACGCTGACTTCGCGATCCTGCTGCGGGCTGCTTCACAGGTGGTGCAGGAAGGTCAGTGGGGCGAGCGGTCCTTCGGGGGTGGCGGGGGACTGAACGGCAAGGCCGGGAACACCCCCTTAGGGCTGGCACCCGGGGCGGCCCGCCCCCCCCCCCCCCCCGCCCCCCTTAGGTACGCCACTGGCACCGAGCATACACATAAGACCTCTCACCAACTTGGAGATAATCATCCATGTGACACTTAGTGCAAAAGACTGGATAGCCCCTATCTTGCTGCTGGACTGGTGCCTGCATTTAATATTGTGATTTCTATGTTAAGTTGCTACAGGAGTTGGAGTATGTACTCCAAGTTTTCCTATGATTGCTAGTTATATGTTAGGTTATGGTAATGTATTCGTAATGCTTTAATTGGTAGGCTACCCTTCAATGATTTCTTAAACTATTTAAGAACATAAAAATTGCCAAACTGGGACAGACCAAAGATCCATCAAGTCCAATATCATGTTTTTAATAGTGGCCAACACAGGTTCCAAGTACCTACCTAGATCCCAAGTAGCAAAGCAGATTTTATGCTGCTTATCTTAGGAATCTTATCTTGGATTTCCCCAAGCCATATCAATAAAGGCCTATGGACTTCTTTCTTAAGAGCTAATTACTGGTTAATTACATTTTCAGCCTTCCAATGAACTATAAATCGGCGATCATGCTAGGGATGGGTGGGAGCTAGGGAGGGTGAGCAGGAGTTAAACACTAAACAAGACTTTTCTCAATTGCTATCTGTGCCCTAAATTGATCTTATGCTCTGAAATGCCATATAAAATACTAATCTAGACTAAAACACTTTTTATATAAAAAACCTAACAGAGACTCTAAAGCAGGGCTGCCCAAGTCTGGTCCTCCAGATCTACTGGCAGGCTAGGTTTTCAGGATATCCATAATGAATATGCATGAGAGAGGTTTGCCTGCACTGCCTTCTTGGTATGCAAATCTCTCTCTCTCTCATGCATATTCATTGTGGATATCCTGAAAACCTGGCCTGCCTGTAGATCTCGAGGACCGAACTTGGGCAGCTCTGCTCTAAAGGCTACACTATTGCATAAACTGATTGCTGTAAAACTGAACAGAACTAAAAGAAAACGATGATGAAATAACGTACAGAAGGCCAAGTTTTACATTTTCCCAAAGCTTGAAAGCTAGCAGGTAAGATATTCCAATGGAGTTTGTCTTCTCCTTAGCAGATCCTCAGTACCTCTTCAGGGGGAGAAAGAGGATTCATGAAAAACTGGTGAAATGAGACTGTTTCTATGAATATCATTTTAGGTACTCTACTGACATTTGAATTACAGGGTACTTCAGAAACAGGGTAGAAATTAATTTTAAAAAAAATTCACTGTAACTTTAAACTTTGTTCAAAATTGGTTAATACTCTGAGGGATACAATTGAATAGTCAAGATTAGGCCCAAACTGAACCTAATGCCTAATTGATGCCTAGTGTTACCATGGAAATTCCATGAAGATCACCAGTTGGGAGAGGGGAATTACACAGTTTCCATAGAAATCCTCTGCTGAGCTTTGGAGAGTACCAACAAAATCTGCTTCTAGAGTTTTTTGGATTTTTTTTGGGGGGGGGTATGCCGAAAATTTGGTAGTTTTGTATGCTAAATGCATGAACACTGATATGCTTTGTATGTAAAAACAATGGGTGGAAGTTTGAAATAGTATTGGTGAGAAAAACTAGACTTTGTCCCGATTGTGGTGTGAGAAAAGTGATGGTAAGAAGAAATTTCATACTTGATTTCTAAAGAAGCTATATACAAAGGGGAAGTTTTGGGAAGAATCTCTCAATTATAGAAACAGAAGGAGTTAGAGTCATTCTGCAAGGCATTATAAGCTTTATTAGCCAAAAGAAACTGAGAGTGTCATAGCTTAATAAGAAAGAGAAACTTCAAACCTGAGAATTTGCTTTCATACAAAGCGAAGAGCTGAGTGAGAGAGTGTGTTCAGAAGTGATTGTGAGTTATGAGATATTTGAAAGTGACCAGTCTAAGTGGTTTGAGATTAGAAGATTATGTGTGATAAGAGAGTTATAAGGAGTGAGTGACTGAGAAATTTCAGTAAGCAGCCAAAGGAAAAAATATTTTGGGAAATTTTAATAGGGAATAGATGCATTTGAATTTATTTATTTTTCCTGGGATTGACATACCAGAGTTTAGTTCATCACTTACACAAGAATAGGTTTTGTTTTCATTGAACAGAATTGGTTTCTTTTCTTAAACTTTTCCTTTTCCCCAAGAATATTTGAATTAGAAGCCATTCAGATGAACATGTATATCGCTTTCTTAATAGTCTTAGATTACTAATATCCCTTAGCAGTAGCATAGTGTTACTTATCTGTGTGGTGCAGCGGTTAGCGCCACAGTCTCAACCCCCTGAGGTTGTGAGTTCAAACCCCATGCTACTGCTTGTGACCCTGGACAAGTCACCCAATTCTCTATTGTTCCAGTTACATTAGATAGATTGTGAGCCCACCAGGACAGATAGGGAAAAATGCTTGAGTACCTGAATATAAACCACACAGGCTATAAGTGGTATATAAATACGATTTCTTTTCTTCCTTTCTGTAGAAGATGCCGTGTAGATTCCAAGTCTAAGGAACCCTCTGTCAGCATAGACTCTTAAGGGCAAATCTATATTGGGTGGGCACTTAGGGCCAGATTTTATAAACATCCTAGTTAGGCACCATTAGGTTCTCTACCCCCTATCTACAGTATATACAAGTCCATGGCCCCTAAAACAATGTGTTATCCAGGCAAACCATATGCAGACTTGCTGCAGACCATCTGACACTACATTGGCAACATTTTATTATATACTACTCTTAGTCCCAGTGATATATTTACAGAGACAGAAAAGAGGCAAGAACATTTATGCACCGTATTTGCACACTTACATGCTAGTCTTAGCTCGTCTTATCAAGTGTCTCCAATCTGCTCAAAATACAGATATCCAGATTTATTTATTTAAAAATGTATATACCACATATTAACTATGCAGTTTACAAAATTACATACAAATCAATTTAAGCTCCATAACAGATGATTGCAGGAAGGCATTAACAAACGGTTACATTTTCAACATTTTTTTTTTAAATTCATCCTCCCAGCACAATATCACAAAATTTCAGGAAGGCATTAACAAACACAGGAAGGCATTGCCTCCTTTTAATATCGATACTGTTGGATTTGCTCTATTAATCACTTATCCTAACTTCATTTATCCCTGATACCCTTTGCTACGCAATCTGATATATATTTGGCATGTTATTATTAGCTACCTTTATGCTTCCCTCGGAAGCTTCTTTATTGTTATGTTTCATTGACATAAAATCAATAAAATTTTATGAACTAAAACAAACAAACAAATAGTTGTGTTTTCAACATTTTCTTGAAATTCAACCTCCCAGCACAAAATCGCAAAATTCCAGGCAGCGCATTCCAAAACTTAGCACCTGCCATAGACAGCATTGTTGCCTCAATCCTAACATGAGAGATTGACATCTTATCCTCTAAACTCATTTTCATATCTATCAGATGCCCATGTCATCGCATCACTCCTCATTAGATTGGTTGTTCATTTCTTACAGAGTTCATTTCAAAGTTTTGACATTAGCTCATAAAGCACTGTACACCTATATGCCCTTATAACAAGCCTATACCTTATTTGTCTACCAGCCAACTAGATCTCTTCAGTTTGTTTAAGATCACCAGCTCTCTATTCCCTCTGTTTTCCATACCCACTTAGATTCAACAAAATCCCTTGTTCTATATCGCCCATTCACTCTGGAATGCACTCCCGCTAATTCTTCACAAGAATCCTCTTATAGAAAAATTTGGACTAAGGTGAAAAAGCCATCTTTTTAAGTAGACTTTGGATGGGATGCTTAGCACTTCAGGTGTTCGGTGAGACATGGCGATGCTTCTTACATCCCTTACCCTCTTACTTTGGTTCCCTTTCTTTTCCTCTCTCCCCTCAATCCTATTGGGTTGCTGTGTTTTCCCTTTTTCTTTCCTTTCTAATTGTAAACTGCTTTGATTGTATTTCACAAAAGGTGATATATTTGAAGGTAATAGGGATCTACCTACTGTACCTGTCAGTCTATATGATCTCAAATACATGCAACTTTGTCACTCTCTCCCTTCTTGACCTCTAATGAGCATGCAGTATGTAGTGTTTCACTGATGTTCCAAAGTTTCTTACTACTCAGAGTATGCCGAATGCCTCCCATATTGAAAATAGTTTATAACTACTGAAGGGATTTCACAAGATAGCGCTATTTGCATCCCAGAATGACCAGAAAAAACCCTCATGGGAATCTTTTATATAAACATTAATAGTTTCCCACATCTTTGTTTAGAGAAAAGTCTGAGGATTTCTAAACTTTAAAATCTTATTCATTCCAGAAGAATTGTTCTACTGATGGCCATATAAATCTTTACTCTTCTCGATTTCCACTATTTAGTCTTTGAGGGGGTCATTTTGTAAGAATTTTTTCACAATGTAAGCCCTGTTTTATGGATGTAAAATACATTTTAAGAAATTATACAATGGGAATGGGTTATGTGTATAAAAGAACACATAGTAGCACAAGGGTCATATTTTTACAGGCACACATGTAGGCATGAGCAAGGCATAGTTTTTGGCAGAACATGGGTGGAACCATAAAGTATGCACATATGTTTATAAAATAGGTTTCCCTGCATATGTTTACACCAGTAGTCTCAAACTTAAACCCTTTGCAGGGCCACATTCTGAATTTGTAGGTACTTAGAGGGCCTCAGAAAAAAATAGTTAAAATCTTATTAAAGAAATGACAATTTTGCATGAGGTAAAACTCTTTATAGTTTTTAAATCTTTCCTTTTGGCTAAGTCTTAATAATAATAATATTGTAATTTATAGCTAAAGAGACATATGATTAAGAAACTGTTTTATTTTACTTTTGTGATTATGATAAACATACCGAGGGCCTCAAAATAGTGCCTGGTAGGCCGCATGTGGCCCCCCAGGCCGCGAGCTTACTGGTTTACACCTACTTTTAAACAATGGGTGCATTTGAGTCACAATTCTGCAAGTTTTGTGGTTATTTTATAGGGACACATAGGTCCATGTGTCTTTATAAAACACAGTATATACTCGAAAATAAAACGATCCAAATATAAACAAAGGTAGCCTTTCCCTCCCACCCCACAAAAAAAAAAAGGGAGGGGGGAGTTTGACTCGAATATAAACCGAGGTTAGAAATTAGTGGTTATCACGGTGAGTCAATCTATAAAGGTTCCCCATCAGCTATCTCTTAAGTCACTAAACGTGAAGGTTACCAGATTTTACAATTATAAAATCTAGACTCATAGCCCTGCCCCAGGGCCCGCCCAGTTCCACCCAACCCTGCCTTGTTCTGCCTAAGACATGCCCTGTTTCACCCAGCCTCGCCCCCAACCTCTTCTCATGCTCGGAGCCATGTCGGGAGGGCATCTGCACATGCGCAGATATGATGCAATGACATCACACACATGCGCGCATCGCTGTCTTGCATCCACGCATGTGCAGATGCCCTCCCGATGCAGTCCCGAGCTGGAAGTTTTTCAAAACCAAGACAACATGCCGGGTTTTGAAAAGTCATCCAGATATCCGGACAGTCCTCTAAGAAGGGGACATGTCTGAGTAAATCTGGACGTCTGGTAGCCCTACAACATAATAAAAACATCTGTGATGCATATATCCCAAACGAGGCCCCTACACAACTACAAAATAACCACAAACTTAAATAAATGTAGACAAAAACCAGACTTAAACCTCAAGAAGCCATATGCTGTATGAAGTTCGAAACCAGAGAACGAGAAACAGCCTTGTACTTTGGAAAATAAAAAGTTTCAAGTTTCAAGTTTATTAGGATTTTATATACCGCCTATCAAGGTTATCTAAGCGGTTTTACAATCAGGTACTCAAGCATTTTCCCTATCTGTCCCGGTGGGCTCACAATCTATCTAAAGCCCCCATCTGAAGTTACTTCCTATTTTTGAGGGGCAGGATCGAGACCGGTAGAGTCTATAGTGACTTGGCAAGAGGGATGGCCCACGTGGCTTCTGGCTTTATTATTGCGTCCGGTTTAGCGGGAACAGGACTAAAAGCAGGGCCATTTGCATTCAGGATGCGTCATTGACTCCTCACTCACTCCCCCCCCCCTCCTTCCAGTGGCTGGCAAACAGCATGGATAACCACCGTGGCCGCTCCTGGGAGGAATCAGCTGCCTGCCTCACATGTCAGACCTGCCCCCGACCCATGACTCCAGGTCCCCAGGTAGGTTTAAATTTTAATAATTTTTAAACTGGTTACAGAAGTGCTCATGCATAGATTCAAATACAAACCAAGACCTCCATTCTTGGGCCATTATTTTTGGCCCCAAAATCTCAGTTTATATTCAAGTATATATGTTACCTTCCAGGATCACTCAGGGTAATTTCTGATATTCAGAAATTTAAAAAGGTGCTGAAAACAACCCTATTTGTAGGGGCTTTTTTTTTAATGAAAGATAATTTATGCTATTTTCATAGTGCTTTTTAAAGTATGGTCTATTTATTGTTGTAATGTCTAAAAATTATGGATGTACTATGTGGATCGCTTAGGTCTGACGGCCTCAACAGTAATTTAGAGTGGCAACATTTTTATTAGACGATTTGTTTGTCTTTAAAATTGATGTCCACTACTGATGTTGAATATTGACATAAAAGCTTTATTCATTTTTCCTTTAATCGGAATGTCAATGTGATGTCACATTAACACGTGACTAAATACGTTGCCGGAAGTGTATAAATCAAATGCTGGCGCCATCTTACCAATGCTCGTGAAAGTTTGGCAGTCGTTAAACACGTAGTAAGTACTATTCTGTTTTATGCTTAATCTGTGATTTAGTATGATATTAATTATTTTATCTTGTTGTAGATGCCTTACTGTCTCTTGGCTACTGGCCATGAAGCAGTGGACCTAGAACATAGTCCACGAAACGCTGGCCGCGTCGGCACAGGCATTATATAGGCAATACAGACAGTGCACTAACTAACTAACGGGACATTCAAATCACAATGAAAACTGTCTGAGATAAGTAATTCAGCTGTCAACTGTTTTCTAATCTAGAGAGCAATGCATTTTGAATAAGTTATATTTTGTAATGTTGAATTTTTAATCACATTATTTAAGTTTCACTAAAGAAAAAGTTCTAAAAAACTATTTAAAAATTATAAAGTCCAGGATTTTTGGCCCATGACTGGAGTATGGAGCTCTAAAGTTATACTGACCGTTCAGTCCATGATAGGACTACGCGTATGCTCCGAATCTGAGGCCTTTTCCTGAGAAAAAAAAGAAAAATGCTATATGTTTGATGCACCTCTCATATTAAGTGGTATATGTTCTTTATATATGAGTATAGTGTATTTTGACCACTTGGGTTGATAATATTTAGGTTTAATACCTAGATTGATGCACCTAACTTACCCCATATTTTATAAACTCCTATGAGCATCAGAGCTTTTACCGCCGCGGCCAGTGATTTTTAAAAAAAAACCTAATGCAGCTTTGTAAAAAGGGGAATGGGTTAATTATTTAAAAAGCTTAATCAGTGCCAATAACAAGCAATAAGCATCTCATAACTGGCTTAAATTAAAATGAACTGGATGGTAGGTGTCTAGATTGGTAGTCGCCTACCACTTTCAGGTTGGCGGCTAGTCCAATGCACCTATCAGAAAGTAAGTATGGTTAGGGGTGGATCATGAGCAAATCACAGGTGTGTTTTGTGTGTAGGTGCTTGTTTTGGACTTATGCGTTGGTAGCACCTAACTTAGGTGCCAATATTTAGGCAAGGAAAATCCTGGCTTACATAGGGTACATCTAAACTTCAGATGCCTACTGGTGCCTAAATCCACTTTAGGTACTGCTAGGCGTGATTCTATAAATGGCACCTAACTTGATTGTCACGTGCTACGTGCCGGTTTCATAGAGCTTATTGAACCCCTACTAAAATTGCAAGGATGTTGCATCCATCTTCGGATTTGTGCTGGTCATGCACCTGGGACTCTATTGCACCTCCTTTATACATGTCCTAACTTACAAATTTATTGGTCGGGCATTTGGTCCAGAATTCTTTCTATAATTCATATGAATAATAAGATACCTTTGTCTTATAAACCTATCATCCTGTGTTCCTCAAACCCAGATATCTCATTATCATCATCACTCAAAAAAATCTTTGATTGCATGATTGCATTAGCCAACCACCACATTTGGAAGGATAACTCTAAGCTTAACTTTCCTGAATGGTGGAATCACCTATGTGTCATTAGGAAATATGAAGAAATTATAGCACTCAAATAAAATAACATCGTCAGTTTCACTAGGATTTGGGCTCCTCTTGATAAGTTTTGTAAGGATTTAAAATGTTAATTTTATAGAATTCTATTATATATGACTTTATGACTTGAAGTATGCAGCTTGCTGTATTGTTTGTTCATTTTTGTATTTGAAAATTTTACAATAAAATGTTTAAAAAAAGATCTGCGTTAACTAATATTCTGTAGAGGGCACTCTGCAAAGCAACCTTTACAGAATACTAACACAGAGTATTTCCCACACCTAACTTTAGGTGTCACAAGCTTGTATAAATTCTGGCTTAACTGTATCTATCAACACCAAAACAAAAAATAGGAACTTTGACTATTTCAGCCTTTGTAACCAAAGCGGTGCTCAGAACTGTGTAACGGTGAGAAAATCACGAGTCGGGGAATACTTCCCTGTGAGTGTTTTCAGTCTATCATTGCACCATCTTCATTTGGTAGAAAGGGGATGAAACAGACTTCAACAAAATCTCAAGTGTACTTAGTAGTGTAGAACAAACTCCAAATAAGTTCTAAATAAAGCTCATAAATTAACAAAAAAGTTTTTTTAAACTTAACTTAACTGAAATAAAGGAGAAAGGAAGTTGTTTCACTCCAGCGGGTCCTGACACGTTTCGCCAGTGGCTTCCTCAGAGAACTCCCATTTGCTGGCTGTAATCAAGAGTAAAACTTCTCCTCTGCTCCCCAAATTACATCACTTCCTATACATTTCTTCCAATAGGCACGGCAGCGAAGGAGGAAGGCAAGCTCCAAAGCGGCAGGAAGGACGAAGGACAAAGGCTGGAAGGCAGTGAGGTGGAGGGGGCACAAACTTGGGACATAGGAGGGAGGGAATAGAAAGGGACAATTGTTGGGCCTGAGTGAAGAAAGGAAGGAAGAAAGAAAGGAATGAAGGAGACTCATGAAATCACCAGACAACAAAGGTAGGAAAAATTATTTTATTTTCAATTTAGTGATCAAAATGTGTCAGTTTTGAGAATTTATATCTGCTGTGTGTATTGTGTGAATATGAAAAAGGAAAGAAACAGCCTGGCAGGAAAGGGGAGACAGGGTGCAGAGCCTGGCAGGGAGGTGGGACAGGGTGCAGAGCCTAGCAAGGAGTGTGGGGTGGAGTTCAGAGCCAGGCAGGGAGTGAGGGGGGCTGGGTGCAAAGCCTGGTATATATTAGTACACTAGTTGGTTCAGAATATTTTGTTTTCCTACTCTAAATCTGGGGTGCGTCTTATGGTCCGGTGCGTCTTATGGAGCGAAAAATATGGCATGTCTGGTAATGCTATAGAAATAATTAGTAGTAGTAGTAGTAGTTGTGCCCAACTACTGACAGTTGGGCATGGAAATCCAAGTTTTCTAGAACATCACACATATTTTCTGAGAATGCCCATGACCCGTCTTATGTCCCTTCCATGACCACACCTCCTTGAGCACACTATGAAATTTAGGCATCCATGTTATAGAATAGGGCAGGGTCTATTAAACTTTTTTAGCTCCAGCACACTAAACGGAGCAAATGTTTTTTTTGTGGCACATTATAATTGAAATTATAAAATTGTAAAACCAACAACAAATTGAGAGTTATTTATTTAATGTTCTTTAAGCTATGTATGGGTAATTGCAAGTGAAACTATAGAATAGAATTGTTAATCAATGCAATGGATGAGCTTGTTTTTGAATGCAAATTAGCTCAAAATATGGCTCGAAAGTCGACAAGCAAACATGCATTTCATCATCCACCATCTGCGGTTGTTCTGTTTTTTAAAAATCTAATTTCTGATGGAATTGAAAATTCAAGTTCACAAAGATAAGAAGATCCAAATGACAACAAAGCCTTGATTGCTTTCTTGCTCAAGTTAGGATAACTTCTGCATGAAAACTAAAATTAAAATTACTTACTATTAGATTTCAAGGACTAGTCACAACACACAAGCAAACAGTGTATGCTGGGATGACCTCTAAATATTGTCTAATCATGCTGAAATTTGACATATGAGTAAGACATACAAAGTGGACAAAGATTTGACAAGATTGATTTTTTTGCATACTACCGTGGACTACCTAATGCAAATGGAAGAAAAAATAGACATGGTAAAAAGGGAGGACAAGATTGTTTTTAGATATATTAGTGATAGGAGGTAAGGTATATGTAGCAGCTGATAAAGATAAGGTTGAATTGCTTAACAAATTTTTCAGTTCTGTCTTCACAGCTGAAGTGCTGGGAGTGGGGCTGCAGAAAACAAAAGCAATTAGGACTGGAGGTGTAGTAGACCTTGATCGATGTTCATGAGGGGCTTGCTAAACATAAGGTGGATAAAGCAATGGGGCCAGATGGAGTACATACTAGGAAGCCACTGCTTACCCTGGATCAGTAGCATGGAGTGGTTGCTACACTTTGGATTTTGGCCAGGTATTAGTGACCTGGATTGGCAAATGTGAGAACAGGCTACTACTGGGCTTGATGGACCATTGGTCTGACGCAGTAAGGCTATTCTTATGTTCTTACTGAAGGAACGTAGGGAAGTTCTGGCTAATCTTTTTATGCTTCTCTAAAGTCAGAAATGTTACCAGAGGATTGGACAAAGATGGATATGGTCTCTCTCCATAAAAGTGGAAGTAAGGAAGAAGTAGCAAACTACAGACCAGTAAGTCTGACTTCTATGGTAAGTAAATGAATGGAAATGCTTTTAAAACAGAGAATTTCTGGAATCCAGTGGATTACAGGACCCGAGGCAAGATGGATTTACTAGAGGCAGGCCTTGTGAGACAGATCTTATCAATTTCTTTTACTGGAAGACCAGAGAATTGGATAGAGGAAGAGTGCTAGATATGGTGTATTTAGATTTTAAAAATGCATGTGAAAAATTCAATTTACCAAAAATGACACTGGATCCACACAAGCAAATTAATGAAGATCAACTCATACAAGTGAAATCATTACCAAGAAAATCAAGGGTGAAAGCCTGAATGATCCTTTGAGTGGTGATCTGAGACACTTTCCTTCACTTGTATGAGTAGATCTTCATTAATTTGCCTTGTGTGGATGCAGTATTTAGATTTTTGCAAAGTCTTTGACAGTTTTCCACATAGGTGTCTAATAAATCAAGTTTATCAAGTTTATCAAGTTTATTAACACAATTTGATTAATCGCCTATTATAATCACTAAGCGATGTACATAGCAAGAATATATCAAATAAAAAGGGGTTAACATTTTAATAAAAGAACATTTAACTTGAACAAACATACAGTTGGGAAGGAAAAGATAAAAGTTACAATTTTTGTTTGGGTTAGAATAAGGAAATAACAATAGGTAAAGGGGAGTAGTAACCTCAGCAAATTTAAATTAATTATACTTTAAACATTAAAAGCATCTCTGAATAAATAAGATTTTAAAAGTTTTTTAAATATTAAAATATCTGTTTCATTACGAATGTATTGGGGAAGGGCGTTCCACCATAAGGGGCCTGTCACCGAAAAAATGTCAGCCCTTCTTGTACCGATGATTTTTAGGGAAGGTACTGAAAGAAGATTCTGGTTGGAAGAGCGAAGTGAGCGTTGTGTATTATATGGTATCAGGAGTCTAGAAATGAATTGAGGTTCGCCGCATGCTAAAGTTTTAAAGATGAGTATAATTATTTTAAATGTGATTCTATGGCTAATAGGTAACCAATGAGAGTCTATAAACAACGGAGAAACATGATCATATTTCTTTGCATTGTATATTAATTTTATTGCAGTATTTTGAATCAATTGTAATCTCCTTTTTTCTTTTAATGATATGTTGAGAAAGAGAGAATTGCAGTAATCGAGTTTCGATATTACTAATGAATGAATTAGTATTGTGATAGATTTAGGGGTCAGAAATTTGGATATTGATCTAATACGGCGTAATTTATAAAAACAGTTTTTAACCGTAAGAGAAATATGATCGTGGTAAGTGAATTTTTCATCAATTAATACACCAAGAATCTTAACTGATGGAACTGAATTAAGTGTTATGTTATTAAGAATGAATGGGATTGACAAAGTTATATCGTTTCTCCAAGTAAATAATACGGTTTTCGACTTCTTTATGTTAAGTGCCAATTTGTTTGTGTTAAGCCAAGAATGAATTATTTCTAATTTGTGATTAATGGATTTGATTTCAGTAAGGGCCCCAAAGTGAAGGACTGGATCAGGAGCTGGTTGAGTGGAAGGTGACAGAGGATAGTGGTCAATGGAGATCACTCTGAGGAAAGGAATGTTACCAGTGGTATGTCTCAAAGTTCAATTCTTGAACCTGTTCTTTTTAAAGTTTTTGTAAGCAATATTGCTGAAGGGCTGACTGGTAAGATTTGCTTCTTTGCAAATGGTACTGTAAGATTTGCCTCTTTGTAATAGATGAGAAAGGACCCAGTGAAGCTTGAGGAATGGTCTGAAATTTGACAGCTAAGATTTAATGCTAAGAAATGCAAGGTTGCACAAACTTTAGGGAACAGTACAGTTTAGGGGGTAAAAACTTTTGTGCACAAAAGAGGACCAGAACTTGGGCATGATAGTATGTGATGATCTTAAGGTGACCAAACAGGTTGAAAAGGTGACGACAAAATCTTGGATGCTTGGGTATATAGGGAAAGGAATGACCAATAGGAAAACAGAGGTATTGATGCCCCTGTATAAGACTCTGGTGAGATCTCATTTAGAATATTGTGTACAATTCTGGAGATTGCACTTTCAAAAACTTGTAAATAAGATGGAGTCAGTCCAGAGGAAGGCTACTAAAATGGTTGGTGGTATATGTCATAAGGTATAAGGAGATAGACTTAAAGAACTCAATATGTATACTTTGGAGGAAAGGTAGGAGAGAGGAGACATGATAGAAATGTTTAAATACCTATGTGACATAAATACGTAAGAGGCAAGTCTCTTTCAATTGAAAGGAGACTCCACAGTGAAAGGGCATAGAATGAGGTTAAGAGATGATAGGCTCAGAATGGTAGATATATGGAATAGTCTCCCAGTAGAGGTGGTAGAGGCAAAGAATGTGTCAGAATTCAAGAAAGTGTGGGACAGGCATGTGGGGTCACTTAGGGAGAGAAGATAGTGGATGCTGTGGATGGACAGACTGGATGGGCCATTTGGCCTTTAACTGCCGTCATGTTTTTTATGTTATGCAGTTAATATGGGGATGTCCTAGTGGCTACCATATGCAGGGCCGCCATCAGGGCAGTACCACCAGTCCTGCATTCAGGGGCCCGGAGCTGACAGGGGGCCCGGGCTCCCCCAGGGTCCTAGGCCACAGTCTAGGGGGAGGGGCTATCCGCCACATGTGGACAGGAGAGAGCTGGACGGGGACCCGCAGAGTTCAATACATCTCAAGCCGCGAGGCTCGTCTTCTGTTCCTGCCTGCCCTGCCGCTCACATATAGCCGATCGCAAGTGTTCCCCGATGTCAGCGCTGACGTCGGAGGGAGGGCTTAAGCAAAGCCTGCACTCCGACGTCAGCACTGACGTCGGAGAATACTTCCGGTCGGCTATTTGTGCGCGGCAGTGCAGGCAGGAAACAGAAGACAAGCCTCGCGGCTTGAGCTTCGTTTTGCTGAGAAAGTTGCAAAGATGGGCTGGGAGGCAAACGCGGAACACAAAAGGGGGGAGGGAGTGTTTTGGACACAAGGCATGAACTTGGGAGAGAGGAAGGGAGGGAAAGAGATGCTGAGGTGGGGGAGGGAATGGGTTTTTGGACACAAGGCATGAACTTGGGAGAGAGGAAGGGAGGGAAAGAGATGCTGAGGTGGGGGATGGAATGGGTTTTTGGACACAGAAGGCATGGACTTGGGAGAGAGGAAGGGAGGGAAAGAGATGCTGAGGTGGGGGAGGGAATGGGTTTTTGGACACAGAAGGCATGGACTTGGGAGAGAGGAAGGGAGGGAAAGAGATGCTGAGGTGGGGGAGGGAATGGGTTTTTGGACACAGAAGGCATGGACTTGGGAGAGAGGAAAGGAGGGAAAGAGATGCTGAGGTGGGGGAGGGAATGGGTTTTAGAACACAGAAGGCATGGACTTGGGAGAGAAGAAGGGAGGGAAAGAGATGCTGAAGTGGGGGAGGGAATGAGTTTTTGAACACAGAAGGCATGGACTTGGGAGAGAGGAAGGGAGGTAAAGAGATGCTGAGGTGGGGGAGGGAATGAGTTTTTGGACACAGAAGGCATGGACTTGGGAGAGAGGAAGGGAGGGAAAGAGATGGTTGTGTACATGGGGAATAGAAGAAAGGAGAATTTTTAGTCATAGGGAGGGAGTGAGGTACAGATAGTGGCATACCAGGGGGGGGGCAGTCCGCCCCGCCCCGGGTTTACGTCCCAAGGGGATGCACAACTGGCCACCCTCCAGTGTTCTCCCTAGGCCGGCAAACTGCGGCTCTTTAGCCACTTGAGTGCCACCGCCGCCATCGGGAACAGGCCGGCGCCAAGTTCTCCCTGCTTATCCCTGTGGGGCCGGCCAACTCTCGCCACTTGCGTCAATTCTGATGTCGGAGAGGACGTTCTGGGCCAGCCAATCGCTGCCTGGCTGGCCTAGAACGTCCTCTCCGACGTTAGAATTGACGTCTGGTGGCGAGAGTTGGTCGGCCCCGTGGGGAAGAGAAGCAGGGCGAACTCGGTGCCGGCCTGTTCCCGATGGTGGCAGTGGCAGCCTATTCCCCAATGGTGGTGGCATAGGGGAGGGTAGGGAGAAAGAAAGAAAGGGGGGACAGGAAGCCAGAAAGAAAGAAAGGGGGCAGGGTGAAACAAAGAAAAATGTAGCACGGAAAGAGAGAGAGAGAAAGACAGACATACAGAAAGAAAGGGGGTATGGAGAGAGAGAAAAAGAAAGAAGGGGCAGGATGAAACAAAGAAAAAGTTTGGGGAGGGAATGAGGTCTGGAGGAGAGGAAGCATACAGGAAGCTGAAAGAAGGGAAGAAATATTGGATGCACAGTCAGAAGAATAAAGTGCAACCAGAGACTGATGAAATTACCAAAGGTAGGAAAAATGGTTTTATTTTCAATTTAGTGATCAAAATGTGTCTGCTTTGAGAATTTATATATGCTGTCTATATTTTGCACTATGGCCCCCTTTTACTAAACTGCAATAGCGTTTTTTAGCGCAGGGAGCCTATGAGGGTTGAGAGCAGCGTGGGGCATTCAGCGCAGCTCCCTGCGCTAAAAACCGCTATCGCGTTTTAGTAAAAAGGGAGGGGGAATATTTGTCTATTTTTGTATAGTTGTTACTGAGGTGACATTGCATAAAGTCATCTGCCTTGACCTCTTTGAATACCCGCGGAATATAAATGATAATTAACATTTTCTCTGCGTACAGCGTGCTTTGTGTTTTTAAAATTTTATTGTTGGTAGATCATTTTGACTTGGCCACAAAGGTAAGGGGGAGGGAGGGAGGGGAACTGCTGAAAGACATCTAGTAATCCTTGAAGGCTTGACTGTGCAGGGAATTATTTTTGTAAAATCATGTTTTGTTATGTGACTGGCATTATTTAGACTTTAATTTCTATGAATGAATAGAATGAAAATGATATAAATTACTTGCTTGTTTTTATGTGCGTGTGCTGAAGGAAAGTGGAGAGAGAGTGGGCTGAGGACGCTGAAGGGAAATGGGAAAGAGAGAATGGGGAGAAGACGCTGATTTATAAATTGACAATTGTACAGAATATTGTTTCTTTTTTATATTCATCCATAGCTGCATGTTAATGATGTGCTCATATGCACTTATTTATCATCATAACATATACATTATCATTAACATGCAGCTGTGGATGTGTAAGGACAGGCTGAGGAGGATGGATGGGAAGGAAGGAAGGTGCACATATCAACATATCGTACATTTTTAACATGCATGATGCAGCTATAGGCAAGCAGAGGAGGATGTGATCATACAGATGTGTATGTTCAGATATGCGCTCAGATGTGTAGTTTTTTCTGATATATTTATTAAGCTTACAGTATTTATAAAAACACATTTAATACTTGTTACAAAAAATATTGTGCAATTGTGATCTACTTCTGGCCTACAAAGGTCAAAAGAAATCCTTAACTGAGATTTTACATTCAAAAGTGAATTATAGCTACTAGCACTATTATTTATTAGTTATTTATTATGCAGATGTTTGTTAGTTTGTTATTAGTTCAGTATTAGACATATGTTAGTTTAGAATAGAGAGGTATGGATTAGTTTAGTTTAGGTTAGGTTAGGCCATGCTGAAAGAGTCTACCTTGACGTGGTTGCAGGCTTACGAATCTTTTGGTCAAAGAGTGCGGCGACAGAGAAAAGCATGTGTGTATTCGGCCCATGGAAGAAGGGGGGGCTGGGGGGGAAGGGGTGCGTGGGGGGCCCAATAGGATTGCTCAGTAAGGGGCCCAGAAATTTCTGATGGCGGCCCTGACCATATGTCATTAACATTAGGGTATGATAATGTACAATTTTCTATTATCAATTCATAACAAATAGATCAGGCATTCTCAGAGTTAGGTATAAGCAAATATACATTTTTAACGAGAGCTGGGTTCAGGGCCAGCGTTAGGAGAGGGCAAACAGGGAAGCTGCCCTGGGCTTCACAGCTCCAGGGGGCCCCATGGTTCGGGAACCTGTTACCATAAGATGTTTTTTTAAAAATGGGGAGTCTGTCCGGCTCTGTCCAGGTTTAGTCAGCTCCCCAATCTACCTCCTCCCTGGCTGCTGTAATTCAATGTTTGGGCAGCCTGCAGAAGCAACAAGGTAAACCTACTGCCACTGGCCTGCCCTGGAAGCTGCCTCTCTGCAGCGACTTCCAGTTCCCAAGTAGGCAGGACCTGTTGAGAGGTGGCGTCTAGGGCAGGCCGGCGGTAGCAGGTTCATCTCATTGCTGCTGCCAGCTGCCCAAACATTGAATTATAGCAGCCAGGGAGGAGGTAGGTGGTTGTGTCTGGAGCTAGAGAGGTCTTGAGGGGAAGAAAAATTGGAGAAGGGAGAGGAGGAGGCTGGAGAAACAGCATGAAGGGAGGGCTGGGGAAGCTTTTTAGAAAGAAGAGAGTGCTGAAGCAAAGATCCTGGGGTAGGGTAGTGCTGGATGGGAGGGGAGATATAGAAACAGCAGGATAGGAGGTTGGAAGGAGAGAGAGAGAGAAACACTCATGGGGAAGGAGGGTTGGAGGGAGGGAGAGAGAGAAAAGTATGTAAAGGGTACATAGGATGGGAATGGGGACCAAGGAAATGGGTGAAATGTGGGCAGGGCTGTGAGCGGAGTGTGGGCAGGGTCATGTGTCCTCTTTGTGTATTTACAAATATGGTAACCCTAGGAGGGCAGGCTGGAGAAACAGAATGGAAGTTGGGACAAAATAAAATAATGCTCTCTGTCCTAACATTAGGGGTGACTGACAGGAGGATATATCAGGAAGTTCCTCCCAATTGCCTGTACCTTGGGAGAGAGTAAAAGAAAAGACTATAGATTGACTTCCAGGTCCTCAAGAAATAAACTCCAATGGAATGGATGCTATTGATTTAAGATCAGAGGATTTTTTTAGGGGGGGGAGGGTTTGACAATCTGGAACTTGTGCTCTGCATGTGTTACTGAGACCTCTGGGGCTGTTTGTTATATGTGACCATTTGCTGAATGTTTTCAAAAAGTTGGGAGGGAGAGGTATTGAAAATGAACTAGTCAGGAAAATAAACTAGTTTCCCTGGCTGGCTTTGAAATAAAGCTCACAGTGCCTGCTATTGTGGTGTTTGATAGGTGTTTTTAATTGCCACTGATGCTTCAGATCTAGTTATAGCTGGAGGACTGTTTAATGTTGGTTCCATACAGTTATCAACTCAAGGGTTGGTCCACTTCACTCAGTATTTTATAGACTCACAAAGTCTATCATGGGCACAGCACAAGAAAGGATGGGGTGCCACGGAGGACAAGTTGCACGGAATGCAATAATAGCTTGCTACGATCCTGACTGCACACAACAGACAACCACCTAGGTGAGGGGTGGGACAAGGGGTAGGGCAAGGTGCGGGGCAAAGGTTGGGACCATGTGTCCTCTTTTTTGGCAATGTAACATAAGAACATAAGAAATGCCTCCGCTGGGTCAGACCTGAGGTCCATCGCGCCCAGCAGTCCGCTCACGCGGCGGCCCAACAGGTCCAGGACCTGTGCAGTAAATTTCTATCTATACCCCCCTATCCCCTTTTCCAGCAGGAATTTGTCTAATCCTTTCTTAAACCCCAGTACCGTACTCTGCCCTATAACATCCTCTGGAATTGTATTCCAGGTGTCCACCACACGTTGGGTAAAGAAGAACTTCCTAGCATTTGTTTTGAATTTGCCCCCTCTCAACTTTTCCGAATGCCCTCTTGTTTTTTTATTTTCTGAAAGTTTGAAGAATCTGTCCCTCTCTACTCTCTCTATGCCCTTCATGATCTTGTAAGTCTCTATCATATCCCCTCTTAATCTTCTCTTTTCCAGGGAAAAGAGTCCCAGGCTTTCCATCCCTTTAATCAGTCGTGTCGCTCTCCTCTGAACTCTCTCGAGCAATGCCATATCCTTCTTAAGGTAACCAGTTTAAAAAATTATTATTTTTAAAACTGAAAGTTTAATGAGGCTTGAACAGGTCATGGAACACTAAGAGATTCCATGTGAGAATTACAGGAGATAATGTGCATGTGAGCATTCCGAGAAAGTGACAGTTATACACGTGCACGTTAGTGTGCATGTGCATGGAATCTGCATAAGAGCAGGAGAGAGTTCTGAAGTTCATGGCAGGGAAAATGGAGTGTTTTGATTGGTTTCCATCCATCTGGCATGAGACAGGAAAGCAAGTAGGTGAAAAGCTGTTTAATTACTTGCAAAATTAAATACATTTTTGGTGTTTAAATAACTAAAATGTGGGTAATGCATATATTTTTGATACGTATGTATGTAGTTAGTGCAGAGTATGCATGTGTATGAGAGATGAATGGCTAATCTATGGAATATTATCTGAACAAGTTCTATGTAAATGTTGGTTTTTGAAAAGTAGTCAGTTGGCAGAGATGAGTTGTCAAGAGGCAGTTGCAGTATGCAGAAGCAGAAGGCAGTTGCCAGTTGGAGATTGGACCTAGTTAAAGCAGGTTGTTGATAGCTGACTGGAGAAATGAGGGTGCCTGAACAGGTTTGTCAATCCTCAAAGTGTGTTAAAGAGTTTAGGAAATAGTTAAAAGAATACAGTTTGTTAATGTTTTTGTCTGGAGAAGTATGAAGAGGTTTGTGAATCTTCAGAAAGTGTGAATGTTTGTTTTAAAAGTCAGATTGCTTGAGAAAAGGATAGAATCTGAACACTAAAGGATAATTTAATGTGTGATGTTAAAAATGATTTTAGAAGTATCTGAGAAGATAAAAAGATAAGATGTAAATATAATTGAAATAACTTTGAGTTAAAAAAAAGTTATATTAGCTGGTTTTTTGAAAGGGAATTTGAGAAAATAATTACTTTTGAGTATTTATGGGTGAGATTGGAAAGAATTCCTCTGATTTGAGTTTTTAAAAGGGACTTTTTAGAGTTACAGATACAATAGAATTCTGCAGTACTGTGGCAGAAGTAAAAACTGAGCTGAGCTGAGCTGAGCTGGTGAAGATTCTAAAACACCGAGTAGTGCTGTGCAGTGTTCTAAATGCAGCAGATTGTTTTTTAAATCTCTTAAAGAGACAGTTTTTATTAATTTGAAACTGAATGCAAGTGGAAAAAGTGAGTGGCACATTTGTTACTGGGAAAAGTTAAGGAATAATTTAAATTAAAGTTATTTTTCTAGAAATAGCTAGCAAACACCAAAAAGTCAAAGAAGAACATAAAGATACATCACTGTGGAAGTTAAGTTTTTGCCTTATTGATTTATTTTGAGTCAGGCAGTAGGTACGACAAGGCAATTGTTCCAGTACCAGATTTTGATTGGAAGGTGCACTGATTCCAGAAGTTCCAGTTCGTGATTTTAGTCAGAAGTTACAAAGATTGTCCAAGCATTTCCAGTGTCAATGGTGAGCTCCAACGTAAGAAAGCTGCGGTGGGCCTGAAGACAAAGGTTCTTTTTACTTTATTAGTGTGCACACTACTGTGGTTATTGTTATTTGGGACACTATAAGAAAATGAATATTCACCTGCTGAAAGTTTAAAGTGAAACCCTGTAAAGAGTACAGCTAGAGAAGGACCTGAGTAGTTGTTGGGAAAGAAAAATGGAAAACAGTTAATAAGTATGTTTTGAGAGTTTGTGTAATAAAATTGAATTTTTCTTACAAATACAGTTGTATGTTTGGGGTCTTTTGTAAATTTCACTTCCTTTCTCCAGAACAATCACTCCAGAACAATCGTTCCTCTACATTCTAAAAGAATCCGGTAAAAAAATTAATTTATTTGCAAACACAAGACCTGCTGTGAGGATTAGGAGTACGCAAGCATGGCCTCAGGGGAAATTCGACCTACCACTCGCACCATGGACACAGCAGTCCCTTTGGGCTGTTGTGATTGAGGTCCGTGTGAGGCTGATCCTGAGTGTGCATGGGAAATAATTATATAATAATAATTATTGTGAGGGTTTATAATAAACTGATTTATTTTTCCATTTCTTTATTCATTTTTATAACTTACATCAAGTGCATCAAAAAGTAACAACATTTTAACATAAATACATCACTTTAAATTCTATAATTCTTCATATTACATAGAATTATCCCTTTCCCTCCCATCCTTTCAATATCTCATAACACATATACCATATAATAAAATCCACCCTCCCCCCACCCCATTCTTTCATTTGTACAAATCAGGGAAAATAATACCCATTCATTACAATAATTTGTTAATGGCCCCCACACATCTTGAAATTTATTAAAATTTCCTTTCTGAATTGCTAATGTTCTTTCCATTTTATAAATTTGACACACGGAATTCCACCAAAAACTGTAGTTTTTCAATTCCATGTTATTTGTTTTATAGCAACTCCTGTTAAAATAAGTAAGAGTTTATTATTTTTGGAAGATATTTGGCTCTTAGCCCTCATAGACATGCCAAATAATACTGTATCATACGATAAAGCCACATGGTTTTCTAACAAACTATTAATTTGGCCCCAAATTGATTTCCAGAAAGCCATAATAAATGGACAATAGAACAATAAATGATCTAAAGTCCCTGCTTCAAGATGTGATATTGATATCGTCGCCCCGGGCCCAGGCCCCGCCGCTTGCTTCACAAATATGGCAACCCTAGCTGAAGGTGGGGGGCTACTGAAGGGAACTGGGGAAGTATGTGCATGTGTGTGTGTGTGTTGGCTTGATACAAGTCCGGCTTCTACATTTCTGGGCTGGCAAACCCTGCAATATTCAGTGGGAAACAACCGACTATCTCCAGCTGAATATTACTGGTTACGCGCCATTTAACTGGTCAAGAGCTGCTCCTGACTGGTTGCATGGGTTTAAATATTAGCCGGTTAGTGTTTTACTTATTTATTGGTGACTTTTGCACATCAGCTCAATAAGTTCTGGATGTTGAAAATGTTCTTTAAGTGAGTTTCTTTGGGCTAGAAAATATATGTTTTCCTGATGTTTTAATGGTGTATAGTTTATAGGAGTCTTATGCACAGTTGATAGCAATAATTGGCAATTATGTGTGTAATAGTATACCTGCTTAGTGTCTAACTGTCGAGGGGAGGACATACACATGGGCAGGAGGCAAGGAGAAGGGATCGGTGATGGTGGTGGTGGGTTTCTCCTTAATCTTTGCCTTGGACCCCAGCATGGCTAAAACCGGTCCTGGGTCTGAAAAGAACATTTAGAAACATTCCCTGGGCTGCAAAAATTTGATTTAGAGCTGAAAGTCCAGAAATGAACAGACAGTCGTGGGGCTGAGTAGACAATATAGTTAAGGCATGCCATTTTCTAGAGAGCTGGAACTGCAATGTAAATACAGCATATGCATCATCTCATAATTGTGGTATTTGACCGTTGGTTGCTGAAACAAGTTAGCTTCAAGTGATAAAGGACTGCCTTAGGGTGGCTTTAACTGCTATTACTGTCAATGAACACTGTCATCACGTGCCATTAGAGGCAGTGATTTTGGAAACGGAGCTTACATCATAATAAGTCCTTGTTTCCATATTTTATATGCAGTAGTGAGAGAGTGGGGATCTGTTTCTTTTTCTTTTTTAAATACTTTATTCATTTCATATCTTAAATCAAGTACAATAAATACAAATATCAATTTCACTTTCAAATACACTTGACATCTTATAAATAGCCCTTATAAAATATAATAATATCCCCCTTCCTTATATAAGGGATCGGTTTCTAATAAAACTCTGTCCTTTCGCAGAGTTGACCTCAGATGAAAAAGGAAGCACAGTTTAAATTAGTTTTAGGGCGGGTTACATGATGATTCTCCTGAAGTCTGTAACCAAAACATAACAAACACAGCACATGCTCTGGGAAATAATAATAATAAAAAAGACAGGAATATGGCTTGATCACATCTGGTCTTTGTTTTCTTTTTATCTATTTTTTTCACAGATGCAAATGTGGAATTATGCTCTTCTTTCTGGGAAGGACAATTTCCGAAGCCATTTACACAGGTAGATAGCAATCTATCAAGCCTATTAATTAAGCTCAGTTAGTACTTCAGTGCATGTTAAAACACATATTTAAAAGATCTTAACATATCTTAAAATTGGCAATGTGTGTTAAAATCTTCATTAAAGTGCTAGTGTGATATTTACGATAATTCAATTGTGGTAAGGGATCAGGACAGGGGTGGAGAAATGATGTGATTCTATGCAAAGGAGCCTTCCAAATTTACCACAAATTAACAATAGCAAGTATTCATGGTATCACAGGTTGGCAACCGAGACCGAATGAAACTCCTTTTTTCAGTTTCTGTCAAAACTGAAACTGCCACCAAAATTGTGGGCTCCTTTTACGAAGCCACGTTAGCAGCTTTAATGCACGGGACTTTTCATCATGCGCTAACTCCTGCGCTAGCCGAAAATCTACCGCCTGCTCAAGAGGAGGCGGTAGCGGCTAGGGTGGCCGGCAGTTTAGCGTGTGCTATTACGCACGTTAAGCCGCTACCGCGGCTTCGTAAAAGGAGCCCTGTGTGAGAGCTTTCTGCCAAAACCAAAGCTGCAGCTGAAACCCCTCACCTGGTTTCGGTCAAAGCCGAAACTGAACCCCAAAATTCAAGATTGGCTCTGCAAATATGAACCAGTGAGGGGATTGTTAGAGATTGCAGTCTTCTTCCCTCTGTTAAAGCTGCAGTATCCAAGTCAGAATATAATTTAAATAATAAAAGACTCTTTACCTCCAAGCAAAATTGCTTCCCTATACATGGACCGCAGCTAATGAAAACTGAAACTATAAACCATGGTGCTTTTATAGTGGCTGACTTTGTGACACTTTCAGAGCGACAGCTGATTTCATAAATTCCACAGAGATGGAGCTTATTATCTCAAATTTACAGCCTTAAATTCCTGCAAAAATTTAGTATCAAATCATTTATGTGGAGCACACTATTTATTTATTTTATTTACCATATTTATATCCCACTTTAGCCAAAACAGGTTATAAAATTACATACATAATTAAAATCGACATTCAGTACTGTAACAATCTCTATTTAACATATAAACTGTTGTGCAAGATCATACCTGCATTACTTGCAATCACAGTTCAACAAAATAAAAAAATAAAAAGAGAAGCCTCCCCACTGGATTACCTTTCATTCCCTGGTAGTCTAATGCTGTAGTCAGGACATGAGCAATGTTTCAGTCAAAGCTGCCATTTTGAGAGCAGGATTTGTAGTACTGATACTAGTAGGACTGGGGGGGGAAGGGTTATGGGTTATCGAGGCTGGGGGGAGGGTAGATATATGGGACAAAACACACACTTTTTTGGCTGAAACCAAAAATATGGCTGAAGAATTAAAATAACCTTTCGTCTGAAACCAAAACTGGGCAGAAAAAAGATTTGGGGCCAGTTTCAGCATCATAACCAAAACCAAAATTGAAATTCAGGCAGCCCCTAGTTGGCAAATAAAGTCCCGATAAGAGTTAATTAGCTGCATGAACATTGCATTTGCTAACATGCATTTGGGTCATTGTTATTTTTGTTTTTACGTACCATTGAGTCAATGTGGACTCATGGTAACAGTTCTATGGATAGTTGTCCTGAGCTGTGTTTCATCTTCAGTTTAGGTCACAGTTGTTAATAGAGGGGCCTCTACAGCTGTTCTTATTGTATAGATCCATCGCATTGCCAGTCGTTCTCTTTTGCTTTGACCTTCAGCCTAGAAATGAAATGAAAAGTGTAGAATAATTTGTGTTTCATGGCTCCACATCATTCTCTACTTGATTGGGTTGAGAACGTTTTAGTGGCCCCTCGTATTCTTTGCCAGCACTATAATTAAAAGGCAATATTTTTTTTTTTTTACTGACTTCCTTCTTCATTGTTCAAACTATGTGCTAACTGAGGACTTAAGAACATAAGAGTTGCCATACTGGGACAGACCGAAGTTTCATCAAACCTAGTATCCTGTTTCCAATAGTGGTCAATCTAGGCCACAAGTGCCTGGCAGGAATCCCAAAGAGTGAAACAAATTTTTTTGCTGCTTATCCTAGAAACAAACAAGCAGTGGATTTCCCCAAGTTCATCTTAATAATGGCTATGAACTTTTACTTTAACCTTTTTAAAACCCTGCTAAGTTATTTGCTCTCACCACATTCTCTGGAAACAAATTCTAGAGTTTAATTAAATGTTAAGTGAAGAAATCTTTTCTCTGGTTTGTTTTAAATCTACTACTTAGTAGCTTCATTGCATGCCCCTATGTCCTAGTATTTTTGGAAACAGTAAACAAGTGATTCACATCTACCCATTTCACATAGGATTACCTATATAATTGCCCTCTTGACTTTTAAAACCATGCAAACTAATACCCCGGCATTCATAGAGAGACTGCTGATCCCTTATGACCTTCCCAGAACTTTAAGATCACCCTCACAGCATTCCCTTAACGTTCCATCCCTAAAGATAATTGGTATTCGACATACTTTCATTTTCTCAGTCACCGCCCCTTTAATTTAGAACTCTGTCTCTCCCTCTATACCTTAGAGCTGAACAAAACTTGCAGAAATTTAAAAGCAGCCTAAATGCTTTCTCTTTAAAGAGCCTATAACTGATTTTTTTTACATACACACTTACTTCCGCACTACTTAACTTTTCCCCCTTTCCTATTGTATTTTTCTTTTATGTATTCTTTCTAAGAAATTGTAGTTCTCCCCTTTTTTCCCAAAGTTTTCAGGCCATAAGTATGTTTGTTTAGTTGCTGTATGTCTAATTATTTAAAATGTTTGTCTCCCAGATATTTTAAATTAATATGTACAACACTTTGAAAGTTTGGATAAGTATTTAATCAAAATTTAAATAAACTATGAACTATGAAATATTTTCTCTGGTTTGTTTTAAATCTACTACTTAGTAGCTTCATTGCATGCTCCCTAGTCCTAGTATTTTTGGAAACAGTAAACAAGTGATTCACATCTACCCATTCCACTCTACACAGTATTTTGTAGACCTCTGTCTTATCTCCCCTGAGCCATCTCTTGTCCAAACTGAAGAGACTTAGCTGCTATAGCCTTTCCTGATAAGGAAGTCATCCCATTCCTTTTATAATTTTTGTTGCCCTTCTCTGCACCTTTTCTAATTCTTCTATATCTTTTTTGAGATGTGGCCACCAGAACTACAGCGAAGACGGAAACTCTGTGGAGATGGTGATGTTCAAGATGCAGGCTTTATTAAAAAGATACAATTTGATAATCCACATAAAATATACCTAGGACCTAAACCATTGGGAATGTGGACCCAACAATGCTGTCTTCCTCAGGGGTCCCTAAAAGATATGAGAGCACGTGGCTTAAAAACTGAAAACAATGCTGAGTCGTAACTCTGCGCGGATGAGGATTCCTCAAAGTATTCGAGGTGCTGCTGTACCACGAAGTGATATAAAGGTATTATAAAATTCTCATCTTTGTTTTCCCTTCCCTTCCTGATAATTCCTAACATTCTATTTGCTTTCTTGCACAATCTGGAAGTGTTCCAGATGAAATGTTTACATATGAGTCTTGTATCTTGCTGCTTGATCATTAATACAATGAAATCATACAAGAAATCTGAAACAAATAATCTACAGTGACAATCACACCTTTGCTGCTGAATGGAGGTATCACAACTGCAAAGATGGTTAGTCCTACAAATATGAACCACCTGGTTGGAAGGTTTTAAAAAGTTTTCCAAGAAAGACAGGCAAATTGAGGCTGAAGCAAAATGTTTCTATCTGTGCATGAATGATTTTACTGTCGTTACTGAGGACTGACTGCACTGGAAGAGGCTCACCACAGATTTCCTTGCCATGGCTGTCCCAGCATTTGTGGAACTGCCTTAACAACTACGGGTCTGCCCTAGTGGGGTAGAATGTTGACTTGATTAGCCTTTAGAAGTCTCGCTGTCATGCTCCTGGCTACACTGTTCCCAGCATTAGCAGGAGCCCTGGTGGGAGAGAGCAGGACCCCAAATGAGGGCTGGGCAGGCTGGGAGAAATCTGAGCTTTCTCTGGAGTTGTAGACACAGACACTTTTTGTGCAGGAAGGCAGAGTGTCTCATTAGCAAACCTTCTAAGCAGCAGAAAGGGGGTGAAGCTGAAAGTTTTCCCAAATGGAGGAGAGCAAGGTAATTCATTAGCAATATTTCCAGCTGTGGAAATGGGTGTGTGGCTGCTATCCTTTATACTAAGAACAGCCAGCATATTGAGGGAAGGCTCCAAAGAGGAATTGGGAAGAGAGAGAGGGCCTGACTGGCTTAAAAAATGCTGCTAGCACAGGACAAAAAAGGATGCCCTGGTAAAAGTGATGCTGACTTCATTGGAAAGAGAAAAAAATGCTTGAGTACCTGAATAAATTCATATAAACCATTCTGAGCTCCCCTGGGAGAACGGTATAGAAAATTAAATGAATGAATGTAGAGAATGACACGGGGAAAAAATCTGTCCCCGTCACCGCCCCGTCCCTGGCCCACCATCCTCTGCACCGCCCCGTCACCGCCATTCCATTCACCGCCCCGTCACCGTCACTGCCATCCCTTTCACCGCCCCGTCACCGCCACTGCCATCCCATTCACCGCCCCGTCACCGTCCCCGCAGCATCCATATAAGCCTTAGTACTCTAATATTTAGCGTATTCCATTCTTATAAATCAAAGTTCCTGCTGCTGAACTAGAGAAAGAGATGTTCAGCTGGCAGGGCTTTGTTTATAAATTTTTATTAACACAACTAATATACCACCATAATGTTTCCGACAGAGGACAAGTATGCAATAAATGCATTTTGCTGTTTCAATGCCAGTGCTCAGCAGAACAAGAGACAGCAATATGGACATTCACCTTATGTAGTACTTTTTTAATATATAAAAATAGGCAAAATTAGTTGCTGTTTTATCATTATATTTTCTTGCCATTATAGTATTCTTCATTGATCATTTTTCTTTTTAAATTCAAAACAAATTCAACCTATCTTGTGTCCCAGCATGAATTCATGTTTCACTCAATTGGCTGTTTCAAGGGAATTAACCCTCCAACTTCCATTTGCAAAAATACCCAATGTTGTTCCTTCTATGAGCAATATTTAAATTATGAGGAACAACATTGGGTATTTTTGCTGAATTGTGTGACACCATTTGGGCTGAACATGAAGATTGAAAATGCCTGGTTAGCCCTGGACAGATGATTTGAACAGCCAGGAGCCTGTCCTGGCCATTTAAATCATTTTGAATATCTAGTCCAATGATAACAGAATTAGGGTGATTATAGAAACATAGAACTTTGTTGATCACTAAAAACAGTGGAGACTAAGGGTCTATCAAGCTCAGCATCCTGTCTTTGACACTGGCCAGTCTTGGTCTTTGGAACTGCCCATTGTGTCAGAAGCAATAGGGATTAAGTGACTTGCCCAGGGTCACAAGGAGTGTAGTGTAGCTCTAACCACTGGATTTAGAAGTTGGCTTCTTTTGGGATCTTTAACTCATCATCGCTAGGACTCGAATCTGAGTCCGTGGCACCTAACATAGAATGGAATTAGTATGGCAAAGTAATGAAGAATGGTCCAGCAGCCCCCACCCTCCCTCCACCTCACCTTATATTCATTCCGAGTTTGCCGGCTTCCTTTTTCCCTAGCCGCACGCGTTCAAAAAGCCGTGCATTTAGCCAGCTCCCTCCCTCCACCTCACCTTAAATTTCGAGTTTTCCGGCTTCCTTTTTTCCGAGCCGCACGTGTTCAAAAATCCATGCACGCGCGGCTGCGCGAGTCAATCAAACTTCTCCTCTCCTGCAACTTCCTGTTTCCGGTTGCGTCAGAGGAGAAGATTGATTGACTCGCGCAGCCGCGCGTGCACGGATTTTTGAACACGTGCGGCTCGGAAAAAAGGAAGCCGGAAAACTCGAAATTTAAGGTGAGGTGGAGGGAGGGAGCTGGCTAAATGCTACGGGCGGGCAGGCGGTGGCTGCGGGGACCGCGCGATCCTTGATACCTCACTGCGGAGACAGGACCATTCACCGCCCCGCGGGCGGTGGATAGAAACATAGAAACATAGAAACATAGAAATTGACGGCAGAAAAGGGCCATAGCCCATCGAGTCTGCCCATACCAATGACCCACTCCCTGATTCTTACTCTCCTAGAGATCCCACCTGAACATCCCATTTTCTCTTGAAATCTAACACGCTGCTGGCCTCAATCACCCGCTGAGGCAGCTCGTTCCAATGATCGACCACCCTTTCGGTGAAGAAGTACTTCCTAGCATCACCCCGAAATTTCCCTCCCCTGATTTTCAGCGAGTGTCCTCTGGTTACCGAAGGCCCTGTAAGACTGAAGATATCATCTTTCACCTCTATACGCCCAGTAATATACTTAAAGGTCTCAATCATGTCCCCTCTCTCTCTTCGCTCCTCCAGTGAGTACATCCGCAGTTTTTTTAACCTTTCTTCATACGTGAGATCCCTGAGCCCCAAGACCATCCTGGTAGCCATTCGCTGAACCGACTCAATTCTCAACACATCCTTTCGGTAGTGTGGTCTCCAGAATTGAACACAATACTCGAGATGAGGTCTCACCATGGATCTGTACAGTGGCATTATGACTTCAGGTTTTCTGCTGACAAAACCCCTACGGATACAGCCCATCATTTGTCTTGCCTTAGACGAAGCCTTCTCTACTTGATTGGCAGCCTTCATGTCGTCGCTAATGATCACTCCTAAATCACGTTCCACTGTGGTCCTGGACAAGGTTTCACCATTTAGTGTGTAAGTTCTGTGTGGATTTTTTTTGCCTAGGTGCATTACTTTACATTTTTTAGCATTGAAGCCTAGCTGCCAAGTTGATGACCACTGTTCAAGCTGTCTTAGGTCCTGCGTCATAAAGTCGGGCACACTGCTTTTGCCAACTATGTTGCATAGTTTGGCATCGTCGGCAAACAGTGATACTTTTCCTCTAAGTCCTAGGGTCAAATCTCCTATGAATAAATTGAATAGAATCGGCCCTAAGACGGAGCCCTGAGGTACTCCACTCATCACTGCTGACGTTTTGGAGGGGGTACCGTTTACCATCACCCTTTGAAGCCTACCATCTAGCCAATCCCTTACCCATGTAGTGAATGTATCCCCCAATCCCATCGATTTTAGTTTGTTCAACAGCCTGCGGTGTGGGACGCTATCAAAAGCTTTGCTGAAATCCAAATATATCACGTCAAGGGACTCTCCGGCATCCAGATGACTGGTCACCCAATCAAAGAAGTCAATCAGATTAGATTGGCAGGACCTTCCCCTGGTAAATCCGTGTTGATGTGGATCACGTAAATTTTCCTCGTCTAGAATTTTGTCAAGTTCCTGTTTGATCAGTGTTTCCATGAGTTTGCACACTATGGATGTAAGACTCACCGGTCTATAATTTCCTGTCTCTGTTCTGCAGCCTTTTTTGTGGAGTGGAATTACGTTAGCTGTTTTCCAGTCTAGGGGTACTTTTCCCGTGCGCATGGAAAGATTGAAAAGTACGGATAGTGGTTCAGCCAGAACTTCACTCAGCTCTCTGAGAACCCTGGGGTGTAGATTGTCTGGCCCCATGGCTTTGTCTACTTTGAGTCTTGAAAGTTCGTGGTAGACGCTACTAGGTGTAAACTCGTAATCACGAAACAGGTCATTTTGGCTGTCTCTTATTTGTAGTTGTGGACCATTTCCCGGTGCTTCACAGGTGAATACTGAGCAGAAGTATTCGTTTAGCAGTTCTGCCTTGGTAGTATCAGATTCTGCGTAGTTTCCATCTGATTGCCTAAGGCGTTCTATTCCATTTTTGTTTCTCTTCCTGTCGCTAATGTACCTAAAGAAGGATTTGTCCCCTTTTTTAATGTTCTGTGCTAGATCTTCCTCTGTTTGAAGTTTGGCTTCCCTGACTGCCTTTTTGACAGCCTTAGATCTGGCCAGATAGTCTTCTTTTGCCTCCCTTTTCCCAAGATGTTTATAGGTGATAAATGATTCTTTTTTCATTTTAATGAGGTCCGAAATTTCCTTGTTGAACCATTGTGGTTTTTTGTTTCTCCGGCGTTTGCTTACTGTTTTTACGTAGCGGCTAGATGCTTCGTTCAGGATGGATTTTAGATTTGACCACATAGTTTCCGGATTGTCAGTTTCTGCATGGTTTTGCAGCTCTTGATGGACAAAGTCTCTCATGTGTTCGAAATCTGCCTCCCTAAAGTTGAAGACCCTCGTTGCTGTGTTTGATTTAGAGAAGCCTTTCCTGAGGTTGAGCCATACCATGTTGTGGTCACTGGAATGGCCTTGTCCCCGTCGCCGCAGCGACTGCTAGTTTTCTTCCCCGTTTTCGGCGGGTGACCCGCGGCTAAAATGCGGTGGCCGCAGGTAAACCGCCACCGTGTCATTCTCTAAATGAATGAATAAGAATGAATGAATAAATAAGAAGTGACAAGAGGCTAGTTTCCAAAGATGTTTGCTGTCTGTATAGGGGAGGGGAAGCTAGCCTAGGTATGTATGCAGAAATTCACTGCTCTTCAATGCAAGGTCCAGGGGTCAATGGCAGCCCCCATTGTCTTTCTAGGGTTTTTTTTATTGTTGTTGTTGGTTTTGTTTTTTGGGTTTTTTTGGGGGGGGGATTGCTACTATGCATCTCTAACAAGACTCAGGACAGAAAGGGTAAAGTGGATGGGAGAAGAACCACATGCTTGAAGAACAACGCATTTCTCAATAGACAAAATGGAATGCGTTTGGAAATGCTTACAACCTTGAATATATCTCCTAATGAAGTTTGAAGGTAGGTTGGTGGGGATGGGTATTATGTACACACAATAGTGTTATTGCCCTGCATGGGAAGATATATGGTGGCTCTCCTTCAGCTCATTAGAATCAAAAATGGTTTAGCTTAAAAATGAATGAAGACCAGTACAGCAATGAGTAATGAGCAAAAGTAATTCAGAGGTATACAGAGCCCTGCCCCTTAGAAGAAGGAAGAACTGGAATAAAGAAAGCTAGCTTTACAGTGAAGAGTGGAGAGATGGCAAGAGGTCTGTCTTCTGGTAGATGTGTGTTTGCATGGGGGGAAGGAAGCTATAATTGTAAGATTCCCTTAGAAATGCAAGACAAGAGTGTAACGGAAGAAAACAAGTCATGTGAGAAGATGCTAATGGCTAGATGCACAAAACATGGTCGCTAAGACTGTCTGGGTCACTGTGGGCCAGTTTTTGGACTGATTCTGAACAAGTTTGGACTGATGTTCCAACAAGTTTGCATGCAAATTATTTTTGCGGAAGTTTGCCATAATCCCAATTGATCTGTCGCTGTAAGAGCAACTTTGACACACGGACAGAGCCAGTTTGGGGAAACCCGAACAGCTGAGTGGTAGGGGAAGCCCCAAAGCAGCCCACTGTCACTCAGCTGTTGGGGTTTTATTCTTTTTTAATGGCACAGATGTTGTGCATGTGTTACACATGCACAATATGGGACTCATAATCCAAAGTTTAAAACATCCAAAAACCAGCCTAAGTCAGCACTTGGACGTCCTAATAGCAGGGACGTCCAAGTGCCCATAATCAAAACCAACTTTTAAGGTGCTGTGCGTCCAGAGAGCAAAGGGGCATGTTGGGAGCTGTGTTATGGGTGGGAATCGGGCAGGCTTTAATCTGGACGTACCCCAGCCATAATCAAAACTTTCCTAGAGGGAACTTAGACGCTGGCAGTTAGACCTGTTTGAGTTGCGTCTAAGATCCCCAAAGGTGTCCAAACTGACAAGAAGACCACTAGAGGATTTAAGGCATGAACCCCCCCTTACTCCCCCAGTGATCATGACCCCCTCCCACCACCTAAAGAGTGAACCCCCCTCCCAAAACCATAGGCTTCCCATCAGATGATCATAGTAGAAGGAATCCCTATCAACTGAGCTCGTTTTGGGGGATTCCCGATGACTCAGCTGATGGGGATTCTCCCTGCCAGAATCAGCTTGAGCCATGGATCCCTACAGCCCTTCCCCTGACATCCTCCACATCCCCCCTGACAACCCAACATTTCCCTGATATCCTGTACCTCTCCCGACATCTCCAACCTCCACCATTCCTGCCCCCCCCCCCCACATTCCCAGAACTCCCTGTACCTTTGGAAGAGCAAATGGAAGGAGGGAAGCTCACTCCCTCCTTACAGGGCTGCATGCTGCAACGACAGGCCTTTCCCCTCTCACTTCATCTTGGGATACATTGGGAGGGGCCAAAGGCCCTGATTGGCTCAAAATCACCATTTTTAGACAATCAGGGCCTTCAGGCCCTCCCACTGCATCCAAAGATGCATTGGGAGGAGCCTTAGGCATTTGAGCCAATCAGATCCCAGGATGCACTGGGAAGGGGAAGGCCCAACATTTTGGAGTGGTGGGTCTGTGAGCAGGAGGGACTTGGCATCCCTCCTGCTGTCGTCATAATTTATAGGTATGGGGGAGGTTTGGGGGGGCTAGGGGGCATCGAGTGGCAGAAGGGAATGGACATCCCTTTTGCTGATTTTTGGTAAAGTGGGGAAGGGGGGTCAGTTCTAGGGGAGGTTCTGGCAGGGAGGTTGGTTTTCAGTGGCAGGAGGCAATAGGCATCCCTCCTACCAATTTTTATTGAAGTACAGAGAGGGGGGTCCTGCAGGGGAAGCGGTTCAGCTGGTGGTTCAGCTGATGCAGGGGAATTTGCAGTGGCAGGAGGGAGTGGGCATTCCTCCTGCCTTTATTTTGATTCTGGGGTATCATTGGGGGAGGGGGCAGCTCAACTTTTTTTGTGGGTCAGTTATTGTGTGTATGTTACACGCATAGGCAAAACATGAGAGTCTTAGGATACAGACAAAACAAGGAAAGCCAAGGGGTATGTCTTGAACAACCATAAAAAGTCTTTATTCAAAATATTGAGTTCCTTATTCAAAGAAATAAGTTCCACAGGAAAAAAGGAAAAAACAGGCAGACCTGTCATTTTTTTCAGGTTGGTAATACCGAACCAATTCTCGCATGCAATGTTAGGCCATCGATAAGATGGCTGGTTTTAATATTAATTACCTCATTTTAATAGTGACGAGGTCGTTTGCATGCCAGAATTGGAGAATGTATGACTGCATAGAAAACCACATGGTGAGCCGTTGTGTGAATCGGGTCGGCATATTCCATCGGTTGCTAACACAGTCAAACTGGTTTAGTGACCATCGGTACACGATCAGAGAGTTTTGTACATCTAGCCCTAAGTCAGAGTTTGTGGGCTTAAGCCCCATCTGAGCCAGCAAGAAGAAGCAAAGGATAATCCTAGCAAGCACTAATGAAAGATAAAAGTGTTCTTTAAATAAATCCTTTTGTGCTAGGAGAGGGGTGTTTCATGAGCACAGAAACCCTGAAGGAAATTACAGGGAAAAAAGGGAGTTTATTTAGGTTGAAAAAATTATCGGATAGCTTATGTAAAGTGAGAGAGAAAAGTAGAGAGGGAGAGAAATGTTGCTTCATTTGGGAAGGAAAAACAATTATGCTTCTGATGTTATAAAAATTATTATTAATCTCCACCAATGAAATATATCACTCTCATAGAGAGGAATATATTTCCTAAATATATATCAATTTGGGGGGAAGTTAGCTTGCTTGATTAATAACTAAATACTGTATATATATATATACACTGTATATATATTCAAGGACCAAGACCCAGAACATTTATAATCAAACTGAAAGTTTATTTAAAAGCATTAAAAACCAAGCAGGTAGGCAGTTACAGATGGGAACTTTTGAGCAAAGACAATAAGATTGCACAAGACAAATGTTGCTAAAGCAGAAGGAATAATTTATCTGGATTCAAAAAGTTGCTCACAATGTGAATAGTCCTTGAAATGTAGCAGAGGCTACATGGCTTAGTGAAGCAGCATGGTGATCCAGTGAGAAGAATTGTAGCTTGATCCAAGCTGGTTCCAGAGGGATAGTGAGCATCTTCCCCCCCTTTTGAGAAAGTATTTTGCTTCCTTTTTATAGGGTTGAGACCAGTTCTAAAAAATAGAATCCATTTTCTGTTCCTAGGTGGATGATGATTGAATTACAATGGTTCAACATGGTGTCCCAATACAGAGTATTGTTACTGTCCTTGCTGAATGAGGTATGAATCTATGTTTGAGTGGTTTAAAATGGAGGATAGGCAGATGAGGTCATCTGATCGAATGAGCTTCTATTGTTAGTTCAGAGATGAATTTGGTGTGAAGGGCTTCTGTTTGATCTACATCCTGGCCATCCTGGTATCCACCCTGGCCATGTTTTTTGTCTTATCTGAATAGATGTACTTAATACTTTCTGAAGATGATGGCTCAGTCCTTTCTTTTGTAATAGGTGCATTTAACACAAAAATGAGCTTCTGTTGCTCAGACTGGGGTAGTTCCGAGATGAATTTGGTCTTCTGACCTACATCGTGTTATCCACCTTGGCCAGGTAAAGTACTTAACACTTTATGAAGGCAGATGGCTCAGTCCTTCATTTTGTGTTCTATTGAACGGGGCATTTAACACCTTTCTGGACAGATGGTTGTGCTGGCTTAAAGACCACGTCAGAAATTCACTTTTAAATCCATCAAATTAATAATTATAAAACCATCTTAACTCCAAGCAGAATTATAAAACCATATCATTTTTAATTTAAGTCCCTCAGAATAAACGATCTCTTGGGTCAGGCAATAATTCAAATTCAAAATTCATAACCCCAGCAACATTGACTATATCATGCTACATATTTTAAGATAATATCAGAATTATAAAATCATTTCATGCTACACTGAAGGCTGACAGAATATCCCAGTTTTGTTTCTTCGGGGACTCAACTTAGGGCTCCTTTTACAAAGCCGCACTAGGCCTTAACGCACGGAATAGCACTCGCTAAATTGCTGCCTGCGCTAGCCACTACCGTCTCATTTTGAGCAGGCAGTAGATTTTCAGTTAGCGCGCGCTAATCCGGTGCGTGCATTAAAAACACTAGCACAACCCATAATTTTAAGTTATGCTTATTTTGGTTAAACTGAATAAAGAGCACTTGTTTGTACATATTGAAAAAAAAAACCATGGGAATGATGCTAGAGGACCAGACTAGCACAAAACCAATTTCTTTTTAGATCTGTAATCCATCAAGTCGCTAGGACTGAAACACAAGTCGAAGGCACCTAACAAATTTTATAAAGGCACATATGTGCATATATGCCTTATAAACTAGGCTGGACATAGGCACCCATTTGACTTGCTATAATAATACCATCCAGGTGCGTAATCAAATCATTAATAAATTAGTTTTTCCCTTAGCACACAGCAGAGTGAAACTTGAGTGGTCTGTTGTATCAGATTCAGTAAAAAATTTGTGTCATGTCACAAAGTGAAAATTGTGATGCTGGATGCAAGGCCTCATAACAACAGAGAAGTGAGCAGCTGTAAACTTTCCCACAACATCTCACTTAAAATGTCATGTGTGCTACTTGGTTTAAATTGTCTCCAGTCCAGCAACCACAAACAATGCAGAAACAGCAGATGTGTTTTCTGTTTAGAGCTATACAGTTTATCTCAACCACTGTCATTGTTACAGGGGGAAAATAAATAAATATCCTTGCTAATGTAAACTTCAAAAGGTGCTTTCTGGCAAGACCGGATGATTTTCTATCCAAAATCATCCGAGAAAAGTAGGAATCCACTGCAGATTTCTTGAACAGAGATAGAGATGCTGGCAAGTTCACAGAGCAGTAAAATTTTGACTGGTCACTGAGATTTTTGGCCATGTATTACTTCCAATAAGTCATGTCATTTAGATTTAATAGGCCAGAAAATTTACGTAAACTTCATAAATGTCTTTTGTTGTTAAACTTTCCATTCAAACATTTTGTTTAACTCTTCGTTAATGGACAGTAAAACGAGGCATCTGCTCGTCTGCCTTGCAGTCTCTGAATCACTCTCTTCAATGTTAACAAGAGGATCCAGCCTCACCCAAGTCCAGTACACGAAAACATTCCTGGCCACATGGAATGACTGAGTAGCATTATACCTTCAGAAAAGGATTAAGTTGCAGATACTTCACATAATAACCTTGTTCTTATTTGCTGCATCTCCCTTAAGCAGATTGTATCGCCAGTGGCAATAGATCAACACCTTTGGGAAACAGTAGGCAATTTGTCCCATTGGACACAATGATATTCTAATGTTTATTAGAAGCAATATTACAAATTAGCATGCTGTTTTCTTTTCTTTGATGAATTATGCTTCTAATCTGTTTCTAAATTACAAATTTAGGTGTTTGTTTTTCAGCTAATTAGTATTTATTAGTGGTTTCACAGTGTAAGTACCATTGCTGGGTTCCTTGTAAGGCAGAGTTACATTTAGGTTGAGGTAAAAGAAACAGATTTTTAAATGTATTTGTCCCTTCTAAGGCCTAGGTAGAATCGGCATCATTAGTGGCTGAAAGGGGACCTGCAGGCTACTATTCTCTCTAAGCTGAATGAGAGTCCTCCAACCACATTGCTGCCAGTGGGGGGGGGGGGGGGGGGGGACGGATGACGACGACCATGCTTCAATATTGTGTTTATAGTCACCAGGAGTCAATATTGTGTTTTCAGTCCAGATGCTTGCTGATTTAATACTTTATGAAATTAATGTGAAACCACCTAGTTCAGTCTACCAAAGATAAGTTAAACACAATATTGTGTTTTCAGGTTAGCTAGAGTCCCGCAGAGTTTGCCTGTCCCTCACTATTGAAAATATGATAGTGAAACAACAGCACCCCCACTGGTAGGGCTTTAGGTACAAGACTTACTTAGTAAGGTCCTCCAAAAGTGGGAATCCCAGATCTTCTGACCATGGCATAATAATAAAGTATGATCTATGGGTTGTACATGTTCTTTCAGATATATATGGTGGAAGCGTAATGGTACCTTTAATTGGGATCCTAATGTAAAAGCTGGTGATAAGAGCTCTTGTATATCAGAGGTTAGCTCAGAGCTGTTCAGTAAAGAAACATAGTAGTGAAGTTGTAGGGAGGTGAAAATGTCTTTTGAGGCAAGCTCATATTTATGAGGTCTGTTCAAAAAGTTCCAGGACTGATCGTGATGTCAGAGGAACGTTTATGACGCAGCCGCGGATCGTACGAGGAGCCGACGCCTGTGGCTTTGAGCGGAAAAAACACTGCAGCAGGGGAGCCGGCCAGAAGCTAAACATCCGCCGGAAGGAGGCACCGGAGGGAGCACAAGCTGGGCTGCGGACACCCCTAATTTAAGGAAAGCAGCAGCGGCAAAATAGGGAGCAGCAGCGGCAGAATAGGGAGGGTGGCTGGCTGTTCACCCCTTTGGGGCGTGCACCCAGGATGGATGGCGCCCCCCCCCCACCTTGGTACGCCATTAAATTTAGTAAGCCCAGGCATCCTTTATCTGTTGGTAAGGAAATAGTTTGAATAGAGAGGCGCGCTCTTCTCTATTTACTTGCAAAGAACAGGGGTAGCAATGAAAGCTTTGTTTGCCCCTTCAGTTGCATTTATTCATGTCATGGTTTGAGAATGAATGGGTATACTCTTCCTCATGTTTTGTATCTGTACTCTGTTGGTGGCGTTACATTGATGGCATTTTTATGATTTGGACTGGAAAGGAAGAGAATTTAGGGCTTTTTGTTCAAGAGTTAAATACATGCCACTCTACTATTTGCTTTGAAGCACAATGGAACATACAGACCATCACTTTTTTGGATGTTCAGGTTAATAGGATGGGAACCGGGTTTGAGACCTTGGATTTTTCTAGTATGCATCCCATTCATTGCCGCACAAGTATCCCCTTTTCTCAACTATTACGTTATCGGAGAATTTGTTCTTCTGGTGAAGTTTATCTAGAAAGGTCATCTGAGTTGGTAAATAGACTTCATGCTAGAGGTTAGCCAGATCATGTTATAAAGAAAGCCACAGAGAATATCTACTACAGCAGGGGTGCCCAATACGTCGATCGCGATCAACAGGTCGCTCGCTCAGGCGACCCCAGTCGATCGCAGAGCGGGTTCCCTTCTTCCCTTCTCTTTTTTCCCCTCCTGACTAGCCCTGAATTCTGCTGCTGCTGCCGCTGCTCAACATTTAAAAAAAAACAAACCCAGCTTGAAGAACTTATGCTCCGGGGGCTAACATATGCTTGTACCAGCTTCCCTTCTCTTCCCTCTGAAACCGGAAGTTATGTCGGGGGGGGGGGGGAAGAGAAGGGAAGCCGGCACGCACATGTTAGAGCCCCGTTCTCGGGCTAAAGCGGGAGACAGGTCAGTGAAGCTTGCGATTTGCTCTTCTTGCTGCCAGGTCCTGCCTACTTTCTGTTTCCTCAAAGGCAGGACCCGGCAGCATTTCTCCCAATAGGTCGATCTTTGGCCAATCAGCCTTCCTCTCCCCGACGTCAATTCTGCTGACGGAGAGGAAGTTCTGGCCAGCGGAACTTCCTCTCCGACGGCAGAATTGACATCGGGGAGAGGAATGCTGGTGGGCCTGAAGCAAGGTGAGCTTGGCCGGCGGCGGGTGGCTTTGGGGGCCTGTTATCCGATGACAGCAGCAGTGGCAGTGGCTTGGGGGAGGGCAGGGAGGGAGAAAGAGGGCAGGCAGGGAGACAGAAGGAAAGAAGAGAAACAGAAAAAAAGAAAGGGGGCATGAAGAGAGAAAGAAAGAGAGGGCAGGGAGAGAAGAAGAAAACATTGGGGGGGGGGAGGGGGGAATGAGGTCAGGAGGAGAGGAAGCATACAGGCTAAAAGAAGGGAAGAAAGATTGGTTGCACAGTCAGAAGAAGAAAGTGCAACCAGAGACTCATGAAATCACCAGATAAGGTAGGAAAAATGATTTTATTTTAAATTTAGTGATCAAAATGTGTCTGAATTTATATCTGCTGTCTATATTTTACACTGTGGTCCCCTTTTACTAAACTGCAATAGAGGTTTTTAGCGCAGGGAGCCTATGAGCGTCGAGAGCAGCGCTGGGCATTCAGCGCAGCTCCCTGCGCTAAAAACTGCTATCGTGGTTTAGTAAAAAGGGAGGGGGGTATTTGTCTGTTTTTGTATGGTTGTTAGTGAGGTGACAGTGCATAGAGTCATCTGCTTTGACCTCTTTGAAATTCCCTGGAATAGGAATGATTAACATTTTCTATGCGTACAGTGGCTTTGTGGTTTTTTTTAGATTTTATTGTTGGTAGATCATTTTGACTTGGTCATTTTAAAAGTAGCTCGCAAGCCCAAAAAGTGTGGGCACCCCTGTACTACAGTATAAACCAGAAATGAAAGACTCTGGTATGGTAGCTTTTGTACTGAAATACAATATGCATATTCCACAAATAGTGCTTCTGATAAAGAAACATCTGCAGATGCTATCAATTCTGCCTACTTTTCAGGATGCTAAATTTTTATTCTCATATAAGCGCAAGTCTAATTTGTGAGATTTCTTATGTCCTGCTATGACAGTGATGAGTGGGGAACAGAGGAGGGTGGTTCACGGTAAACACTCACAATGTGGAAAGTGTTCTATATGTGATCTTATGTTGGAAACAACAGTATTCAAGGACTCTAATTCTCAAAAGACATTGCCATTATGTGCTATTACATCATATATTTCCAGGAATGTCATCTATGCTCTGATATGCTTGTGTACATTGGACAGACATCTAGGCAACTTAAAACTTGTAAAACTGAGCACAAACACTGTGTGTATAATAAAGATATTGGAGCCATTGGTAGAACACTGTATAGCGACAGGTCAAGTATTCTCTGCATTTAAATGTGTGGTGCTTGAACAATTGCAGCCCAGTATGCGCAGGGTTGATACTAGGTGCAGGCTGTGAAAAAGAGAAAAATGTTTAATTTTCCTGGGATGGAGGAGTAATAGACCTTGATCGATTGCCAGAGGGTTGTGTTTGTGAGGAGCTAGCTAAAATAAAGATAGACAAAGCAATGGGGCCGGACGGTGTACATCTAAGGGTGCCGAAGGAACTTAGGGAAGTTCTGGTAGCTCCACTGACTGACCTTTTCAATGAGTCTCTAGAGCTGGGAGTGGTACCGGAGGACTGGAAAAGGGCGGATGTGGTCCCTCTCCACAAAAGTGGAAGTAAGGAATAAGTAGGGAATTACAGGCTGGTAAGTCCGACTTCTATGGTAAGCAAATTAATGGAAATGCTTTTAAAGCTGAGAATGGTGAAGTTTCTGTAATCACTAGAGGTAGGTCTTGTCAGACAAATCTGATCAATTTCCTTGACTGGGTGACCAGAGAATTGGATAGAGGATGTGCTCCAGATATGGTGTTTTTAGATTTCATCAAAGCCTTTGACAGTGTTCCATACAGACGTCTAATAAATAAACTGAGTGCCCTTAGAGTAGGTCCCAAAGTGACGGGCTGGGTCAAGAACTGGTTGAGTGGAAAGTGACAGAGGGTAGTGATCAATGGAGATCACAGTGGGGAAAGCGATGTTACCAGCGGTGTGCCTCAAGGTTCTGTTCTTGGGCCTGTTCTTTTTAACATTTTTATAAAAGATATTGCTGAAGGGTTATCAGGTAAGATTTGCCTCTTTGCGGATGATACCAAAATCTGCAATAGAGTAGACATGCCGGATGGTGTGAATAACATGAAGAAAGACCTGGCAAAGCTTGAAGAATGATCTGAAATTTGGCAGCTAAAATTTAATGCTAAGAAATGCAAGGTCATGCATTTCGGCTGCAAAACCCCGAGGAGATGAAGAACATATGTGCACGATAGAAGAGCGGGACTTGGGTGTGATTGTATGTGATGATCTTAAGGTGGCCAAACAGGTTGAAAAGGTGGCGGCAAAAGCTAGAAGGCTGCTAGGTTGCATAGGGAGAGGTATGGCCAGTAGGGAAAAGGAGGTATTGATGCCCCTGTTTAAGACTTTGGTGAGGCCTCATTTAGAATATTGTGTATAATTCTGGAGGTTGCACCTTCAAAGAGATATAAAAAGGATAGAGTCAGTCCAGAAGAAGGCTACTAAAATGGGGACAGACTTAAAGATCTCAATCTGTATACTTTGGAGGAAACAACAACAAGACACTTCTGATTTGCCAAACAAATCCTAAACTAGAAAAACAAGGAAGGCAACCAAGTCACATCAAGGTCTGCGTGGGGGAAGCTCACAGTGCCAAACTTGTCTCACAACTGAAAAATAGGGCTGAAGCCAAACTGAAAAATAGGGCTGAAGCCAAACTTCAATGCAGGCAGCTCTCACAGTCAGCCCCCAGCTGACTGAACACAAAGGCCCCCTGCACACTCAGGCACCAAAGACGCGAAGACGCGAATGCGCCCCGACGCACTGCAAACAGCCCACTGACTCCTCCCGACACAATAACGCTGACGCGGCCGCGCTTACAATAACAAATGCGCCAGCCACCCGACAGCACACCGGCCGACCCGAGCACGAACAGACGGCTCCGATTCCATACGCCGCCGGCCTAACCCACTAATGCGCTCCCACAGCACCAGCACAAGGACGACAAACACCACCTCACCAGTTGTTTTTTGCCGTGTCTTGAAAAGGTAAAATTAATAATAATAAGAACCACACCAGCCTTCACACTTCCTATCCTTGACAAAACACCTAAAACCAAATAAACCACAGGCAGGAAACAACTAAAATTCACTTCAAATACCCATTCCCTTCACACTTTTCTTTCCTCACAGACACCTGCCTTCCTCACCCAACCTCCCACAACTAACAGCTTACTTCTCCTGCCCGAATTCCACCAATCAATTCCCCCAATCACTCCCAGATTTCCACAATCAGATTACTCTGGAGCCTATCATCTCTTAACTTCATCCTATGTCCTCTCATTGGAGAGTGTCCTCTCATATGAAAGAGACTTGACTCATACACATTTACATTACGTAGGTATTTAAACGTCTCTATCATATCTCCTCTCTCATGCCTTTCCTCCAAAGTAGAAAAAACAAGGAAGGCAACCAAGTCACATCAAGGTCTGCGTGGGGGAAGCTCACAGTGCCAAACTTGTCTCACAACTTATAAGCCAAATACAGTGTAACAAGTCAAAAAAGCATGTCACACTGTATAATGTTCCTCTTTTCTGATTGTGGTGTAGGATGAAGTTAAGAGATGATAGGCTCCAGAGTAATCTGAGGAAATACTTTTTTACGGAAAGGGTGGTAGATGCTTGGAACAGTCCCCTGGAAGAAGTGGTGGAGACAGAGACTATGTCTGAATTCAAAAGGGCCTGAGATAGACACGTAGGATCTCTCGGAAAGAGCAAGAGATAATGAAAGCTCTCTGTGTAAAACAGAGGGCTCATAATATTGGCGAGTACAGCAAAGAAAACATTTAGTGGAAAAAGGATGGGGGGGGGTTAGAAAAAGGGGTGTGATGATTGGGTAAGGTTGGGGTGGTAGGAAAAAGAATTAACGTTGGGATTGGAGGAACTTGGAAGGTAGAATGAGGATTAGAATGGTGAGTGATTGGTGGGAGTGATTGGGGGAATTGATTGGTGGAATTCGGGCGGGAGAAGTGAGTTGTTGGTTGTGGGAGGTTGGGTGAGGAGGGCAGGTGTCTGTGAGGAAAGAAAAGTGTGAAGGGAATGGGTATTTGAAGTGAATTTTAGTTGCCCGCCCTTCCCTCCCTGTTTTGTAGGGTTGGCATTTCAAATCGAGTAGGATTTTGTGCGGATTTAGGGGCGGGGGTGGGTGGGAGGGTTCATTGGGTTGGTTATGGTTGGGGTTGTTGTTGTTATGGGAATGTGTTAGTGGGGTGGGGAGGGGGGTCGCAGCTGTGCGGAAATGGGAAGGGGATCCTTCTAGGCGGCCAGGGAGGAGGGAAGAATAAGTTGTGATTAAAATGTTGTAGACTGTGTGCGGCACCGCCACAGACGGAGGTGAGGCCGGCGACACCGCAGGTCTTGCTAATGGATTTATTGAAGTTGAAGTTAAGATATGGGAATTTGGGGGGCAAAGCAGCTAGGTCGTGACCGACTAGCTGTTGGGGAAAGGAAACTAAAGGCCGCCAAGGAAGGGAGGAATAAAAATGGATGTACATGGTTATTGGTTTAAATGAATTAATAAAGCTGCGGCCAAATTTTTTGCCATCAAGTGTTAGTAGTTTTATTTATAGTATTTAGTTGAGTTGTTTGCATGGTGCGAGTCCAAATATTATGGTTACTTTGAATGGGCAAACTAAATGGGCCATTTGGCCTTTATCTGCTATCATGTTTCTATGTTCTAATCAGTCCTAAAGGTTTAAACTCAGCTGTAGAATGGTACACTTTTTTTTATCTGGTTTGTGATTGGATGATAGTCAGGTGACATCATGACGCTTTGGTGCATAAGTAATTTGCTGCCGCAGTTTGGCTCTATGAAAAAAAAAAAAACGCTGTCAGTTGGAAATTTGCCATTATTGCTACATCTGACTTGGAAGAGTTCTAATATTTTGTTCCCCCCCCCTCCGAATGATGCTATTTGTAAAACGGGGTACTCCCATTGTGATTCCTATATGGCAATATGACAGGCACAGCTTGTGAAGATATAAGATAAATGGCCATATTTTTGTTATTTTTACTGTGCTTATGCAAGATATTTTGAATGATGGAAACTCTTCAGTATTCTATGATTTTGTTTTTCCTAATGCCTGGGGAGTAGCAAGTATTCTGGAATCTTTGTTGGAGGTGGGTTTTTTTTTTTTCTTTGACCTATGACTATTATGGATTCACTACATGTGTACTGTAATAGTTTGTTAGCTACAGTAGTGGTTTGCTAGCTATTTTTGGCTTGGACTGAGGTCTTTTTCTCCACCTGTTTTTTTGTTTACTCTAGTCTGAGTTTTGCTATTTCTCCTTTGTGCATCAGAAGAGAGTAGATTTGTGATTTTCTACCCTACTTGAGATATTTCGGTAGTAGATAATGCCAATGTTTTAGCTAGATTTATATGAAGCCCTTTTAGTTTTCTATTATACTTTTGTTGATATTCAAACCCAAGTTTATTTCTTTTTTTATATACTACCCATCAATATAACCATCTGAGTGGTTTTACAATCTAACAATCTAATCATGTACTCTAATTATTTTTCCTGTCTCAGGTGGGCTCTCAGTCTAACTATGGTACCTGGAGCAAAGGAGGCTTAAGTGACTTGCCAAGGGTCAGGGTCACAAGGATCAGCACTGGGACTGGACCCACAAACTCTGGGTATAGAGATAGCAGTTCTACTCCTAAGGCTACTCCTAAGTGTGTTGTGTGTGTGTGTGGGGGGGGGGGGGGTTAATAGCTATGTACTCACATTGTTTGAAGGTTTTTGTTTTATCAGGTTATTGAAGATTATTGTTGGAATGTTATTCTTTTGAAATATCTAAAATCCAATAAAAGCTGAACCAACAAAAAAATCATTTAAAATGTATATTTTATTTTAGGGAGAAAGAAGATGGATACGGACATCAGTATCACTTCCTATAACTCAGGATGGTAAAACTCATTTATCTATTCTGTAATGGAGAACTGACCAACAAATCAATCATAGGTATTAAAAACTCCCAAAAGGAATTTGGGAAAAGGCAAGTGTTCAGTTGTCCAACTCATAAAAACATGGGAATAAAAAAATAATATAATATGAGTAATATGCTAAATCCTAATCTTTAATCTGTTTATGAACCAAACATGTGGAAAGCCTCTTAGCACAGACAGGGAATCACTGACGATAAACTTGGTCCACTGTACAAAGTCCAAGACACAGACAGTAGGGCTATTGTCCAGAATACTGTTCTCTCATTATACAAACTTATTACACAACAATCCAAAGTTGGCAGTATTTCTCTTCTGCTTCTTCAGGGACTTTTACATTCTAAAAGAAAGGAGCAAAAATAAAATATAGCCCAGTATCCAGTTTGAAACTCTGCAATGGTCAACATTCACAAATAGTGTTATTCTAACAAAGAAAACTTCTTGGTATACATTTGCTTCTTAGTCCTTAAAGATAGCAGTGTCTTTCTTTTATCCCAAAAATACTTCCATTAAACCAATCAACTTGCGTTGCTCCTCTCACATGACAAAGGAGCCAATTTCCAATGATACTTTACAACAAATCTGTACTATTCCTTCTGAAAAACAAACATGATTGGGTGATGGAAATGCTATAGTCCAGACTCATACAAATAAGCTCACTATAGATAATTAGATTTCAAAATACCAGGCCAGAATCAGAAAAATGGCAATGCTTCCATGTGTATCCACGCTCAACTTGTAAATAAAAGTTCAAGTTCTTATAGTAGGGCAATCTGGAGTAGATGTGATTCTCTGATGATATATGGAAGTGTTTTTTTTATTGTGAATGTTGTTATGTAAACTACCTAGGTTTTTAGGCTGAATAAATTTTTTTTTAAATAAATAAAATATTGCCCGTCAGTGGAGATTGTCTAATTGGTTTATATTCAGGTACGCAAACATTTTTTTCCTATCTGTTCAGGTGGGTTCACAATCCATCTAACATACCTGGGACAATGGAAGATTAAGTGACTTGCCCATGGTCACAAGGAGCAGTGTGGGGCTTGAACCCACAACCTCAAGGTGCAGACACTGGAGCTCTAATCACTAGGCCACTTTTCCACAAAAGGAGATTTTTTTAAGTCGATGATTAAAGTGAGAGAGCACAAGCATAGCATAGAATGTTACCCTCTTATTTCTGAGGCTTTTTCCTACCCCAAGCTAAATAATACTGCGTGATAAGAAGATATAGATAAACTATATACAGTGGGGACAAATTGAATGTTGGGTGCTTCCATGTGTACCTGCTGGGATTGACAAAACTGAGCATATTACATAAGAACATAAGAATAGCCATATTGGTCAGGCCAATGGTCCATCTACCTAGTATCCTGTTTCCATGATGACCAATCCAGGTCACAACTACCTGGCAGAACACCAAATAATAGCAACTTTCCATGCTACCGATCCTAGGGCAAGCATTGGCTTCCCTATGTCTCAATAGCAGACTATGGCCTTTACCTCCAGCAACTTGTCCAAACTTTTTTGTAAAAAAACATCTATGTTAAATGCTGTTGCTACATCCTCTGGCAACATGTTCCAGATCTTAACTATTCTCTGAGTGAAAAAAATCATTCCTCCTATTGCTTTTAAAAGTATTTTCCTGTAACGTCATTTAGTTTCCCCTAGTCTTAACAATTTTTGATGGAGTAAAAAAATTGATTCACTTGTACATGTTCTATACCACTCAGGATTTTGTAGCCATCAATTATATCACCCCAGCCTCAATCATCTCTTTTCCAAGCTGAAGAGTCTTAACCTCTTTAGTCTTGCCTCATACGAGAGGAATTCCATCCCCTTTAGAATCTTGGTCGCTCTTTTTTAATTTTTTCTAATTCTGATATATCCTTTCAGTGGCGTACCTAGGGTATGTGGCACCCGGGGCCCCATGTAAAAAAATATTTTTTTGTAATGACCATGAAACGGAATAAATGGTCAGAATAGAAACAGGCAGTGAAAATTTTCTTATATTCCAAACATAACATAACATAAATTATGTCTGAATTGTCATGACATCAGAAGTACATATGGAGTAGTTGCAGGTGATGCTTGGGACAGTTCTGATTGTGTTAGTTCGGTTTTATGTGTTTTTTGAATAGAAGGGTTTTTATTTCTTTTTGAAGGTTTTGCAGTCTGTGGCGATGTCAATTGGTTGTAGAGTTGGGGGTCGAGTGTTGCAGCTCGAATGGCTAGGAGGTTGTCGAACAGTTTTTTTCTTTTGACGTTTTTGGTTGGAGGGTGTGTGAATGGTGCGTGAGTTCTCCTATGTCTGGTTGAGGTGGATTGAATTATTTAGCTGAAGAAATTAGTTACCCCCTCATCCCACACACATTAATTCTCTTCCATTTTTGTTCCCATTATAAAAAACACTGATAAGTTCCCAGAAAAAAAATACATTAAAATAAGAAGTGAAAACAAAGGCCCCTACAGATGAGAACATAACATAAGAATAGCCTAACTGGGTCAGACCAATGGTCCATCATGCCCAGTAGCCCATTCTCATGGTAGCCAATCCAGGACACTAATACCTGGTCAAAACCCAAAGAGTAGCAACATTCCATGCTACCGATCCAGGGCAAGCAGACACTTCCCCCATGTCTTAATAACAGATTATGGACTTTTCCTCCAGGAATTTGTCCAAATCTTTCTTAAAACCAGCTACACTATCTGCTTTTACCATAACTTCTGGCCACTTCATTTTTAAGTTTAGATCTTTCCTTTCAAACAGAGACCTTGCTAGATGTCAAATACAGCACAAGGTAACTTCACATGGACTTAGCTGTGCAGGAAATGTGAATCTCCTCATACACCCACCATATAGTGCAAAAATGTGCAAAGGTCTGTTTTTTTTTCTTTCGATCACTACATAGCCTAATGCCACACAAGCAGCGCTGTTACAAACATATTCTGTAGGTCAATGCTAAGGATAACAAAGTTTCCTTCCTTGGACCAGAAGGAGATACTGATAAACCACTGGAAGAGATCCCAAAACAACACCCAAAGACCCACTCAGTGTGTGAACCAGTTGAGTGGAGTGGACTAACTGGGGGATGGAAATGGGCCCGGAGTTTGCTCAGCAGCATTTCCCAGACCACCTCTTCCTCTCAACACATTGACACGCTGCCACCACCACCACTAGGAACACCTCACTGGGTAGGCCAGCTATGCTATAAACTTTATAAAACATAATTATTATATTTTCTTATAAAGCACATATTTTAACTGACCTCTCTGACATCCTCAGCCTTTCCATTCACAAAAATAGAAGGAAGAAAAGTTCCCATTTCCTGCTGTCTCATGTCCCCGGCCTATACAATATTTTTTTTCTGCAGACCCTTCAAAAGTCTGACCAAATCCTCGTTTCACTTGCATTATAAAGTACTGAGGATGCCATCTCTCCCCAATCCCAGGTCCTAAAGTCTAAGACAGTAGCGCAAACTAATGCTGCCAGATTCAGGAAAAAAAATTTCGATTCGATTCAGCCTATTGAATTGGTTTTTCAATTCGATTTTCCTGCCCAGTTGGGTGATTTTTTTCAAAACTCCTGGTGGGTTTTATAGCTTTTTCACCCCCTTTGGCTTCTCCTAATCACACTGGCGCTGTGGTGTAAATAAAATAAAGAAACAAAAAGGACTTTTCCTCTCTCTGTTAAATCCTAGCTCACGTTTGCAGTCCAACACCAGCTCTGGCAGGATACACATTTCAAATCTGACATATTATAATCACAAAACAGAAAATAAAATTAATTTTTCTACCTTTTGTTGTCTGGTTATATTTCAAATCTTGTTGGTCCAAGGCTCTGGTTTTCTTCTGATAACTTGGGGTCTCCTTCTTTCTTCTTTCTGCATGCTAACCATCCATCTGCCAACTCTGTCCTCCCTTTCCATTTCCCTTCCCTCCCCAGGAAGTCTGGTATCTTTCCTTTTTTTCATCTCCCTCCACAGATCCACCTTTTCTTAACTACCCTTTCATCCGGCATCTCTCCCTCCTTCCCCACCACCCGAGTCCACCATCTCTCCCTTTCTTTTCCCAATTACCCTCCTATCCAGTATCTCTATCCCTCCTCCACACCATCCCTTGTGTCCAATTTCTCTCCCTTTCTGTTCCTTCCCTCCCTAAATCCCATGGTCCATCATCTCTCTCCCTCTCCTCTATTTTCAGACCCATTATTTCTTCCTCCCCCCCAAAGTTTGGCATATGCACGTCTCTTTGAACACCCCCTTCCCTCCGTGTACTTCTAAACCAGGGTCCCCCCCAAAGGCCTATCCCCCCTTAAAGGTCTGCCTGTCCCCCCTTGAGGGCCTGCACCCCCCTTGAAGGCCTGCCTGCCTGTCCCCCCCTTGAAGGCCTGTCCCCCCCTTGAATGTCTGCACCCCCCCGAAGGCCTGTCCCCCCCTTGTAGGCCTGCCTTCCTGTCCCCCCCCTTGAAGGCCTGTCCCCCCCCTTGAAGGTCTGCAACCCCCCCTTGAAGGTCTGCAACCCCCTGAAGGCCTGTCCCCCCTTGAAGGCCTGCACCCCCTTGAAGGTCTGCACCCCCCTGAAGGCCTGTCCCCCCCTTGTAGGCCTGTCCCCCCCTTGAAGGCCTGTCCCCCCCCTTGAAGGCCTGCACCCCCCCAAGGCCTGTTCCCCCCTTGAAGGCCTGTCCCACCCCCGAAGGCCTGCACCCCCCCCCCAAGGCCTGTTCCCCCCTTGAAGGCCTGTCCCACCCCCTTGTAGGCTTGTCCCACCCCCTTGTAGACCTGTCCCCCCCTTGAAGGCCTGCCTGCCCCCCCTTGAAGGCCTGTCCCTCCCCCTTGAAGGTCTGCACACACCCCCAAAGGCCTGTCCCCCCCCTTGAAGGCCTGCCTGTCCCCCCCCTTGAAGGCCTGTCCCCCCTTGAAGGCCTTCCTGCCTGTCTGTCACCCCCCTCCTCCTTGAAAGCCTGCCCGCCCGCCCCACCCCGAAGGACCGCTCGCCCCTGGCCTCCCCGCACCACTATGAAGCAGCACTACTTATGCTCCCGGCCTTGCCGTTCAGTCCCCCCCCCCCACCACCACCACCACCACCCCCGAAGGACCGCTCGCCCCACTGACCTTCCTGCACCACCTATGAAGCAGCCGCAGCAGGATCCCGACATCAGCGATCTCTGCGCAGCTTAGTCGCTGCTTCCTGCGCCGCGTTCCCGCCCCTCCTCTGACGTCAGAGGAGGGGGCGGGACCGCGGTGCAGGAAGCAGCGCCCAAGCAGCTCAGGTATCGCTGAAGTCGCGATCCTGCTGCGAGCTGCTTCACAGGTTGGTGCAGGAAGGTCAGTGGGGCGAGCGGTCCTTCGGGGGTGGTGGGGGGGAATGAACGGCAAGGCCGGGAACACCCCCTCATGGCTGGCACCCGGGGCGGACCGCCCCTCCCGCCCCCCCCTTAGTACGCCACTGTATCCTTTTTTGAGATACGGCAACCAGAATTGAACACAAAGTAAGGTCACACCATGGAGCAATACAAAGGCAAGATAATATTATTACCATTATTTGCCTTCCCATTTCTAATAATTCCTAGCATCTTGTTTGCTTTTTTGGGCGACCGCCGCACATTGAGTGGAAGGTTTCAGCTTATTGTCCATGATGGCACCTAGATCTTTTCTTGGGGCTGACCCCTAAGGTGAACTCTAGCATCTGGTAACTATGATTTGGATTATTCTTCCCAATGTACATCACTTTGCATTTATACACATTAAATTTCATCTGCTATTTGGATGCCCATTCTTCTGATTTCTTAAGGTCTGCCTGCAATTTTTTCACAGTCTGCATGCATTTTAACAACTTTGAACAGTTTAGTGTCATCTACAAATTTAATCACCTCACTCATTTCAATTCCCAAATCATTTATAAATAGCACTAGTCCCAGTACAGATCCATTTACTCTCCTCCATTGAGAAAAAGGACCATTTAACCCCACCCTCTGTTTTCTGTCCAATAATCGATTCCTAATCCACAACAAAACATTGACTCCTATCCCATGGATCTTTAATTTTCTCAGGAGCCTCTCATGAAGAACTTTGTCAAAAGCTTTCTGAAAATCTTGACACACTATGTCAACTGGCTCTCCTTTATCCACATGTTATTCACATCTTCAAAGAAATGCAGCAAATTGGTGAGGCAAGATCTCCTTTGGTTGAACCCATGCTGACATTGTCCCATTAAACTATGTATGTCTACATGTTCCATAATTTTATTTTTTATAATAGTTTTAACTATTTTTTCCGGCACTGAACTCAGGCCCACCAGTCTGTAATTTCCCAGATCACCCCTGGAACCTTTTTTATAAATCAGTGTAACAGCCATCCTCAAATCTTCAGGTAGCAATAGGTTAGAGATCACTAACAACAGATCAGCAATTTCATGTTTGAGTTCTTTCAGTACCCTGGAATGTACACCATCTGGTCCAGGTGATTTATCACTCTTTATCTTGTCGATTTGGCTCAGTCCATCTTCTAGGTTCACCAGGATTTCTTTCAGGTCCTCAGCATCATCACCCTTGACAAACGCTTCCTATTCAGGTAGATCTCTTACCAGAAGCAAATAATTCATTTACCCCCACTTTTACAAAAGCTGACAGTGTAGTAAATGCTCTGACCCCCATAGGAATTGAATGGGCGTTGGAGCATTTGCCGCGCAGCACTTGGCTGTGCAGCTTTGTAAAAGGGGGTCTTAGTCTCTCTGCTATAGCATTTTCCTCCTTAAGTGCCCCTTTTATTCCTTGATGCTCCAACAGTCCCACAGATTCCCTCAAAAGCTTTCTACTTTTGATATACCTGAAAATGTTGTTCCTATGAGTTATCATCTCTTTCGCAAGTTTCTCTTCATATTCTTTTTTAGCCTTCTTTATCAATGTTTTGCATCTAACTTGCCAGTGCATGTGTTGCTTCTTATTTTCTTAATTTAGATCCTTTTTCCATTCTTTAAAGGATATTCTTTTCGCCCTAATAGCCTCTTTCACTTCAACTTTTAACCATGGCAGCTCTCGTTTTCTCTTCTTTCCACCTTTGTTAATACATGGAATACATGTGGTCTGGACTTACAAGATGGTATTTTTAAATAGTGTCCATACGTGTTTTAGAGGCATGTAACCTTTGCCACTCATCTTTTTAACTTCTTTTTAACCAATTTCCTCATTTTATGGTAGTCATCCTTTTGAAAATTAAATGCTGCTACAGTAGAATTCTTTAACGACATCACTCCAGATATTAACTCAAATTTGACTTTTGTTAAGATCACTGTTTTCCCAAGGGACCCAACACCATTATCTCTCATACTATGCCCTGAATTCCACTAAGAACTAAATCTAAAATAATTTCCCCTCTTATCAGTTCTGTGAGGTAATGATATTTTTAGTTTTAAACATCTTTCCACTTGCAAGTCAAATTTTGCGATCTATGAAATCCAATATCAAGACTGGAAAATTAAAAGAACCTTTGGTTGGATATTGTAGATAATTAGGACATTCTTTTAAAGATCTGAGATGTTTGGTTATAGACACAAAGCCCCCTAAGGAAAGAGGTGGTAACAGATTAAAATTTATAATGACAGAAATTTCCATTCAACATATTACTAAAAACTGGAAAAATTATGATAGATTTAAGTTATAATTTTTGGTGGAATTCATTGTGCCATATTTTTTAAATGGAGAAAATATTAGCTATTCAACAGGGGCATTATAAAAAATTTATTGAAGTTTGGAAGCCATTAACAAACTATTGTAGAGATTGATTATGCTTAATAATTTATAGCTTCCTCTTTTATTAATTGAAGTATAGGGTGGGAGGAGGAAGGGTTTAATTATCTGAAACTATACTATTATATGGGAGGGAGGGAGGTATAAATTATATTATGATTTAACATATGTATGATTAAAAAGTGATATTAAAGTGTATATGATTGTATTATAATTTGCTTGTTGAAAGTTTAAAAATGAATAAAGAATTTTTTTTAAAAATGTTTGCAACAGAAAGAAATGTGTTAAATCTTTAAACTGAATACCATAGCACCCGAGGGTTTAAACATTTTGATAGGTTAGACATTAGAGCATTTTAATTAAATGTTCTCTGCTTTTTTAATTAAATGCTCTCTTATATTTCCCTCTATAAATCTCTATTTTTCACTAGATGCATGCACTTGTCATTCACATTTCTATGCATGTGTCAGTGTCTATATCTTGTTGATGCCAATTAGAAAAGTTGGTATGACAGCAATATGAAGCAGAATGTTTGAACAGGTAAGAATTGCCTGGGATTTTTTCCATCCATTTAAAATTTATGAGGATGTGAACTTAATGTTTTAAATCTGTTTATAGATATTCCAGAAACATACATATTGGATACTGTGGCCACAATTTCAACTCATTCTCTGAGGAAGCCATTGTAAATGGTAAAATGGGCCCCATTGATACTAACCGCTACAGATAAGTGTCCTTTAAAATAAATTTAGCAATAATATCTTGTCATTTAAAAAATATAGCTGTATATTGTGACAGGAAAAAGCCAACAGAAAGTAAAATACTGAAGCTGCAGGCTAAGCCAAGTCCTATCACTGTAGGAAAGCCTAATAGCAATACTACACAGATTAAGTACAAAGCTTATTTGTCCTTAGGGGAGAAGCCTGTGAAATATCAGGTAATTCCAAAGCCCACTAGTCCTGGTAAGAAGAAAACACAGATTGAGGGTGGGGTGGAAGTAGTTTCACCTAATAATACCACGGGGATAAACATTAGCAAAGGCAAGCAGGCTGATCAAGGCTAACCAATCGGAACCCTAGCTAGACCTTAAGGTGTAGGTAAAATGAGAGCCCTGAACCCAGTGAGAGGAGGGACAGCATGAGCAGATAGAGCTAGCAGCAAAACAGACTCTACTTGCAACCAGAGAGTGATTCTTATCACAACACTGAAGCCTGGGAGCAAAAGCCCTGTGTCCAGCTTGAGGAGAGCTGAACTTGGACAGCTGGCTACAAAATTCTCCACACCCAGGTTGTCAGGGAGGTCATACCAGCAGCCCATTCCAATAGGAGAAAAGGTAGACATAGTTTCCATAATTGGGGAGAGTGTTAATGAGCCAGATTGGATGTGTGTATGAGGGATGAGGAATCTGATTTAATATGCTTGTCAGACACTGAATAAATGCAATGGGAAGAGGAGTCTATAATCTAAAGTTTGCTAATGTCAATATGAACTCTGCTTTAAAACTGCTGATAAGTAAAGCTAAGGCATTTGCTAAATGTTTCACTTCCAAACCATAGAGACTACTGGGGGGGGGGGGAGGTACTCCTTTCTCCTTAATTAAAGCACAAGTTCAACCATGCTAAGCCAGGAATTAAAAGCATGCTAAGAACTGTTTGTGCCAAAATCACTAGCTAAAGTGAGCTTAAAGACTACATAAATAATCCAGAATTATTGGGATCGCTTTTAAAGAATCCAGGAAAGAACTGATCTTTGTGAAGCTGTATTATGAACCATGCTTTGCAACAACTGAAACTGATAAAGTGAATTCTATTTTGTGACTTTGATTTCATGAATTTGAACTGGCTGGATGTGAGGTGATAACATTCAGTGTTTGTTTTGCCTGCATTTCTCTGGAATTGGGACTGAATAAAAAATATTATTTTTGAACCAGCACATTAAATGGAGCAAATGTTTTTCGCAACACATTATAATTGAAATTATACCTCTGTAATGCTCGCCAGCATAAGTGTCTTTCACCTGCTACTCATGCTGTGATCAGTTCCCTTCTGATGTCAAGTCCTGGTCCTGTGACAGGAAGTGATGTCAGAAGGGAGGCAAGGCTGGCATGAGCAGCAGGTGGAAGATGCTGCTCGTGCTGACAAACATTTATCAAAGGTACACCAGGGGGCGGAGAGGAGGAGAGGCACCAGTGTCAGCAGTGACAGACTTGTGTACAAGACATACACATCATCTATTCTAGTATATATTTATTTTATGGATTATTTCTTATGAACAGAATTTTAAAAATAAATTCTGGAATCTCTTGCAGCACTTAGAATCTTTTCTGCCATGGTACACAGTTTGTGAGACACTGTTCTAGACAGATATCTATACTATTTGACTGTAGTTCATCTAAATCTCAAGGAGGGGGGTGTTAGAGGTTAGAGGTAAGACTAGGGCGGGTTTCTGACCTGGACATTTTTCTGCCATAATCAAACTTTTAAAAATATGTCAAGGGTGCAATTGGATGTCTGGAGCTAGACCTATTTTAATAATGAATAAGTGTCCCCAAAAGGTGCCCAAACTAACTAGATGACCACTGGAAGGATGTAAGCATGACCCCTCCCCCAACACTTCCCCAGTGGTCACTGATCCCCTCTCACCCACCCCAAAGATTTGAACGAAACAGCATATACGTGCCTCTATGACAGCTTCAGATGTTATGGCCAGTCTTAGTAGAACAGCAAGCAGGTTCCTGGAATAGCTTTGTGGGTGATGTAGTCTTTTTCAGGTACAAGTCTTTGGAATGCCCTTCCGAGTCAGATATGTTTATATGCGTAGAAGAGTAATTTCAAAAAATGATTGAAAACCTCAGTTATTTGTAACAGCATTTCTGTGAATTATTTGTATAGTAGATAGAAAGCCTTATTTTAAGGGAAGAAGTGATTTATATGTGGTAGAAATTGAAAAGGCCTGTTTTATGTTCTGTATGTTTGTATGGAAACCACCTTGGTTCTAGGCGGTGTATACATTTTAAAAATAAATAATAAATAAAGCATAGATATGGAGACTCAGGCCTGTACTCCACTCTAACCACTACCCTTTCCAAATTTATTAATTTATTTAATAAAACTTATATACTGCCTAAAACTAAGGGGTTTCCAAGAAACAAACAAATCCCGTCCTAATCCCACTCTGCCCAGATATAGGTGTCACCTGCAGGAATAAGGGCCATTGTTGTTGGGTTCAGTGGATTTTGGGTAGGGTTTGGAGGTTTCACCATACAATACAAAGAGGTTACAGGACTTTTGATGTTAGGTTCCTTGCTATGAGGTCCTTAGGGGCATCATCATTGGCACAATGATCATTAGCAGCAACACTTTTCGTCTGCTTTGCTGGGATTTGATTTCTAGATTTAGCACCCTCTGAAGTGGTTTGCTTGGCATCTGAATCTGCATCTGCCACATTCACAGAGGAGTAAATGAGAGCGGGAAAAGAGTTTCATTTTGTTCTTGGGCTGTTTCAACCAGCATCCAAAATGGCCCCTTTGGGCACAAAACAATTAAATCATATACTGAAATTATACCCAGGGTGAGACAGGCAGTCCACTCAGGCAGATATTTAATGATGAGATATGCTTGCTGCAAGCAGAGAGGGCCTTTCCAGTGAATACATATCATCCTTACCACACTAAGGTTCCAGATTATCAGAACAAGTGTGATGTAGTCCATGGCAACATTATACATCTTGAACACTTCTTCTGGGATATCTGTGTGGCCAGTCTACTAAGAATGCTGGCCTAGGGTTGGCAGACTTCCGGATTTACCCGGACATGTCCTCTTTATAGAGGGCATGTCCGTGTGTACGGAAGGCTTTTCAAAACTGGGCATGCACGGATGTCCTCCTGACTGAGAGGAGCAGAATGAGGGGGTGGGGCTAGGGGTGAGGCTGGGGCATGGCGTGGGCATAATGGGGCAGGGATGGGTGGAACTGGGCAGGCCTGGGGACGGGTCTATCGGTACAGATTTTACATATGTAAAATCTGGTAAACCTATGCTGACCTCTCCTACGTCCTAATGGTTTGTTTAGTGTGTTTTTCTTTTGTCTGTGTGTTGTGTTTTTTTAAATGATTCTAAAAGATAGATGCACTGAGTACAAACACATTCATTTTTGAAATAAACAAGAGAGACATCTTGCAGCAGGGGCGTAGTAATTAGGCGAGGCCGCGGGCGCCGTGTCAGTGAGGATAACAACACCTCGCCGTCCCATCACGCCACGCTCGCGCCATCCCTCTCTCCCACCCCATACCTCTGTAGATCTTCACTAGCACAAGCAACTTCTGCCTGTTGGGTCACGGGGCCAGGAAGTGACATCAAAGGGAAATCCAACGCTGGTGCGAGGAGCATGCTGCAGAAGCCACTCGCGCTGGCGAAGATTTAGAGGTATGGGGGAGGGAGAGTGCAAGTGTGGAGTGGGATTGGGAAGGAGTGGGGGACAAAGATGAGGGCCCAGGGTGGCACGTGTTGGGGGGGGAGCTTGCCTCCTACCCTTACTACATCACTGTTTTGCAGTTTTGGAAATGGTCATGTTCTCTACTGGACTTTTGTGTGGGTTCTGCAAAACCACTTGGATTTAGACAGTATATTGAAAATGCCTTACCACATGTCTTAACAGCCTAGGTACCCTGTTATAAAATTACCCTGACTGGGTTAGCAGCGGGGCAGAAGCGCAGAAACCTCGCTCCTGCCCACTGCACCTCTGGACCACCAGGAATTGGCAGAGGAAGTACAACAGGGCAGGGAGGGAGACATAGTGCAGAGCCTGGGAGGGAAGGGAGGGGGCTGGGTACAGAGACTGACAGGGGAGGGAGGAAAGTAAGGAAGGGAGCTGTGTGCAGAGATTGACAGGGGAGGGAGGGGGCACTGCGTGCAGATCCTGAAAAGGCAGGGCACTTGAATATGAAGCCGCCCAACTTATATTCGAGTCAACCATTTTTTTTCCCTATGGAAAATCATGGCTTACAGATTCTAAAGTCAGTGAGAACAACAAAGACAAAAGGTGACCCAGTTTCCACAGTAGAAACGGTGAACCAAACAAAACAAAAAAAATGTGGAAACCAACAATGTTAAAAAAATTTATTTTTATTTCTTCAGAAAAGACTTAAAAACACTATCCACAATTTGTGTTCCAGGTATCCTATGGTGAGTAGGACTTAGGTGTTGAAAGCAGCCTTGAAAACATGGGATTTTTAGCTGGGATTTGAAGACCGCTAGAGATGAAGCTTGACATACTGACTCTCAGGAAGTCTGTTCCAGGCATACAAAATCCCAATCCCTGTTCTCAAGTCTGCAAGGTGCTATACAGTTATGGTCGATATTCAGTGAGGCAGTAAGGGTCCAATTCTATATACAGCGTCTAAAATTGAAGTGCCAACTAGTGCGGCGCTAAGTGCGATTCTATACAAGTTAGGTACACTGCAGTCTTAGGTGTTACTAGGTGGCCTAATTTGAGGTGTACCCTATTTATGCCAGGGTTTTCTTGGCCTAAGGATCTAAGCTATGAGGAGATTAGTTGCATTCAGTTATCGGGGGGTGTCGAGAGTTCAGGGGGATGGGGGTGGCAGCAGGAAGTGTGTATCCCTCCTGCCGATGGTGCTTCAAGGAGGTTTTGGGGGATTGCAGGCCAGTTATGTCGAGAGTTCAGGGGGGTGGGGGTGGCAGCAGGAGAGAGTGTGTATCCCTCCTGCCGATGGTGCTTCAAGGAGGTTTCGGGGGATTGCAGGCCGGTGACAGGAGGGAGTGGGCATTCCTCCTGCCAGTTTTGGGGGTGGGTGCTGGGGGCCTCCTGCCACAGCTGGCTCAGTTGATCACAGCAGGGGTATTTCTCCCCCTCCCTCCCCCCGATCAGCTGAGCCAGCTAGACTCCCCGAAGCCACTGCTTCAGGGAGGTGTGCTGGCTCAACTAATTGGGGATTCCTTCAGCTGATGGCAAGGTGTGATTATGTACCTGGCACCATGACATGGCACCAGTTAGAGAAATGGGAGAGGGGATGTCAGGGATTCAGGGGCTGGCAGCAGGAGGTAGTGGGCATCCCTCCTGCCGAATTTGGGGGTGGGTCATTGGGGTCCCCAGCTGCAGCTGGCTCAGCTGATCACAGCAAGGGTATTTTCCCCCTAATCAGCTTTGCCAGCAGGACTCCTAAAATCTGCGGCTTCCGGGAGGCCTGCCGGCTCATCTGATCGGGGTTTCCCTTGCCACAATCAGCTGAGCCAGCTGCATCTACTGTTAGGTTTTCAAATTTCAGGCGTCTGTCGCGGCTCTAGGGAGACGCGTATGGATGCTTAAACTCACCCAAGGCCACTTTCAGGCGAAACCACGCCCACACCCAGCCAAGGGTGAGCTTAGGTGTCCCTACATATTTCCCTAGGTCCGCAAAAAACATCTGCAATGTAGGTGGCTATCCTGTGGCTACCTGATGGCCATAGAAAGCCTACCGCCACCTACAATCAGGACACCCTGTAGGAATCTGCCCCTAAGTGTATAGCCCTCGATGGAGACTATTCCAACTTAATTGGTTGGGCTGAGAACTTTTCAACGGCCCCTCATATTAACTAGTGCCACTTAGACCTGTATGCCTCATGACCCCTGATATTTCAGTTCTGGCAATGCCACTGGGTGACAGGAAATTCTAAGACCATTGATGTACAGTTTACATTACATTACATTACATTAGTGATTTCTATTCCGCTTGTGCCTTGCGGTTCTAAGCGGATTACAAGTTAGAAGACTGGACATTTCCAGTAGCATTGCAGTACATATAATCAAGAATGCGTTAAGTTACAATTGTTGTTCTGGACTTTTCCAGGATAAATTGGTAGTAGATAGTAGATAGTGATAGGTTGTTTAGACGAATAGAGATAATATTGTCCAGATTCTGTTGTTTAGACGAAAAGATATAATACTGTCCGGATTCGAGGTGTTGCTGGTGGTGGTGTTAGGGTAGTCATGAGAGCATTTTCTTATACTTTTGTGATGTTATGATGATGGGAAGTGTTTTTTGAAGAGATGAGTTTTGATTTCTTTTCGGAATACTTTAATGTCTATTGATTTGGTCAGTAGATTGGTGATGGTAGTATCTGCTGGGCAACAGATAGATCTAGGTGGCTACCCAAACAGAGTTGACACTGTACTGAAGTCTGCAGCAAACACTGTAGTAACCCAGCTCATACTAGCCACTCTCTATTGCAGTTCTCAGAACTTTTTCCTCCAGTTTATGTGTTTATATCATGACCCCAGCAGTAGTTAGTTTACTTAGGCAAGCACTCAGCTATTACAAATGCAAGCTTATCATCAACATTTTAGTTCCACATTTCAAAATAAACTCCGTTGTTTGCAATATGAACTTTAGCTAAATTTTTCTACCAAATTGATCAGACTCAGCATTTGAGCACATCAACTCCGCATGCTTTTTAAAAAGACAAACTGTTTAGTTAACTCCTTTAAGCACAAATAATTTTTCATTTTTTTGTTTTTTGGGGGGGGGGCTTTGTAGTAAGCCTCACCCTTACACTGCAGCTAAACAGAGCTATGATACAATACACGTCTGTCACCATCTCTGCTATTCTTCAGGAATAAGTTAGATTGGGAACAATGACTTTCTTTTCGTGGTCACTGCTCAGTCCAGAAATGAAAATCATAATCTGCTCTCCTGCTTCCTGTACTATAGTAAACTGTATCCATTTAAATTGCATCGTAAATTGCCTTGAACCTATTTGGGCATGGAGCAGGGGTGTCAAAGTCCCTCCTCGAGGGCCGCAATCCAGTCGGGTTTTCAGGATTTCCCCCCAATGAATATGCATGAGATCTCTTTGCATGCACTGCTTTCATTGTATGCTAATAAATCTCATGTATATTCATTGGGGAAATCCTGAAAACCTGACTGGATTGCGGCCTTCGAGGAGGGACTTTGACACCCATGGCATAGAGCGACTCAGATTAGATTAGATTAAAATGCCAGAACCTTCCTCTGCTACACCATTAGAAAATACTATGGGTCTGTTTGTTTGTTTTTTGGACACAAATATCTCAAGATTTTCAGGATTTACTAATAACAATTGTCAAAAGGGATACTCAGGAGATATTACAATTCGAGTAGTTTATCTTGGAGAATTTATGAGACAGGTATGCAAGAAAAGCACTGGCACAGTTTACAAATACGTGAGTTATTTGAGAATTGTGCCCTAAATACCTTCATTCCCATTTTGTACAAATTATCCTGTTAATATTTGATCTCAGCTTTGTCATGGTGCACAGAAAACAATGGAAATATTTCTTGAGCCCACTCGGATCTTTTCTTCATCCAGACCTGCATCTCATCAGCAACTTTTACCTTTCCTATATCACAGCACAATATCAAGAAACCACACAGACATATATGAAAATACAAAGAATTTTTTCATATCCAGTATAAGGACTCATTCAAAATCTTCCCATACAGAGTCTATATATGCTTGGCCCCCCATATCTTTAGCCCCTCTCCATTAGATGAGAAGTCATTCAATAAAGGGCTTTCTAGGAACTATGGAGAAAAAAAGGGGGACATTGCCCCCTGGTGTACAAACAAGGTAAAAGCCAGTTTCAAAGGGAAAAGGGCAGATACATTGCCACGCTTCATATGGAGAACAAACAATTTCTCTTTACTGGCTAAGAACACTATTTCATAAGAACATAAATGTAGCCTTACTGGATCAGACCACATTCACACTCACGGTGGCCAATCCAGGTCACTAATACCTGGCCAAAACCCAAGGTGTAGCAATATTCCATGCTACCAATACAGGGCAAGCAGTGGCTTACCCCATGTCTTTCTCAATAACAGACTATGGACTTTTCCTCCAGGAACTTGTCCAAACCTTTCTTAAAACCGGCTACGCTATCCGCTCTTACCACATCCTCTGGAAAAGCATTTTATTCTCTGAATTAAAAAAATTTCCTCCTATTGGTTTTAAAAGTATTTTCGTGTAACTTCATCAAGTGTCCCCTAGTCTTTGTAATTTTTGATGGAGCGAAAAATCAATCCACTTGTACCTGTTCTACTCCACTCAGGATTTTGTAGACTTCAATCATATCTCCCCTCAGCAGTCTCTTTTCCAAGCTGAAAAGCCTAACTGTTTTAGTCTTTCCTCATACGAGAGGAGTTACATCCCCTTTACCCAGTGGCGTACCAAGCGGGGGGCGTGGGGGGCGGTCTGCCCCGGGTGCCAAGCCCTGAGGAGGTGCTCCCGGTCCGGTCCGGTCCGGTTCCCCCCCCCCCCTGCGCCGGGTGTCGCGTCTGGAAACAGCCTGCAGCAAGATCGCGATGCCAGTACTTCTGATGTCATGACAATTCAGACATAATTTATGTTATGTTATGGTATGTTTGGAATAATGGTTACATATATGAAGTTCAATAAAAGAAAATTTTCACTGCCTGTTTCTATTATGACCATTTATTCAGTTTCATGGTTATTACAAAAAATATTTTTTTACATGGGGGGGGTGTCAAAAAATTATGGGCCCCGGGTGCCACATACCCTAGGTATGCCACTGCCTTTACCATCTTGGTTGCTCTTCTTTGAATCTTTTCTACCGCTACTATATCTTTCTTGAGATAAGGAGACCAGAACTGAATGCAGTACTCCAAATGAGGTCACATCATGGAGCGATACAGGGGCATTATGACGTTCTTAGTCTTGTTAACCATCCCTTGTTTAATAATTCCCAGCATCCTGTTTGCTTTTTTGGCCACTGCCGCACATTGGGCAGAAGGTTTCATCGTATTGTCTACAATGATATCCAGATCCTTTTCTTGGGCGCTAACCCCCAAGGTGGACCCTAGCATCCGGTAACTGTGATTAATTTTATTCTTCCTAATGTGCATCACTTTGCATTTGTCCACATTAAATTTCATCTGCCACTTGGATGCCCAGTCTTCCAATTTTCTAAGGTATGCCTGCAATTTTTCACAATCTGCATGCATTTTAACAACTTTGCAGTTTAGTGTCATCTGCAAATTTAATCACCTCACTCGTTGTTCCAATTTCCAGATAATTTATAAATAAGTTAAATAGCACCAGTCCCAGTACAGACCCCTGCGGCACTCCACTGTTTACTCTCCTCCATTGAGAAAAATGACCATTTAACCCTACCCTCAGTTTTCTATCCGATAACCAATTTCTTATCCACAACTGAACTTTGCCATCTATCCCATGACTCTAATTTTCTCAGGAGCCTCTCGTGAGGAACTTTATCAAAATCTTTCTGAAAATCTAGATACACTATATCAACCGGCTCACCTTTAGAGAAGTCAAGCAAATTTGTGAGGCAAGATCTCCCTCGGCTGAACCCTTGCTGACTCCGTCTCATTAAATCACATTTGTCTACGTGTTCCACAATTTTATTTTTTATAATTATTTCTACCATTTTGCCCGGCACTGAAGTGAGGCTTACCGGTCTGTAATTTCATGGATCTCCCCTGGAGCCTTTTTTTTTTTTTTAGTTCAAATATTTTATTGATTTTAAATATACAATGTACAATAAGTACAGAAAGAGAAATGTTAACGAAGCAAGATACAGACATGTTGAACATATAAATGAAATGCATACAATAATATCCACATAATACAACAAGCTGATCTAAGCCTATACATATAGAAGAGGAATGTCGACACAACATGCAGCCATAGTTACTAGAGCGTTCAAAGTACAGAGAGACAACGTGACTATAGACTGAAACCAGATCAAAACATGAGCCATAACGTGTGAGAGTTTCTGTTGTGGAACACAGTTCTTATCTCAATAACTGAATGCCATCATTCGATATTGCAAAAGGTGTGGACCGGGCTCCAAATCTTAGCATAGGAGCACATGGATCTGTGCTTTTCTGCTATAACACTTTCATATTTCACTGTGAGGCATACCGTGTTCCACCATGTAGTATAATTCGTCTGGGATAAATCCTTCCAACAGTGTAGTATGTTTTTGAGGGCCAGAAAAAGAAGGGTGTTAAGCAATCTTGCATTATGAACAGGCAACAGTTGGCGGAGACCATGGTGACCCAATATAATAATGCGCGGATTTATGGGCTCTTGTATATCCAGGATAGAGGAGATGGTTTCCCAAACTTTGCTCCAATAGACAGAGAGGTGTGAGCAATCATAAATCATGTGCATTAGTGTACCCTTCTGGGAGGTACAGGACCAGCACGTGGGAGAAAGACCAGTTGAAAGCTTAGAAACCTTTACTGGGGTCCAGTGTTTTCTATGTAGAAGGAAGAACATAGACTGAAGTACTCTGGCTGAGCGAGATGATCTGAACATGTTAATCCAGACGTCCTGCCATTCCACATCTTCCAACGAAAGGCCCAAGTCGTCATGCCAAGCGTTCATCATGGAGGTTAATGTGGGAGTAAAAGACTTTCGCATAACAGTATACCATTGTGAAGCGATCCCTGTTTTGTTGTTATTAATTAGAGATATCTGCAAAAGTAGATCTGGAGTGTCTTTTAATTTCCCTATATCTTGAAAGAGAGCAGACAAGCAGTGTCTCAATTGTAACCAGCGATAGCCCTTTTTAAAAATCGGTATAACATTGGCCACCCTCCAATCTTCAAGTAGTACAGACGATTGTAGCGACACATTACAGATCACTAAAAGCAGGTCAGCAATTTCATGTTTGAGCTATTTTAGTACCCTGGGATGTATACCATCTGGTCCAGGTGATTTATCACCTTTTAACTTGTCAATATGGTTCAATACATCTTCTAGATTCACCGAAATTTCTTTCAGTTCCTCTGCATCATCACCCTTGAAAACCATTTCCAGTTCAGGTAGATCTCTTACATTTTCTTCCGTAAAGACCGAAGCAAAGAATTCATTCAGTCTTTCCGCTATGGCCTTATCCTCCCTGAGCACCCCTTTCGCTCCTTGGTCATCCAACGATCCCACAGATTCCCTCATAGGTTTTCTGCTTCTGATGTACCTAAAAAATTGCTATGAGTTTTTGCTTCTTTTGCAAGTTTCTCTTCTTATTCTTTCTTAGCTGTCTTTATCAATGCTTTGCATCTAACTTGCCACTGCTTGTGTTTCTTATTATTTTTTTCATTCAGATTCTTTTTCTATTCTTTAAAGGATATTTTTTTTGTCTCTAATAGCCTCTTTCGCTTAAGTTAAAGTCATTTGTTTCACAGACAGAGTTTTAAAAAATAGTGTTTCATTTGACAGTGGGATAATAATTCAGCCTCAGGGGAAAGACAAGATACGATCCAGAAGGGAGTGTCAATTCCTTTTAAACTCTTTTCTCCTACTAAGAATATCATGATGCCAAAGAGGAGGAGAAGGCAGCGTGCTTTCCATGCAGTACCTGCTGTTCCTGTGACAGGACTGATGGAACACTTCACTGCTCTAAATCTTCAGCTTTGGCAATTGGGTGTGTCAGCTTTAGGGATAGATTTTTCTTTTTCAAAATTTACAGCCTTCCAGTGAGCAAATTATGCATTTTTTCAAGCTGAGTCTAAAGCTATCTTCAGAAACTGCTCAAAGTGAGTCTTACATCAAATCACAGTAGAAATCAAGTTATATTTATTTGAACATACAAATAGTCTGAACTACATCTGTGGTTTCTTCTGCAGTACAAGATGCCAGTGGCAACTCCTACAAAATACTGCAGTTAAATTAATTTACATAGCAAAGAAATTTGACCATGTCACCCCCCCCCCACACACACACACACACACTTTTTCTTTGTAAAGCACACTGGTTACCCATTACTCATTGTCTCTCCTACAAAATACTTTTAACATTCAAAACCAAACATTCCAACTCATCAGCGTTCATTGACAAATTTCTAATTTCTTATGCTCCCTCCCGCACTCTTCGTTCCAACAATCAAAATTTGCTTACCATCTCTTCTATCTGTGAATTATTTTATGGCACAACCCGTAAAACCATTTTCTCGGTTACTGCCCCTTCTCTGTGGAATGCTCTCCCATTGGATCTCCGCTTAGAAAATTCTCTCGACAAATTCAAATCAAAACTCAAGGCTTTTCTTTTCAAAGACTCCTACGACCTCTGACCTAATCTCTTCCAAATAGAATCCATGTAGTTCCTCTATGGACTTTGCTAAAAATAAAAATGCTTCATTTGAAGTGAATCCCACCCCGTCCCTCACTTTCCTCCTTTTTAGTTCTTCATTTTATCTCGATGTATTTGTTAACTTACCAATTCCCTCCTACCCTTATTTATACCACCAGTATGTCAGTTTGTTGTGCACTCCTCTTTTATTAATTTTATTTATTTCTCATTTTAGGGCCTTAACATGCGGAATAGCGCATGCTAAATTGCCGCACGCGCTAGACCTTAACACCAGCATTAAGCTGACATTATTCTAGAAGCGTACCGTGCGGTTTAGCATGTGGTATTTTGTGCGTGCGCTAAAAACGCTAGCGTACTTTAGTAACTAGAGCTTCATCAAGTGGTGTGGTGAATCTGCAGGGAAATGCGACTTTGAGCAGGTCAGAATTTCCTCAGAAATCAAAGGAAATTGCATTGAGTTCATTGTGAGGCGCTATGGCAAATATGGAAGCCTCATTTTCTCAAAAGTAATTACTTTCAGAAATGCAATATCTAGCCGCTAGACTACAAAACTATATACCCTTACACACTCTGTGCTCGAGCCAAAAGTCCTTACTACAAATACCCTTCTTCAAAGACATCAAATACAACAGCACTAGGACAAGAATGTTCTCGGTAATGGCCCTGATATGGTGGAATGCCCTACTAAAGGAATTAAAGCTAGAAAAGGACACTGGAAAATTCAAGAAAGGGATAAAGACTATCCTTTTCTCAGACTACTTCAATTGAAATTATGAAGCTGGCAGAGAGAGGAAACTAGAACTTTTAGAGAGGTGTGCAAATAGATTATATTTAGGGCTCCTTTTACTAAGTTGCCATTAAGGTCTAGTGCAAGTGGCAATTTAGCGTGTGCTATTCTGCGCGTTAAAGCCCTAATGTGGCTTAGTAAAAGGAGCCCTTAGGAGGTGTGTAAACATAGTGGAGGAGGAGAGTAAACAGTGGAGTGCCACAGGGATATATCCTTTGAACTGTGCTATTTAACTTATTTATAAATGATCTGGAGATTGGAACGACGAGTGAGGTGATTAAATTTGCAGATAACACTAAACTGTTCAAAGTTGTTAAAACACATGCAGATTGTGAAAAATTGCAGGCAGACCATAGGAAATTGAAAGACTGGGCATCCATGTGGCAGATGAAATTTAATTTGGCAAATGCAAAGTGATGCACCTAATGTAAATGCGCATGAGTCGAGTCTATTTCATTTGAAAGGAAGCTCTGGAATGAGAGGGCATAGGATGAAGTTAAGAGGAGTAATCTAAGGAAATACTTTTCTACAGAAAGGATGGTAGATGCGTGAAACATTCTCCTGGAAGAGGTGGTGGAGACAGATTCTGTGTCTGAATTCAAGAGGGCCTGAGATAGCCCTCAGAGAGATAAAGAGATAATGGTTACTGCGGATGGGTGGACTAGATGGGCCATTTGGCCTTTATCTGCCATTTTGTTTCTATGTTGGGAAGAATAACCCAAATCACAGTTACCAGATGCTAGAGTCCACCTTGGGGGATAGCACCCAAGAAAAGGATCCGAGTGTTAGTGTAGACAATACAATGAAACCTTCTGCCCAATGTGCGGCAGCGGCCAAAAAATCCAACAAGATGCTAGGAATTATTAAAAAATGGATGGTAAACAAGGCTAAGAATGTTATAATGCTTCTGTGTAGCTCCATGGTGCGACCTCACCCGGAGTATTTCATTCAATTCTGGTCTCCTTATCTCAAGGATATAGAGGCACTGAAAAAGGTTCAAAGATTAAAAAGGTTAGGGCTCTTTAGCTTGGAAAAGAGACGGCTGAGGGGAGGTATGATTGAAGTTACAAAATCATGAGTGGAGTAGAACGGGTACAAGTGGATCGATTTTTCACTCTGTCAAAAATTACAAAGACTAGGGGACACTCGAAATACTTTTAAAACCAAAAGGAGGAAATACTTTTTCACTCAGAGAATAGTTAAGCTCTGGAATGCATTGCCAGAGGTTGTGGTAAGAGCAGCTTGCATAGCTGGTTTTAAAAAAGGTTTGGACAATTTCCAGGAGGAAAAGTCCATAGTCTGTTATTGAGACAGACATGGGGGAAACCACAGCTTGCCCTGGATCAGAGCATGGAATGTTGCTACTTTTGGGTTTTTACCAGGTACTAGTGACCTGGATTGGCCACCTTGAGGACAGGCTACAGGGATAGATGGACCATTGGTCTGGCCCAGTAAGGCTATTCTTATGTTCTTAAGGATGATACACAGCAGGAGTTATTCCTGGGGGCACTCTTCTGCTTAAATTATCCATGCAAATGTGCAATAAAATTTAATTTGGTTAAGTATATTTTTCTTGAACCAGGGCACTTGAAGAATTTCATGGGTTCTAAGTTGCCTGCATTACCACATCAAATCACTTCAGAATTTTCAGCATCTACTCCATAGTTTATTTATGTTTGGAACATCTTCCTTTCTTTTTTTGCTAAGCTAATAAATTTCCTTAATTTATGTTTGCCACCCTCCCCTCCCCCTTCCCCCACATACAGACACACACTCTATTTGTGGACTCATAGGACAGGTATGTTATATAGCATAATGGATATTTTATTAGTTTTGCTTATTATGTATATTTTGAATAGACCTGCCTTTGTTGTGACAAGAGGTTTGTCTAGGAATTGTAATAATATAATCCTATAAAAAATTAAAAGAAAAAAACAGCATCAGCATTTGTGAACTGTAGCAATTTAAAAACCATTATCATTGAATAATGACTTTTATAACCAAGTATAGAAGAGTATTAGTAATTGATAAGTCCGTTTCATAATATAGAGCAGTGGTTCCCAACCCTGTCCTGGAGGACCGCCAGGCCCATCGGGTTTTCAGGCTAGCCCTAATGAATATGCATGAGAGAGATTTGCATATAATGGAAGTGACAGGCATGCAAATCTGCTCCATGCATATTCATTAGGGCTAGCCTGAAAACCCGATTGGTCTGGTGGTCCTCCAGGACCAGGGTTGGGAATCGCTGATATAGAGGTCCACTGAGTTGATTAAGCATTTTAGATAACCTTTGCTAGGAATGTTTAATGTTATAGAAACAGAGAAAATGATGGCAGATAAAGACCATGGGCCCAATAGCCTCTCCTGCCCGCTTAATTCACTTCCCATCACCTAAATGGGGAAATTCAGTGCCGCTTAACTGATGAGCTGAATATCTTTACAGACCACCCAACTAAAAAGTGAGCAGGTGCTGCTGGGGGTGGAACTGGGGAGGAGCCTGAGGTTATGCAGATGCTGGCAATATTCAGTGTCGTAAATTAGACTGCTTAGCTATGCTGGTGCCAGCACTGAATATTGAGGTGGTACCCACAAATATTTTGTTTGTTTTTTATAAGATCCCCTAAGCCCCAGAGTCCTCTCCTACCCTTCCTCCCCCTGACAATACTACTGCTACTATTATTTATTCAATTTTCTCTACCATTCTCCCAGGGGAGCTCAGAATTGTTTACATGAATGTATTCAGGTACTCAAGCATTTTTCCCTACTAATAATTTCTATAGCACTACTAGACATATGCAGCGCTATATATCAAAACAAAGAAGAGACAGTCCCTGCTCAAAAGAACTTACAATCTAGTCAAAACAGACAAACTGGACAATGCCCCCTCTTTCCCTCCCCCAGCCCGTGGCAAGAAGGCCCCCAACCCATCCAGATGTAGGCCCTCCCAATCCCACCTATATCCCTGGTTCCTGGGAGCAGGAATGCAGCACCCTCACTCCTGCCCTTGTGACGCATTTTCAAAATGGGTATTGTGACCTCTCGCAGCAGCTCATGGTACTACACAAAGTACCACAAACAGCCACGAGTGGCTGCGGGTGCAGCAGCCATTTTGAAAAGGAACCACATGGGGCATGAATGAGAGGGCTGCTGGACCTACTAAACACTAAAAAGGTGTAGAAGATGAAAAGGTGAGGCCAAATGGAAACAACCACAACACAGCAATCCTCACACAACAGGATCAAACATAGGATGGCAAATGGGCTCATAAAGTCATTTACATCAATACAAAAATCTAATGTAGATGTTTTAATTTGGCTCCTTTATCAAATGCAGCTTATTTATTTACTTCTGTGCTATTTTTCAGAAATAAAAACTAATTGACAGCACAGTATCTTTTTACTTATCGTTTTTTAATGCAGTGTCTCTAGCAGGCCCCGACTGGACCCGTTTCGCCCACAAGGGTTTTCTCAAGGATTCATACAGGAGCTCTTTTCTAGCGTCCTTCCTCGTTTGGGGCTGAGGTGGGCTGAGGGCGGGGTACTTTTGTGGGGGCCTTCTTACTGTGGCTGGGGGGAAGAGGGAGGGAAAGAGGGGACACTATTGGGTGGGAATGGGCTCAGGGGATCTTTAAAAAAAAAAAAAAAACTTATTTGGATCCCAGCTTGATATTTGGCTGGGGCTGCAAAGATTTTATGTTTATATCTTTTTAAAGGTGCTGTCTTCAGTATTGTACACAATATTCTAAATGAGGTCTCACCAGAGTCTTATTCAAGGGCATCAACACCTCCTTTTTCCTACTGGCCATACCTCTCCCTGTGCAACCTAACATCCTTCTAGCTTTCGTCGTCACCTTTTCAACCTGCTTGGCCACTTTTAATATCATTGCATACAATCACACCCAAGTCCCCATCTTCTCTCGTGCACAAAAGTTCTTCACCCCCTACACTGTACTTTTCCCTTGGGTTTCTGCAGCCTAAATGCATGACCTTGCATTTCTTACCATTAAATCTTAGCTGCCAAATTTCTGACCATGCCTCAAGCTTCACTAGGTCTTTCCTCATGTTATTCAACTAGAAGCTCTTTCCATCAAGTACAGAATCGCGCCTCCAATATTGATAGCTCCTGCCAAACCGTGTTGTACCCCAAGAACGTTGATCAGCACCACCTCCTCTCTGACAAGTCAACTGGTCATGTCTACCTCCTTGTAAATTTATGTTTTTACCTCATTGCCAAAACCCTTATCTACACTTTTATTAACTCTCACCTAGAGTAGTGCAACTTGCTTCACACAGGTCTTCCACTAAACCATCTCCCTCCTGCATTCCATTCAAAATTCTGCTGCATGATTTATAATCTTTGTCGCTATGCTCATGGTCACATTACCCCTTTCCTCAAATCACTTCATTAACTCCCTATCCATTTCCATATACAGGTACAGTTCAAACTCCTCTTATTGATTTGTAAGTGCATGCACTCTGCAGCTCCTAGGTATCTTTCCTCTCTTATCTCTCCCTATACTCCTCCCCAGGAACTCTGTTCATTGGGTAAGTATCTTTTATCTGTACTCTCCTCCTTTACCGACAACTCCAGACTCCGTCCCTTCTATCTTGCAGCACTATATCATGCAACGCCTTTATTAGTTAAATCTCACTGGCTCCCGGTCATTCATAGAGCCACCTTCAAAATTCTACTTTTATCTTTCAAAACTCTGTCCTTGAAAGAACCACAATTTAGAGAGAAATTATTCAACCCGTACAATATCTCGCATTCACTTTGGTCTATGGATCAAAAGCTGTTAACAGTCCCTTCTCTGAGAATAGGGATGACAAGACATCTTCTCAGTGTCTGCGCCTCAGCTCTGGAATGTTATGCCAAAACATTTACGAGCGGAAGATAATCTGACACGCTTCAAAAATAACCTGAAAAGTTTTTTTTATTTAAAGATGTTTTCAGTCTTTACTTTTCTTTTAAAATAGATATCTCTTCATCTTTTTTTTTGGTTGTTTTTTTTATTTTTATTTTTTCCTTCTTTGTTCCCACCCCTAACTTACCTACCATACATGTTGCTTCTTTGGCTTTAAATAACCATATTGTAGTTAAGAACATAAGAACATAAGAAGTTGCCTCCGCTGAGGCAGACCAGAGGTCCATCTTGCCCAGTGGTCCGCTCGCGCGGCTGCCCATCAGGCACATTGCCTGAGCAGTGGTCCCTGACTAGCTCTATAGCCTATCTCTACTCCTATTCCTGTAACTTACCTCTACTCTTATCCCTACAACCCATATCTACACCTATCTATACCCCTCAATCCCTTTGTCCTCTAGGAACCTATCCAAACCTTCTTTGAAGCCCTGTACAGTGCTCCTGTCTACCACAGCCTCTGGAAGCACATTCCATGTATCCACCACCCTCTGGGTGAAAAAGAACTTCCTAGCGTTTGTTCTAAACCTGTCCCCTTTCAATTTCTCCGAGTGCCCCCTTGTACTTGTGGTTCCCCTTAGTTTGAAAAATCTGTCCCTGTCTACTTTCTCTATGCCTTTCAGGATCTTGAAGGTTTCTATCATGTCTCCCCTAAGTCTCCGCTTCTCCAGGAAGAAAAGTCCTAACTGTTTCAATCTGTCAGTATATGAGAGATTTTCCATACCCTTTATCAGCTTTGTTGCTCTTCTACCCCTTCTACCCTTTTGTACTAGTTAGTTTGTATATCTGTTTAGTTTATATTATTTTATGTGAAGCTTAAATTGTAATTGTGTGTTTATTTATGCTTTTTTTTAAATATTAATTGTATTTTGCTTAGTAAAACAAGATAAGCAATCAAATCAAATTTTAATAAAAACTTGAAAACTTTTAATAATATGCCTGGAACAGACAAGACAGCCTGAGTCAGTACATTAAGCTACATCTCTGGCAGTGTTCAAATCTAGGCTAAAAGTTTACTTTTTCGAGGCTGTTAACTCCTAGCACTTATCAATGTCTGTTTTATCATTCCCTCTGTGATAAATTCCCTAACCCCTATTTGTCCCATTTGTCTGCTTTGATTAGATTGTAAGCTCTATGGAGCATGGATTGTCTCTTACATGTTTAATGAACAGCACTGCTTACATCTGGCAGTGCTATAGAAATGGTAAGAAGTACCGTGTTTCCCCGAAAATAAGACACTGTCATATTAATTTGGGGCCCAAAAAAGGCACTAGGTCTTATTTTTTTTTCATGTACAATGATTATCTCTCCCTTCCTCTCCTCCACCCCAATTCTTCCTTTTCCTTTCACTCCCCCACATGTGCAGCATCTTTATTCCTCTCTCACCCATCCCCTTGTTCAGTATCTTTCTATCCCTCCCTCCTCCCTCCCATATCCCTGTGCAGCAGAACCCTTGCAACTTCTATCTCTCCCTCCTTCCCATCCCTTGTGCAGCAGAACCCTTGAAGCTTATATCCCTTCCTTCCTCCCATCCCCCTGTGGAACATATTTTAATCCCTCCCATCCCCCCTGCCACGCACCCCCCTTCTCCCTGCTGACCCTTTCTTCTCTCCCACCCATCCGAACCCCGACCATGAGACCGAAATCAAGTTTCAAGTTTCAAGTTTAATACAGATTTGATTAATCGCTTTATCTAAATTCAAAGCGATGTACATAATGATAAAATTACAATATAAAAGCAAAATCACAATAAATAAAACTAACAAGGCTAATGACAAATTTGACAAAAACTAGAAACAAAGGGAAAGGATGGGGAAGAAGTTACAATTTAAATAAAGGTTGAAGAAACATGTAGGGAGGGCACATAAGGAGAGGGTAAAAATAATAATAATAATAAGATAAAATGTAAAAGATGATAAAAGTCGAAAGTGAGACTTGAAAGAATAATTTAGAAGATTCTCGTGAATGTTATAAGGGTCAAGTTAATTTATGAAGGCATCATTAAAAAGGAAAGTTTTTAGTTTACATTTGAATTTTTCTACATTAGTTTCTTCCCTTAAATGACTAGGTAGAGAATTCCAGGTTTGAGGTGCAGTAACTGAAAAAATAAACTGACGACGCGTATTTATTATTTTAAGAGATGGAATCGTTAATAAATGCTGTTCGGAAGATCTTAGTGTTCTATTAGCTGTGTAGGGGATTAATAATTTATGAATGAAAGCCGGAGTTTAAAAAAAAAGAGATTTAAAAGTGAGCAAACTAAGTTTGTAAATTATTCTATGGGCCACTGGAAGCCAATGCGCTTCCTTAAGGAGAGGTGTTACGTGATCGAATTTTTTAGCTTTATAAATAAGCTTAATGGATGTATTTTGTATAATCTATAAGCGTTTAATTTCCTTTTGAGCTATTCCTTTAAATAAAGCATTACAGTAGTCAATCTTCGAAATGACAAGAGAATGAATAAGGATGTTAAGAGAGTTGACACTGAGAAATTGTGAGACAGAGCGGATTTGTCGGAGCCTAAAAAACGAAGACTTAATGACGCTACTAATATGGTCATGGAAGGAAAGAGTGTGATCAAAAATAACTCCTAGTATTTTAATATTGTGTACCTCTTGTAAAGGATGACCCTTAATAGAGATTGGATGGTCAAGTTTAGGATTATCCTTCCAAGGAAAAAGCAACACATTGGATTTGTTAATATTCAATACAAGTTTATTGTTGTTTAGCCAATTATGTATTTTTTCTAATTTTGTATTAATAGCAAATATGTCAGAAGGATTATTGGTGTCTATGGGATGCAAAAGTTGAATATCGTCGGCATAAGCGAATACATTGAAGCTGATAGATTGACATAGAGTCAACAAAGGAGCAAGAAATATATTGAATAGAAGTGGAGACAGTATGGAACCTTGGGGGACGCCGAAATACAGTACCTTATAACAAACTGCATCATCAGCAGCATAGGCCCCATTGCAGGTTTCTCAGTAACACGGCAGAGACGTAGCCTGGATGACTAAAGCTTATTTTTGGGGGTAGGGCTTATATTAAGACCTACCCCGAAAATCATGCTAGGGCTCATTTTCGGGGTAGGTCTTATTTTCGGGGAAACATAGTAGTAGTAGTAATAAAAATGCGGACCCCTTCTACATCCTAATGGCTTGTTTTGTGTTTTTCTTCTGGACACATTTTTTTTTTTCAAAAATAGTTCAAAAGGATAAATGGATGCACTGAGGACAAACACATCTTTAAAAAAACGGTCATTTTCAAAACAAAACAAACAAAAAAACAGATGTTTTTCTGTTTCGAAAATGGTCGTGTGTGCTACCAGATTTTTGAGCGTGATCTGCAAAACGTCCAAACTCTGATGTCATATTGAAAATACCCATCAACATAAGCAGCTCTTTGTGTGTTTCTTCTAATTTAGTTTTAAAAAACTTTCTCCTTGTCGTTATAGCCTAAGAAAGTAAGTATATTCATATGACAATCTTCATTGTGTTATAAATCTACTAGTAGGGAGAAAATCACTAGAATTCTGTGATGAAAATGATAATATTCTTTATTGTATCACAGCTCTTTTTTTGTAGTTATCAAGCTAACATGTTAAAAGCAAACGCTTATCATTCACAACAAAATGTTGATTCAGTTTCCAGTAACGCTGAAACAAATCATGTGATTAGATGGTAAAATACATTATCTTCTTCAAATTCCAGCCATTTACAATAAAAATGGCGGAACAAGTCAATAGCAGCGTTAATGGATTGTGCAACTAGTGCAAATCGTGCAAAAAAAATTTTTTATAATGTGCTGAAGTGCTATTAAAGTGCTGATTAATGTGCTATGTGCTTTTTACTTCAATGCCTGGCCCCCCGACCCAGGTTTCGTATTCTTCGTCAGGAGGGGTCTAGGTAAAAGCAAACTAACATTAAAAACATTTAGCTTGCCTGAGAAGGTATGTTCAATAACTTTATATTGATAGTAGAGAAGTTTGACATTTGATACAAGATTCAGTTGTAAGATTGGGCATGCATTTATTTTATTGTTGAAATGTTTTTAATGTTAGTTTGCTTTTACCTAGACCCCTCCTGACGAAGAATACGAAACTTGGGTCGGGGGGCCAGGCATTGAAGTAAAAAGCACATGGCACTTTAATCAGCACTTTAATAGCACTTCAGCACATTATAAAAAATTTTTTTGCACGATTTGCACTAGTTGCACAATCCATTAATGCTGCTATTGACTTTTACATTGGTTCCACCATTTTTATTGTAAATGGCTGGAATTTGAAGAAGATAATGTATTTTACCATCTAATCACATGATTTGTTTCAGCGTTACTGGAAACTGAATCAACATTTTGTTGTGAATGATAAGCGTTTGCTTTTAACATGTTAGCTTGATAACTACAAAAAAAGAGCTGTGATACAATAAAGAATAAAATCTTCATTGTGTTTTCATTAATGACACCCAGGTATTTAGAACATTTTTCTCTGGTGACCATATGACCCATAGACAGTTGTTTTCTTTCCAAACTAACCCCTCCCTTTACAAACCATAGCGTGATTTTTAGCGCTGGACACGGTGGTAACAGATCCGATGCTCACAGGGATTCTATAAGCGTCGGAGCTGTTACTGCCGTGGCTGTCACTACAAAAAGCGCTATGGTTTTATAAAAGGGGGTGGGGGTGGTGGTAAGTGTATTTCTTTTATTGCAAATATGTTGAGGGATAGAACACCAACTTGTTCAGTCTAATTTTCATCACCATTGTAAGCCATTCTAAGAGACCTCCTTATCCATGCAATGCTATTAATTCAACTCCTAATATAAGACAATTATAGCATTACTAAATGATCTGTAGCATTGTTTTTTCTTAAATAATTTCTTAAATAATTCTGGACTAATATTGTGTGAATTGCACCAGTTTTTAAAGATATAAACATTGAAGAATGAATGTAATATCCACACTATAAAACAAGTATCAGCCATTTGATAAAATGGCAAACTGAATTGATCAAACCAAACCTCTCAAATAAGATTTGATAGGAATTAACTGAGAAATAAAGGGGAGATTGCCCTCTGGTGTTCATGCAGGGTAATTTCAACTTCAGACATTCAGCTGCACAATTAGATTTGAACCGACCAATATTCACCGCTATTTAACTGGCCAGAAATGGAACTGACCAGTTAAATGGTGCTTAACTGGCTAAATCTGAATATTCAGTACAAGATAACTCAAATACCTTCTTCCTCCCACTTTCTTCCTTCAACACAGATACTACCTGATCTACTTTCTACCTTCTCTAGAAATGACCAATGTTCTTCCATTGTAACCCACAGTTTATAACTCTTTTGTAATCCGCCTTGAACCGCAAGGTAATGGCGGAATAGAAATCTCTAATGTAATATAATGTAATAACTGGTTATCTCTGCTGAATATTTCTGTTTAGCAGTTAAGTTAACCAGCTATATCATGAAATAATGGCAATTTTTAGCGCTAGCTAACCAGCCAAGTTTAGAGGCCAATTTAGACCACCCAATAGCAGTACTATCTTTAGTTGCTATAAACTTAACCAGCTGGTGGTACTAAATATCGAAATAGCCAGTTAAGTTTATACTGGACACAAATAATCAGGTATTCAATGCTGATCACTGGAAATGGCCCAGCATTGAATATCTGTGGTCACCACTGACCATGGGAGTTAGCTGACCTGCCTCCTGCAGACTGAATATTGACCCTTATGCGTGCCCAAAGTCTGACCATAATACACCTCCACTACGCCCATCTCAAGCTCTGAATGCACAGAGGCTGGGACACCTCTCTAGATGTCCAGAAAGGCAGTTTTGATTTTCAATACTTGGACGTCCTGGCAATTAGGACATCCAAGTGCCAATTTAGGACACTTTGGGGGTCATAAGCCAAGATAGCACCATCACCACTAGGAGAGAAAGCAAAGGAAAGGATTCAGTGGGAGAATGATGACGTGTGAAGCTGGTGGGCAAAGTTGGGACTGCTCTGATTTCTTCCTCAGCTGAGTGGGCAGAAGTCAAGGATATTTCAGTAGAAATGAAGAGGAGTGTTAGGTTGAAGAAAGAATGAGATAGGTCCATGGAAGCTATATACCCAAGATTTCTCAAAGTGATCAGATTGTGATAGAATGTAAATATTGTGACAGGAGCTTGGAAAGCACAGGCACAAATCAGTTATGAGTGTTGTGACATTTCAGACTACCTGTACGAGGAAATGAAAGGTCTTATGGTTGTAATAGCTGCTTTCTTCTTCCTTAGGTGGCCTAATTCTGATGTTCATTTGATCATTTATCTTCAGAACTAATGGATTGGTAGCATGGAATATTGCTACTCTTTGGGTTTTTACCAGGTACTAGTGACCTGGATTGGCCACCATTATGGGCTACTGGGCTGGATGGACTATTTGGTCTGACCCAGTAAGGCTATTCTTATTATAGTAAGGGTAGTGTATTTAAAGCGTGGCCTGCTGGGAAGTTCCTCTTGTCAGCAGTGCGTGTGTGAGCAGTATGGAGTGTTTGTGCCGGTAAGTTGCAGAGAGAGTGTTTATATTGAGTATTTCAAAATGTATTGTTTATTAAGTTAGCAAGCTGTGTGGTGTAGTGTTGATTTGAGTCATCTTGTAATTGTAGTACCCCTCCTGAAGAAGCCAGTGGGTGAAACCTAGGTTGGGGGGTCGGTATTGTGAATAAACGGAGGAGCCCGGAGCAGTTATGTGTATCATCCACACCATTCAAAGTTAAGTTGCTGTCAAATTTATTATTTTATTTTCTTCAAGTTTATGTGCTGTTATTTAGTCTTTGTTTGGTGGAGGAGACTGTGAACAACAATGATGGTCTCCTTAATAGCTGCTCCGTGAACTTATTTCACCGGACCTCAGCTGTGGGTCTGAGTGTTCACTTAACCACATCAACTTGTGTTGTAATTTGTGCTTGAAGTAAAACAAAGGTGATTAGTACAACAGTGATTTATAAGTATCACCTTGGATAAAAATATTCCCTTGCTGTTTTTTTTGATTATTCTTATTATGTGCCTGCTGCCCCCTCTGAAGCAAAAGCAATATGTTGATTGGTTCTCCTATGAAAAACTGAGCAATGTGGAAGAAGTGGTTCACTGGCTTATGCCTGCTATGATCTCAGAATGCTCTAGAAGTTTCCTGTGCTTTGGTAATCTTCAGGTGCACCAGCAAGGCATATCCTCACTAAGCAGCTGACTGGTGTTGGAGCCGGAGGTGAAGCATGGTCTCCTTGTTGAACCTAAACCTATGTATGAAATGCTCAGATAATTTTAGGAACTGGGACATGGGCCTCCATGGTTGCCTCATCCTCCTTCAAGCCATAGCATACAGAAACCACCCATGTTGTCAAAAGTCTACCAATCACTCTTAACACTAGGCTTCCACCAGTATAAACACCAGACTCCCACCAGTAAAACCATACCAATCATCAGCAACACTACATCCATAGAAACATGATGGCAAATAAAGGCCAAATGGCCCATCTAGTCTGTCCATCCGCAGTAACCATTATCTCTTTCTCTCTCTGAGTGATCCCACGTGCCTATCCCAGGCTCCTTTGAATTCAGACATAGTCTCTGTCTTCACTACCTCTTCCAGGAGACTGTTCCATGCATCTACCACCCTTTGTGGAGGAGTCTGTGGCACAGTGGTTGGATCTACAGCTTCAGCACCCTGGGGTTGTGAGTTCAAACCATGCACTGCTCCTTGTGACCCTGGGCAAGTCACTTAATCCTCCATAGCCCCAGATACGTTAGATAGATTGTGAGCCCACTAGGACAGATAGGGAAAATGCTTGAGTACCTGATTGTAAAAACCGCTTAGATAACCTTGATAGGCAGTATATAAAATCCTAATTAACTTTAAACTTTCTGTAAAAAAAAGTATTTCCTTAGATTATTCCTGAGCCTATTACCTCTTAACTTCATCCTACGCCCTCTCATTGCAGAGTTTCCTTTCAAATGAAAGAGACTCGACTCATGTGCATTTACATTATGTAGGTATTTAAATGTCTCTCAAGATCAAAAAGTAGTGACAGTAAAACAAAAAATTCAAAAAAATGTCACTCACCAGCAGTGGGCTACCTCTCTAAGATCCAACATTGAAATTCAAAAACAAGTGGTGAAAAAGCCTCACAGATGGCATTCTTTTCTTATCATAGGCAAAAAAACTCACACCCACAGCACAATGTAAAACAGGGGTGTCCAACCTTTCAACTTCCCCAGGCTGCATTGGTCGAAAAAATTTTTTCTGGGGCCGCACAAACACACAAACGCTCCTGTAAGACAGAGGAGGGAGCCGGCAAAACAGTAAACACCTGGGGGCAGCAGAGGAAAACACTGCATCGCCCTCGACCAGGGCCGTACAAAATACTTCATGAGGCCACATGCGACCCTCGGGCCGCAGGTTGGACACCCCTGATGTAAAAAGCTCTAAAATGGAAAACCCCACTACTTTGCACAGTATTTTTAATTCTTTTTTATATATATATTTACATTTTTATAATCCGCTTTTCTGTAAAAACTTTTAAAACTTTTTTTTTATATATATAACTATAAAGTTCTAGATACAACATTGCTGAACAAGGAAGCAAAATACTTAGATCTGGTGCCAGAGGACGGAACTGAAGGGAATCCACCGTTATAAATTTCTACTTCTTTTTTCAACAGCAAATGAAAACCTCTCACAGTACACAGTCAAGTCCATGACAGAGCCAAAGCCTCCAACAAGCACTTGTTTCACCAACACATTTGGTTTCTTCAGGGATTCTCAAAAAAGCTTCCAACAGCCATGGAGGCCCATGTCCCAGTTTTTAAAATTATCTTAGGGGCATTACATATATAGGTTTAGGTTCAATAAGGAAACCATGCTTCACCTCCAGCTCCAACACCAGTCTGCTGCTTAGTGAGGATATGCCTTGCTGGTGCACCTGAAGATTACCAAATGTTTCTATCATATCTCCCCTCTCCCGCTTTTCCTCCAAATTATACAGATTGAGATCTTTAAGTCTGTCCCAAATGCTTTATGATAAAGACCACGTACCATTTTAGTAGCCTTCCTCTGGACCAACTACATCCTTTTTATATCTTTTTGAGGGTGCAGCCTCCAGAATTGTACACAATATTTTAAATGAGGTCTCACCAAAGTCTTATACAGGGGTATCAATACCTCCTTTTTCCTATTGGCCATATCTCTCCCTATGCAACCTAGCATCCTTCTAGCTTTCGCCGTCACCTTTTCAACCTGTTTGGCCACCTTAAAGATCATCACTTGCAATCACACCCAAGTCCTATTGTCCCACTTCTATTGTGCACATAAGTTCTTCACCCCTAAGCCTCATTCAGGTTTTTGCAGCCCAAATGTATGACCTTGCATTTCTTAGCATTAAATTTTAGCTGCCAAATTTCAGACCATTCTTCAAGCTTTGCCAGATCTTTCTTCATGTTTTCACACCATCCGGCGTATCTACTCTATTGCAGATTTTGGTATCATCTACAAAACCCCAAAACCCTTCAGCAATATCGTTTATAAAAATGTTAAAAAGAACAGGCCCAAGAACAGAACCTTGAGGCACACCGCTGGTAACATCGCTTTCCCCAGAGCGATCTCCATTGATCACTACCCTCTGTCACTTTCCACTCAACCAGTTCTTGACCCAGCATGTCACTTTGGGACCCATCCCAAGAGCACTCAGTTTATTTATTAGACCAGCAACATAGGCATATATAAGAGGCAGGAGACACACACACAGTGACTTACTTAGAGGCGCAACCAGAAGCACAGTAATAGCTGAAGAACAGTAAGCTAGGTAGACAGAAAGAGCAAGTAGACAGAAAGATGGAGAGGCAAAGATAAAACAGAGAGAGAGAGAAAGGAAAGGAAAGAAGGAACACAGTATGATCCCTATTTATTGTATGTTCAGTTCTTTTCTTACTTGGAACCGCCTTTGAGATAAATTTAGATTCTGATTCAATTGTAATCTGTATTCCTCTGAGAAACGCTTGATAAATTATTATAATTCGCTACATGTCCAGCTTTTTCTTATAGTAAAGCACCTTGAACTGAAGGTTTGGCGGTATATAAGAATAAAATTATTATTATTATATGTGGGTAAAAAATAAAAGAAGTGGTAATTCTATAAACTAGGTGTTGACATTTCTGCATGTGTTTTGTGTATATGTAGAGCAGGGGTGCCCAAAACGTCGATCGCGATCTACCAGTCGATCGCAAAAGCAATGCCGGTAGATCGCTGAGCCAGTCTTCTTCCTAGTGTCTTTAGCATCTTTTAGCCGGGCACTCTGCCCAGCTAATTTAGGTGAGCGCCCAGCTGTCTTACTCAGATGACATGCTTCCCCTTCAGCGTCCTCCGTTCTTCACTCTGGACCTATCACAGCTGAAAGTTAATTACGGCAGCCTGCAGAGCAAACGTAGCAGGCTGCAGTTGGTCTCTGTAGCACGTTCCCTCTGCTGCGGTCCCGCCCCTGGCATTACAGGAGGTGTGGGACCGCGGCAGAGAGAACATACTACAGAGGCCGACAGCAGTCTGCTACGTTTGCTCTGCAGGCTGCCGTAATTAACTTTCAGCTGTGGTAGTTAGGCCCAGAGGGAAGAATGGAGACGAGGACAGTTTGAAGATAAACTGAGAGAGTAAGTCTGTACCCTCATCTATCCTCTTGTTGAAACATAGCATTTAGGGAAGTACTCCTCCCAGTAAGGCCCCCAGAGTGCCTTCCCAGCTGCCTGTGGCATCCGTTTGCTGAGCACTTTAAAATGTATTCATTTTAAGTTTGCTACTGTTTGTCTAGTTTCAGAGATATAAAGGGGAATTAACTGAAGTTGCAATCAAGAGGTAAGGTTGTGCCCATAGCGAGGGCCCCGGTGGAATGGGGGTTGCCTTAGAGATGCTGGATCGGGGGGGAGGGTGGAGACAAAAAGACCTTAAGGAGGGGAGGGGGAAAGCAGCTTTGAACCAAAAGCCATGAACCAAAAGGGAGGGGGAAGACAGATCCTGGACTAGTAGAGTGGTTAGAGAGGGGAAACACCCCGAACCGAGGAAAGAGAGGTTCCAGGCCCTGGGGAGGGGGAAGACAGAGTGAGAGAGACAAAGACCTTTACCAAAGGTGGGAGGATTCAAAATGTTAGCAGAAGGAAGATAGAGAGGAGAAACCTGAAACAAAGGGGAGGCAGAAGAGAGGGGAGCAGATGCTGGGATATGGAAGGTGCAGACAGAGGAGGAGAGACCCTGAGGAGAGATGCAGGATCATAACAGAGGAGAGAGAGAGAGGGAGACATGTTGCAAATTGGGGTGGAGGAGAGAGGAAGAAAAGTTGGACTCCCGGAGGGATAGAGAGAGATGTTGGTTAGGGAATGGAATGAGGTCTGGAGAACAGAAGAGGTGTACACAGTATATATAATAAATAAATATGGGGGGTCTTTTACTAAGGTGCGCTAGCTGATTTAGCTTGTGCTAAATGCTAATACATCCAAAGAATATAATGGGCGCATTAGCACTTAGCGCTCGCTAAATCGGCTAGCGCACCTTAGTAAAAGAGGGGATATATGTTTAGTGTTTTTATTGTTAGTAGATCATTTTGACTTGGTCATTTTAAAAGTAGCTCGCAAGCCCAAAAAGTGTGGGCATCCCTGATGTAGAGAATATTAGCAGAGGATATGGTAAGAGCGGTTAATGTAGCTGGTTTTAAAAAAGGTTTGGACAAGTTCCTGGAGGAAAAGTCCATAATCAGCTGTTAAGACAGACATGGGAGAAACTGCTACTTGCCCTGGAACAGGGGCATGGAATGCTGCTACTATTTGTTTTTTTGCAAGGTACTTATGACTTGGATAGGCCTCCATGAAGATGGGATACTGGGCTTGATGGACCCAGTAAGGCTGTTTTTTTGTTCTTATATGTATGCATTTATATGCCAAGATTCCATTTAAAATCAATTCAGTAAATATGCACCTATCTTGCAGTGTGTACTTGCGGGGGGGGGGGGGGGGGGCATACCTATGGTCAGAGCATGGGCAGGACATGGACAGGGCTCCCCTTTATGCTTGCAACTTAGAGAATGCTGTAAGTTTTATGTTGCTAACATATTTAGATGCTTATGCTTGCACGTGCTCAATGGCCGGTGTAAGTGCGGGTGCCTAGGTGTTAACCATGTGATTAAGTATATACTAAGAGTAGCCATACTGGGATAGACTGACGGTCCATAAAACCCAATATCCTGTTTCCAACAGTGGCCAATCCAAAATTACCTGGCAAGATTCCAAAGAGTAACACAGATTTTATGCTGCTTAAACTTATGGACTTTTCTTTTAGGAAATTATCCAAACCTTTTTAAACCTTGCTATGCTAACTGCTTTCACCACATTCTCTGGCAATGAATTCCAGAGTATAATTACACTTTGAGTAAAGAAGTACTTTCCCTGGTTTGTTTTAAATTTACTACTTAAGACTAGATTACACGTATAATGGAACCTAGGTGTCTTGATTTTGTTATAGAATAGGTCCTAACACTTGGCCTTGGAGTACCTAAATGAAGGTACACAGTTATGGGATTACCCCAATCAGGTTGTGGCACTGTATCATGCAGCTGACTCATGGAAATGTGGCACACACATCACACAGGTTGCAGGTAAAAATAAAAAAGTACTTTTTTATGTCCACCAAAAAGATTGTAGTCAGCTTATTCCTTTTAAGTACGGTACAGTCTCTCTCACAAAATAGTTCCAGTTAGTACCCTTTATAGGGGCTGGCTCCAAGGCAGACCCAAACACCGTGGTATTAAATGCCATGTCAGGTCCCTTCTGGGCACACCTCAAACTTATGCACTTTAGGACTACACTGCAAGGTTCTCTCCTACCTTGGTAGTCTTTGTTCTTGTATCATTAACTCCTGGAGGCTGACTTGACTGCTAACAGTTTTCCACCCCGGAGAAACACTTGGGCCCATATACACTAAAGTCAATGTGCGTCTGATTGTTACTAAACTGGTAGAACCATTTTAATGTGACCTAATTTAACTGACCACTGTACACAATGGATCACTGTGTTTTTCCATGGGTATGTTGCAGCCTCTGACTCTGTTATGCAAACAACCTCATTAGTATTAAAAAGGTCATTAATATTATAATCAATCCACCAATAGATGCCCTAACATTGCTTCATGATGCACAAAATATAGTGATTACTTCTAATGACCTGAAAAAACTGACAGGTCTGCCATATTGCCCTGAAAAAAGAGAGAGGTAGGAGGGGTGCACACTCCCTCCTGCCTCGGAAACCTGGACTTCCCATGCTCCTGACCTCCCTGCGAAGATCTCAGCCACCTGAATCATCCCACACCCCTCAACCCCCTTCCATTGAAGATCGTCAGCTGGAGGGATGCCCACTCCCTCCTGTCTCAGCCACCCAGACCCCCACACACACACTCCGACCTCCCCTCGATGATGGCCCCCCCTCCCCAACAACTTACAAAACTCAGCAGGAAGAATGCCCCTCCTGCCTTGGACACCCAGACCAACACCACACTCCAGATTGCCCTGACACCCCCACACTCCTCCTAATATCAAGGCCTCAAGAAAAGGCTCTGGTGGAGTGCTAGGCATGGAGGAGTAAGGTAAGAAACCCCCCCCCACCAGCTCAAGCATACACCTCCAACCTCCCCCCTTATACCTTGTTGTAGAAATCCAGCAAGAAATATGTCCACTCCCTCCTGCTGGCAGGCCGCCTCTTCAAAATGGCAGTCCTTCCCCTTCCCAGTGCATTTTGAGATGCACTGGGAAAGGCCTGATTGGCCCAGATATCTAAGGCCTCACCTATAGGAGGGGCCTTAGGCACCTGGACCAATCAGAGCCTTAGGTCCCCTTTAAGTTGTACCAGGGAAGAGAAGTAGCCAGAACTAAGGCCCAGATGCACTAAAAATCATTGTTAAGACCATATGGGTTGCTGTGGGCCGATTAAATGTCCGATTTGAAAACGGTGATCAATGTTCAACCGTCTCATGGGAGGGGCCTTAGATATCTGGGCCAATCAGAGTCTTAGGCCCCTCCCAGTGTATCCTAGGATGCACTGGAAGGAGAAGGTTCACCATTTTGAAGAGGTTGGCCTGCTGGAAGGAGTGGGCATCCCTGTTGCTGGATTTCCACAAGGTAAGAGGGGAAGTTGGGGGGGGGGGGGTTGCTTGAGCTGTGGAGGTTCTGACCTTACTCCTCCCAGCCCCCTAAGGCCTTCTCTCGGGGACTTTGTGGGGTGGTGGGATGGGTCGGAAGAGGGGCCTTGCTCTTTTCCTCTGGGCACTTGTTGCAGTGCCCCTGTATTAGTGTTTGTGATACACGCATGTACCTGTTTTGTTTTTGATGACAAGTAGAAGTATGTTTGTGTTATTACAATATTTTTCTGCTTTCTTTTGCATTGGTTTCTATAAAACAAAATGTGTCCATTTTTTATGGCATAGGTGCACACCAAAATTATAGTCCGTTCCCTGCTCAGTGCACACCTCTTTTGTAGATGCAAAATTTTTCTTGTTGATGAGATTTCTTTTAGTATTTTAAACCGATCTAACACTTTGGTTTGAGCAGTATATTAAGTATTCAAATCAAATCTATGTAAGTATATTTTACTCCCTTTATAACATGTGGAGGAGTATGTGGCACAGTGGTTAGAGCTATAGCCTTATAACCCTGAGGTTGTGGGTTCAAACCCTGCAGTGCTCCTTGTGACCCTGGGCAAGTCGCTCAATCCTCCATAGCCCCAGGTACATTAGATAGATTGTGAGCCCACCGGGACAGATAGGGAAAATACTTGAGACCTGATTGTAAAACAGCTTAGATAACCTTGCTAGGTGGTATATAAACACCTAATAAACATAATCCATTACATATGTACATTTAAGCAATTCCTATATGCATACTTGCCATATAAGATATATAAAATTATCCCCTAAGAATGTTATTTAGTAAGATTTCTTCCCATTGATGAAAAATGAGAGAAAAACTTTCATGGAAAAGACCTTCTTGATTTAGCATTTGCTCCAACATCTTTCATGAAACTTAGCTGTCTCAGATCTCTTTCTCTTGAGCAAAATTAAAATGATGCCTCGTGAGAAGTTCAGGCAATGTGTAACAGAGAGAGAGAAAATAAACCACTCTGAAAGAAAGTACTTAATTTAACAATGATTTGACAGACAATGACATTTCTCCCAACCACATCCTGCAAGCCTCCAGCCACAAAAATATACAAAGTCTTAATGAGCACTCATTAGTGAGTGATACTCAACAAACTAATCTTACAGATAGACTGAAATAACACCCAACACTGGCTCTTCAAGTCACCAGGACACTAATATCAACATTCCCTCGGCTTCTGGCAAGAGTGACCTCAATCTTCAAAGCATCTATGAAGATAAAAAAAAAAAAAGAAAAAAGAATTGCCATCAAGCTGGACTCCACGTGTACACTGGTATTTCCACTGGCAAGTAATTATGAAAAATATACTGTACATAATAGATGCCACCCACACAGCATTCACAGCAGGAACTGAAAAGAAGGGGGATTCCAATACTAGGCAACATCCTTGAGGTGCCAACAGTGAAAAATTGGGTGTGTGGGGCTAGCTAGCTGAACTAAATGCAGGTATTCAATCTTCAGGCTCTTCTCCAAATATTCCTCCATCACTATAATCTACGTGTTATTTTCCCTCTTCTGTTCCCACGTTCCATAAAAAATAAATAAATCTTCAAACAGTCATGCTGTGTGAAATTGAATTCTGTAGATACAAAGAGGGCAAAAGCTGAATTCTTCTATGTTCCTGCTTTTTCCTAGATTTTGAACACAGCACTCACTAGCCTAATAAAACCATGAAATACGTTGTATAAATATACCAGGCTCACAAAGGTTTTATGAGACTATTACTGGCAAAAGAGAGGAGCATTGTGGAAACAGAAAGCTATTTTTTTTGTTTTAGACAGGAGACTTAATCCTTCCAATTAAGTCAGGGTCCATATGATTGGATATTTCCAGCTGGTTTAAATGGCAGGCCACTGCCCTCTCTGCTAAGTCTACAGCAGTGTTTTTCAACCCTTTTACACCCGGCAGAAATAAAATAATTATTTTGTGTACTGGCAAACTACTAGGACTAAAATTTAAAAACCCTGTTTCTGCCCCATCTCCGCGAGCTCGGTCACCTCAGTAACTATAGAAAAATAGACAAATATAGTGCAAAATATAAACAGCAGATATAAATTCTCAAAACTGATATGTTTTGATCACTAAATTGAAAATAAAATCATTTTTCCTACCTTTGCTGTCTGGTGATTTCATGAGTCTCTGGTTGCGTTTCCTTCTGTCTGTGTATCCTTTCTTTCATTTCTTTCTTTCTGCACTCAGGCCCAAGAATTGTCCTTTTCTATTCCCTACCTCTTTCCTTCCTATGTCCTTAGTGCCCCCGGTGCCTCCTTCCCATGTCTTTAGTGCCCCCAGTGCCTCCTTCCCATGTCCTTAGTGCCCCTTCCTGTCTTTAGTGCCACCAGTGCCTCCTTCCCATGTCTTTAGTGCCCCAGTGCCTCCTTCCCATGTCCTTAGTGCCCCTTCCTGTCTTTAGTGCCACCAGTGCCTCCTTCCCATGTCCTTAGTGCTCCTTCCTGTCTTTAGTGCTCCCAGTGCATCCTTCCCATGCCTTTAGTGTCCCAAGTGCATCCTTCCCATGTCCCTCTCACTGCCTTCCATACTTTGTCCCACCTCCACCCCCAAAGCCAGCCTGCCTGCCCGTCTACCTCTCTCCCTCCCTCCCTGGCCAAAGCCAGCCTGCTTGTCTGCCTACCACCTTCCCTCCCTGCCCTGCAAAAAAAAAAAGCCTCCCTCCTTCCTTTCCCCTGCTCTTACCGCCCTGCCGCTGCTGCTACAGCCGACATGAAGTCTTCTTTCCAACGTCAATTCTGACGTCGGAGAGGACGTTCTGGGCCAGCCAGGCAGCGATTGGCTTGCCCAGAACGTCTTCTCTGACATCAGAATTGACGTCGGAAAGAAGACTTCCTGTCGACTTTAGCAGTAGCGGCAGGGCGGTAAGAGAAGGGGACCCGGGGAAAGGAAGGAGGGAGGGACAGAAAATGATCATCTGTCCCGTTATCCCTGAGCACAGCTTCGGGATGCTGTCCTGAAGCTGTTTGTGAGGACAACGAGACAGGAGGTCTGAAAACAGACCTATGGCCATTTTAATCTTACTGGTCCTGCATGGACCGGCAGAAATTTCCTACGGACCGGCACCGGTCCGCAGATCGGTGGTTGAAGAACAGTGGTCTACAGTATACTACACAGAGTTTCCCCTCAGTCAAAATGTCAAAAAGTGAACCCTCCTAAGCTTATTCATTTTTATTTTTTACAGGAAAGTTAGCACTTGTGGTTTAGTAATGGTCCTCAGTAAAGTTAGGTGGTGACACTTTCACTCACTATGGTATGACATTTTTAACCAAAGAGCCATAAAAGGACGATCTTAAGCACAAGACTCAGAATGAGAATGTAACAACTGCTAGGTTAATATTTCAACAAGCATTTAAAATGCCTAATCGCAGCCCTCCCGATATTCAGCGTTACTTGTCCGGCCAGCTGGTTGGTATTTCCCACTGAATATCCTGGCCAGCATCTAGCCTTGTGACCGGCTATGTCATTGCTAATATTCAATATCAATATTAATATCAATATCAACATGGTGCTTATTGACTGCTAAAGCTCAACAATGTTCAATGCTGTTTACATAAACAAAAATAAAGTACCAGGCAAATAAAATTACAACATAATCAGCAACCTAGACACCTCTGTCAAATAACCAAGGCCAGCAAGGTAAATGCTCCGATGCTCTTAAGAATTTTATGAGGGTTGGAGCATTTATCTCACCATCCTGCGGTAGAAACCTCTACCATAGCTTTGTAAAAGCCAGCGCAAGTTTTTAGTTTCTGTCAAAAGGAAAGATTATTTGATTCCAACCTAATAAAAGTTGGTAAGGTGTTCTAAAAAGGGACCACAAGAATAGTAAACAATGTATTAAAAATCCGTACATAATGGACCCCATTATAGTTTGGAGAATTAAGTAACAATTGATTCTGTAAGTGTCCAGAAAATGGTACCCTTATTAGATCAAGTATTAGTTTAGAAGTTAGTCCACAAAATGTTTAATAAACTAAATATGCAGATTTGAAAAAGATACACTCATGAATGGGAAGTCAATGCAAATTAACTAATACTGAGCAAACACTCTCAATTGTTTTAATTCTAAATATTAATCAAGCAGAAATGTTCTGGATTAATTGCATCTTATTTAGCAATTTGGAAGATAGACCCAGATAAAGGGGTCCTTTTATCTAGGTGCGGTAGGGGTTTAACGCGCGGAATACCACACGTTAAACTGCCTGCCGCGCTAGTCGCTAACGCCTCCATTGACGAGGCATTAAGTATTTTGGCTTGCCGCGGGGGTTAGCGCGTGATGAAATGTCCTACGCGCTAACCTCCGGAGCGCACCTTGATAAAAGGAGCCCAAAATATGCTAACTAATCTAAGTGAGATAATATTAACGTCTGAACAAGTACAGCAAAAACAGATTGATTAAAATATGCCCTAATCAGCTGTTATTGAAAAAAAATATGCCCTAATCAGTCGTAATTTGAAAAAAAAAAAAGGTGGTTTTTTTTCTAGAGGGACCACAAATGAATATAGGATAACAACCAGCATTCTAGACTTATCTTAAATTGGAAAAAGACTTCCCCAAAGGGAGATGAGTGGTGCTGGGAACCAAAATGCCAGGGTTTCTAAACCATAACGTGTTGGTTTTACTGGTGTTTAACTTTAGCAGATTATCTAGAGCCAAGTATTGAATTCTATCAATGCAGTCAGATAATCTATTTGTGGTAATTCCTAAATCATCACATACAGGAACAAGCATTAAAATATCATCTGCACAAGAGAGAAATAGCTCTTATGAATATAGACTAATAGTACCTAGGGTAGTCAAGAAAAAAATAAAAAGCAGAGGAAAGAGTGGGAGGCCCTAAACTGAGAAACAAAATTATTCATTTTAACACAGTAATTTCAATTCGCTAAAAAATGAACCAACTCCACTGAGCCCCCATTCACAACTTTGCGTAATCACTCCATCAACAAGGCATGATCAACCGCATCAAAAGTGACCGATATGCCAAATTGTAACAGAGCCATTTGTTTACCTAGGCTTGTCTTTTAATATGAGAAGATAAAAAAAGTAACAGAGTTTCAGTACTATGGACAGGTCTAAAACCAAACTGCAAAATATGTAGGTAAGAAAATTTGTCCAAATACTCTGCAAACTGTCTACTTACCTAAGGGTCCATCAGGAGCATGCTGATTTGAGAATAGGATTGTCTTCACTGCTTTCTGGAAGGGTAGCAGGCCGTTGCTCTGATGGCAGGGGGGAGCTGGTTCCACAGTTTGGGAACGCTGTGAGAGTATGATCTTTTCTTGGTCGTTTCCAAGTGGAGGTGATTCATTGGTGGATTGTCATCTTGCTTTTCTTAAGGAACTTCCCGTCCAAAATGCTAATGTGCATTCACACTGGTTAGAATGCTAGCCCTTGGATGTAGACCTTCACGCCCGGATTCTGTAAACTGCATCTCGATTGTAGGCAGCTGTAGGCATCCTATAGCTGTCTAATCAGCCAATCGGGATGCACGTTTAAAAAAAAAAGGCTCCCCAGGCAGGCCGTCTATATTGAAGGCACCTCTGGGACCCTAGGGAGGTCCGCTCGCCCTCCTAGGCTCGCCTTTGGCTAGATGGTAGCCTTAGGCGAATCTAGGCGGCCCTACGTGTCTCGCTGGAAGAGCGGGAGATGCTTACAATGTAGGCCAGCAAAATGCTGGCCTACATTGTAAGTAGATGCAGCCACTATATTTATCATGGCATGGGATCTCCCTGCTGCGATTAATTTAGCGGCTGTAGCTTTGACCGCCAGACTCCCCCCCCGAACAAATGAGGCAGGAGGATGCCCAACCCCTCCTGCTGGAAGAGCCCCCCCATGTGTGGAACCCTCCCCCACACTAACCCCCCCCCCCCCCACTAACCATGAATTGTTGGCCGGCCAGACGGGTCTTCCCACTATCTGTCCGGCAGGCCTACTTCCATCAAAATGAGGTGGGCCCAACCCTCTCTGGCCCATCCCACAAGATCCTAAGGCCTGATTGACCCAGGCGTCTAAGGTCCGCCCAGGCCAATCAGGCCTTAGGATCTTGTGGGATGGGCCAGAGAGGGGCGGGCCCACCTCATTTCGACGGAGGCAGGCCTGCCTGCCGGATGGTGAAAAGACCCAGCCGGCTGGCCATTTCATGGTTAGTGGGGGGGGGGGGGAGGGAGTCTGGGGGTTTAGATCCCTTGCTTTGATAAATATAGCAGCCACGTCCACAGTTCTGTAAACAGTTCCTGGTTCTGTAATCGGCATCTATAACATGGACGTCGGTTACAGAATCGGGTTTATTTTAGGTGGGTGTAGGCCCGATTCAGTATAGGACGCCCGGGTGTCCTATGCAGAATCCGGGCCTCAGTGCCTGATTCTGTAAAGGGTGCCGTAAGTTAGGCTCTACCACTGCCTAACTTAATTGTTTTAATTAACACAGTAATTGACTGCCTTTAAAAACCAATTAAAAACTTGTTAAAACAAAGTAGGCGCCAGGAGACACCTACTAGAATAGACAACGTAATCACATCTACAGCAAGATGCCTAACGGTGCTTTCTAATTGATTAAAGAAAAACTTTGCTTTTGAGTTAGGCCCGGCATGCTTTTCCAAGAGTAGTCAATCCAAGTCACTTGCAAGAAGTACCTAATGCAGAAATGCATTCATTTTCGCAGTTCCTAAGTTTACCAGACTACTGAGGAGTTAATATTCAAAATGATATAACCGATCAGAAATGGCTCCTGGCTGGTTAAATTGCTTGCTCGGCCCTAACTGCTCTTTCAGTTGCACCTAACTGGTTACTGTCACTGAAAATGTCCCGTTAGCATCTCTCTGAAAACCAGCTATTTGGGATGGAGTCAGCCCTTGGCTGGTTAAGTGTCAATATTCAGTACTTTTGCACAGAACTCTTAATTGGTAATTTTTAAAAAAAATTATTGACTGAAAACTGACAAAGTTAATTACCACACCAATTTAAAAAAAAAAAAAATTGTGCGTAGATTCTGAAGTTTGGCATTAGCTACGGGTGCTGGTTGCGCCCAATGTAGGCATCCTATACAGAATCCAGCCCTATGTGCTTTGCTAGATCAGATCTGTACAGAACTCTTAGGATGCCTAGAAGTGCCTCCCTAAAAAGTAGGCATGGTTAAAGGCGGAGAATAGGTGAAGTTTACATAGGCATCAGAGATAGGCACTGGCTGGCCTAATATACCAGCACCTACCTCAAGGATGCCTAGCGACACCTAAGTCTGCTTAGGCACCGCTAGGCATGATTCTGTGAATGGCATGCTTAGGCACCGTTTATAGAATCTGGCCCACAATCCCCTGTATTCTACGGTATACATATCATCCGTAATTGCATATCCAACTTTGGGCACAATTCCAAGATGTGTGCGCAAATAAACTGGTTAAAGAGTTCTGAACCATCAATAACTGGATGCTAACAACCAATCACTGATGCTAATTGGCACTTATTAAAATGTGCGCTCACATCTGGTTGCATGTTATTTTATATGGTGCAACGTCTAATTCCCTTGGCATTGCCATGGGTATGTCAGAGGCATTCTGAAAAGTTGCCTAACCCTGCCTCTTGGGTGCTGACATTTACACCAGGTTATAGCACAGGGGTACGGAACTCCGGTCCTTGAGAGCCGTATTCCAGTTGGGTTTTCAGGATTTCACCAAAGAATATACATGAGATCTATTTGCATGCACTGCTTTCAATACATATTCATTGGGGAAATCCTGAAAACCCAACTGGAATATGGCTCACGAGGACCGGAGTTCTCTACCCCTGTTATAGCAGGAGTAAGTATGGCACTCAGAAGTCAGGCATGGGATCCACGCTAATGAAGGCATGCGCCCTTTATAGAATACTGCTTAGAACAGAAATTGGGGGGGGGGGGAGGGCACCTTAAGTTTTGGTCTCATATATTGAATTTCCTCCAATATGTTTTTGTAAATTCAGTATTATTTTACAGCTTTCCAGGTTATGTTTTTGCGTCCTGAGCATCCCTTTCAAATGTAAAAGCATGCTGCAGCGCAGTAAAAGTGACGGTAACTGCAAAATATTTACTTCCTGAAGAAGCTCTAGTCAATGTAGTTAGAACTAAATGGAGATCTTCCATTGTAATACCACTTCTGGATAGCTGGGTAGAAAAACCTACACCCCAGCTAAGTCCATTTAGTACTATTCTGAATAGAAGGAAAATAAGTTTACTCAGATATATGGTCTAAATTACAGTAATAGGTGAATAGCAATGATTGCACTAGATATATACTGTACTAAAAAAAACTTCCAAAAATAGTTTAAACAAATTGAGACAACTGGACCGATGAGAGTCTGCACGCAGGTTATTCACCAAGACTAGTTCTAACGGTAATAACCGCAGATGCTTGAGATCCACTGTCTCTTTATGAAGAATATTACTTTATCTTTTAAACAACAGCCTGTAAGTTTCTGGATATCTATGTCAGGTCCTATTTAATCATGTCATGAGAGGATCAGCGCATCATGCTGACTCAGATCAAGGTCCATCCGGTCTCCAACAGTGGCCAGTCTAGATCCCAGAGACCCAGCGGATCTCAGAAAGAGCCCTTATTTTTACTTGCTCATTGTAAGGATCATTAGGAATTAAACCTATGACCTTGAGAATGTGGGTCCTTTGCAAATGACTGTTTTGGTTCATCAGATGAGTTCTGAATGGTGAGAAATTCATCTTGATATGCTTGTTTCTGTATCACTGATCTGAGCAATGCATATCATCATTTTTTCCAATGGAGGCTAAAACAAAACAATATGCGAGTTTGAATAACAAGTGCTGAGATGGTAATTTTTGTTTGTTTGTTTTGATACATCACTTTATCTTATATTTTAATGTAGTCAAGCGTGTCTGCACCACAGACATTTGAATTATTTCACAATTCAAATAAAAACACAAACTATCCTTTATTGTTTTTCATACTGCAATAGACAACTGCTTATGATGCAGCTCTTGCCCTTTGATAATTGAAGTTGAAATTTGGTCATGTCAAAAAAAATTTATCACAAAATTTTTTTTTTTATATCTACATGTTTCTTTAACCAAAGTTACCTTGTAACACACAAACACTGTCTTGTTTTTAAGGCACAACACATCATTATGCACATTCTGACTGCCAAACTTATAAAAGAGACATTATTATATTCCCCTGCTCACCGCTCACCTCCCCCTCCCCACAAAAAAAAGAAAAAAAAATTGCATCCACTTCCAAAATCAGCTGCTAATAAAATCACAGTAAATTATTTTCATCAATAATTTACACAAATTACAAGTCTAGACATGATTGTCGTGATACAGTCTGAGTGCATTCTAATTCAGATTTTCTGGGTAGGTAGGCTAACTTCTGATTCAAACCTCAGTGCTGAGAATATATCCCATATTGAGGAATGTTGAACCCCACCTTGTCAGTCGGAAAGCGTGCGCTGATGCTTTACCATTGAGAGAATCCTGAACAATGGCTGTTCACTCCAAGTAGGGCTCATTGTGTTTTCATGTTGCACATGTAAGACCATTGAGTGTCCTTACGCTGCACTAGAGTTTACACTCCTTTCCACAATCTGAATTCTTCCTTCTGGAATTTTCCCTTCTTAAGACAATCCATATGTGTAAAGCCAGAGGGGACAAATCACACATGAAAATTCAGTGTATTTGAAATATTAGAGAAAAGGATTTCCCCACTATAGAGCCCAGTTATAAATATTCTAGTTCCAGTGCTTGATGTAGAGCCAAGAGGTCTGAATGACTTGATATCCTCCAGAAGGGCATGTTGTGCTGTGCAAAAAAAATTAAGGGAAAAAAGATCAAAATTGCCTTTAGGATAACTTATCATTTGGATTATAAAAGTAATACAATATTAGTTTTCAAAGGTAATCCCTTCTTCTTCAGGTCAGAAATAAGCATCATCTTTGAATGTCCTCATACATTCATTGGCCATTTCTAAACTGGACTACTGTAACTCCCTTTACAAAGGAATCACTCTAGAAGAAATCTGACGGTTACAATTAATTCAGAATATCGCGATCAAAATTATTACGAACAAGAAACAATTCAATCATGTAACCCCTTTAGAATTGCACTATTAACGTTCAACACATTAACAACTAAAGCTCCATCTTTCCTAGAAAGGTACATTATTCTATATATTCCTACTAGAAGTCTGAGATCAGAGGATAAAAACCTAGTAATTCCATCACTAAGAATAATAAACACTAGACAAGAAATGATCTTTGCAATTACTGCGTCCAACATATGAAACTCGCTACCAGCATTTATTAAGGAAGAAAAATTGCTTATTAAATTTAAAGGACTTTTAAAATGCTGATAAGGATGCCTTTGAGACATAATTCTTGCAGGGTATTCTGTTGATTCATCACTTTGCAGAAATTACTGGTTCGTATATTCCAGGCCTCGAGAAATTAAAGCATTTTTAGTTTCTTTATACTTCCTTTTAAATTCTCTTACCCTACTATTGTTCTCACCTTTTATGTCTTCTTTACTTTGCTTATTGTAGTTCTCCCTAATTCCCTTATTTATAAGTTTGCAATGTTCATGTTATTGTTGTACTTAATTATTAATTGGTTCCCCATTTTAATTGTAAATCACTTTGAATTTCTGATATTGCGATACATCAAAATTTTAATAAAACTTGCAAAACTTGAATATATAAAGGAAACATGAAAGCATTCCAATTACAGTTTTACAGCAGGATGGGTGGGTAAGTAGGTGACAGAGATGTCAAAGAAGTTTAAATTGCTTTGTAGTGTGAAAGGAAGCCAAGGTCTTTGTTAAATCCTGTCTGGTAGGTATCAAAATATTTAATCGTTTTAATTTCAAATGTCTTACATTCTTGGATTGTCTTAAAATCTCCTTTCAGTATTTTCATCATAAAATCATTGGTGAAGTGGTCAGTTTATCCAAAGTGTTATCAGACAGAGGTGATATTATACTTACCCATCCACCCCTCCCTCTTCCTATGAAACTGAAATGTTTTCAAGTTTCCCTTATATATACTGAAATTTGTCAACATTTGTTTATTTCTGATCTGAAGAAGGAGTTACCTTTGAAACCTAATCATAAAATGCATTGAATTAGTCCAATAATAAAAGATATTAACTTATTTCATTTATGCTTTTGTTTTATTTTTATATAGTACCTTGAAAAATGGACTAACATGGTCACCACACCATTTCCCTCTATTATGAAAAGTATTTTTGAAATAAACTTTTGTTCTTCAATATATTGGCTACATGCACTATAACAACCAGAGTTCATACAAAGCAGTTCTCTCTCATTTTGCAGAATATAACCTAATCAACCAAAAAAAGTAGTGCTTAGAAAAATGGTTTTCCAAATAGCCAAAGATAGCTCAAACAACAGTTTTACTAAGTAGCCACCATAAGAAGCTCTCAGAGTTCACCACACAAAAATATGACTCAACACGGGGTTGTGTTTCAGCAATTGAAAGCCTGCATCAGGAGTTGTGATCTCTTGTAGTTCAGTGCAACATCATACAGTAGACCTCCACGAATTTGCGGTTTGCATATCACGGACTCAGTCATTTGCGGTACTTTCTGACTGCCTCTTCCGGTCAGAAAATACAGGGAATAGTCAATTGAGTCCGCGAATCAGCCTTCTGCACAGCCGATTCCTCCTCCTCTCCCCCCCCACCCCGTCAGCCAATCAACCTTCTACACAACCGATTCCTCCTCCTCCTGTTCCCCCTGGTCAGCCAATCAGCCTTCTGCACAGTTGATTCCTCCTCCTCCCCCCCCATCAGCCAATCAGCCTTCTGCACAGCCAATTCTTCCTCTTCTTCCCCCTGTCAGCTAATCAGCCTTCTGCACAGCTGATTCCTCCTCTTCCCCACGTCAACGTTCTGCACAGCCAAACCACCTGCCAGCCCAAATATTGTTTTTTTAGCACTCCCTGCTGCCCCCTCCTGCCTTAGATCCGCTCCTAAACCGCATTCGCAGTTTTTCAAAATTCACGGGTGCTCCTGGAATGGAATCCCCGTGAATTTCAGGGGAGTACTATATATCATAAATTGAAAACATACAATCAAATGAATGACAGCCAGTGCAGACTCTTTTGCTGCAGTATCAGTGATCGCTGCTCCAGAGAGAATGTGTCTATGCTGGCTGACATTCATTTGATTGCATGTTTTCAATATGGCCCCATGTTGAGTCGTATCTTTGTGCGGTAGACTCTGAGAGCTTCTTATGATGGCTATTTCATAAAACTGTTGTTTGAGCTATTTCCGACTATTTGGAAGACCATTTTTCTAAACCCTACTTTGTCAAAATATAAACTAAGATGACATGATTAAGAGAAAGACAGAGATTTACAAGAAATTTTCACTTAGAAGTTCATAGCCACACACATGCACAACCCAAAGATTTAATTCTGACAAGGTGACATTGAAGAGGTGCTTTAGATACGGTATATACTCAAACATAAACCAATCTGAATATAAACTGAAATGATGTTTTTTTTCTCCCCCCAAAAGGAGGATAACAGGTTGACTTGAATATAAACTGGGAGTTTATATTCAAGTGTCCTGTCCTGCCAGGTTCTGCACTCAGCCCCCCTCCCTCCCTGCCTCTTCTGCCCAACTTTGCACCCAGCCCCCCTCCCTCCCTCCCCTGTCCTGCCCTGCCAGACTCTTCACTCTTCCCTTCCCTGATGCCTTGTAGGCCTACCCCCCTACCTTTACTTAAGCCCTGGTGGTCCAGCAGTGGGCCAAGACATGAGGCATCCCTCCTGCCTCCTGTCTCGGCCAATTCTGAAACATCCCACCTCCCTCCTGCATCCCAGACACTTTTAAAAACCTACCTTTAAAGCCCTGGTGATCCATCAGTGAACCGTGACAGGAGGAATCTTCCTATGCTCCTGTCCCGTGTAGAGTCGCTATCTGAGTGGCTACCAAGAGTTCTCGTGACAACTTCATGAGACTGTGGGAACTCACAAGGTTGCCATGAGAACTCGCAGCAGCCATTCAGATAGCAGCTCTGCACAGGGCAGGAACATAGGAAGATCATTCCTGCCCCGGTTCACCGCTGGACCACCAAAGCTTTAAAGGTAGGTTTTTAAAAGTCTGAGAGGCAGGTGGGATGTGTCAGAGTCGGTCAGGACAGGAGGTAGGAGGGATCCCTCCTGTCCCTGCCAATTGCTGGACTACCAGGGCTTATGTCAGGCTCGGGAAAGGCCTGCAACAGGTCCGGTGCTGACCTGAATATAAACTATGACTCCCATTTTGGGGCCATATTTAAAATCTTGGTTTATATTCGAGTATATAATAGTAAACCATTTGGAATCAGCATTTTAGACCGGTTGTGTCCGTTATAAAATACTCAAGCACATTTCTTCTTGGCTATATTAATTCTAGTATTCTAGAACATCTAGTCAAAGTGCTAGATCAAGAAGCCAGAATATTCCTTATATAATTCCCCTACTCCTTATTTTTAACCCTCTCAAATCCCACATCAAATCCCAAATTATTTTCCAAAGTATTTTCTCACCCCCTTGCCTATTATACTGTACCCGTTGCGAAACTCCCACCCATCTCTACCTAACTTTCCTGTTATCACTGTCTCCTTAAATCTCTTGGAAGTACATTCCTACAACTTTTTGAGACTATTTCATTACAGTGGAACCTTGGTTTACGAGCATAATTTGTTCCAGAAGCATGCTCGTAAACCAAAATACTCGTATATCAAAGCGAGTTTCCCCATAGGAACTAAGGGAAACTTGCTTGATTCGTTCCCACCCACCCCCACCCCCTGAGGCCAGCGGCGCTGCTCTACCCCCCCCAAGTACCAGCATTGCTCCCCCACGCTCATGAAGACCCCCCACGTGATCCGCCACCCTCCTACTCGTGTCGCCCCCCCATGTGATCCACCCCCCCCCCGCTCGCGTCGCACCCCCTCCCTGCTGCGATCCGGCATCCACCAGGCACACACCTACCCAGCTGATCACATTCCTTACCCCCATTTGGCACCGGCACCAACGCACAGGACATGCCAGTGCCGGTGCCCGAACATCTGCCTTCTTCTTTGTGCTGGGCCTTGAGCATCTGCGCATGCTCAAAGCCTTCGGGTTCCCGTTCTCTCCGAGATTCTCCAATGTTCCAACAAGCATACTGTATATTGATTCTTAGACAAAGCTGTTATAATGCCTTCTCATTCCAATTCAAACTATGTCCAGCCAGCCCAACGTAGCACCACGTTTCGCTATTACAGCGTCTTCAGGAGCTGAAACTGTGGCAGGTTTTCAACTTCTTTACTGCTTCGTTTCATTATAGATTAGTAACTGCATGGGTTCACAAGCCCACTCTTCCCTCAGACAGGATACTAACAGTTGGAATGAGAAGGCATTATAACAGCTTTGTCTATGAATCAATATATGCTTATTGGAACATTGGAGAATGCTGGAGAAATGAAATAATACACACAGAATATGATGTGGAACAGCTTTATTTTCATCAGAAAAGGCTTGTGAATGGACTGAGTACAAGCTCCAGGTTTTCTTCCATTGTATTGTGGGATAATACAGATTTTAGTAACTGAAAGTGCAAAATGGATTCATTTATGTTTAATGTATAATAAAGTGTTAAGATTTGTGCTATTTAATAAAAATACAGTATATTTAAATAAAAAACACGTCTAGTTATATTATATGCATATATATTAGGAATATCCTGAAAATCTGGCCTACTTGCTGCTCTTAAGGGCTGAACTTGAACAAATCTGGTTTATGCAATGGCTGTACCACATGCCTTAGATCTCTGTTTTGCTATTTATAAAAGTTTGCTAGCAATTCATTTGCACTAACCAGTTAATATTCAGACTGCGGGATGCAAGCTGGCTAACTCCTGCGGTTGGAATTGACCGTGGATATTCGGTGTTGGACCATTTCTGGTAACCAGTATAGAATATCCAAGATTTTTTTGGCCAGCTCAAACTTTAACTATCTTAAGTCAAATTTCAGGGCTGGCTGGTTAAGTTATAGCAGCGAAAGATAGGACTGCTATTTGCGTGGCACAATTTGGCTACTAAATGTGGCCGGACAGCGCAGAAAAAGTTGACAATTATTGCATGATATAGCCAGTTGAATTTTAGTTGCTATTCGTGAATATTTAGCAGATATAATTGGTTATCTGAAATAAATAAATAAAAATCGTACGTTGAATAATCAGATTTAGCTGGCAAAGCTCTATTTAGCCAGCCAGTGCCACAAATGGCTGGTTAAAAAGCACTGAATATTGGCCAGTAAGTTTTTAAATGACACACTGACTCATTCCCTTCCTATCAGGTGGATCTAACAGCTGTATATTCATCAGAAGTTAATTAAGTGCCACCATATTTTATGAATATTTGGTGCTGGGATTTTCTGCCAGACAGTGACTAGACTCTTCTTACACTAAGGGCTTCTTTTACGAAGCCGCGGTAGCGGTTTAACATGCGTAATAGCATGCACTAAACTGCTGGCTGCGCTAGCCGCTACCGCCTCCTCTTGAGCAGTTTTTCGGCTAGCGCGGGGTTAGCTCATGTAAAAAGTCACGCGCATTAAAGCCGCTAACGCAGCTCCGTAAAAGGAGCCCTAATTGTTCAACAAAATCAATCAATATATATTATAGTAAAAACAGCTATGATCAAGGCATCTGCAACATGATAACCAAAGAGAATCCTTCCCAAAAGTGTGGAGAAAGAGCGACCTTAGAAAATATCACACCCACTAAACTCAGTACAACATGTGTCCTGCTACGGGGCTAAGCACAGTCATTGGTCTCTAAAAACACTCCACACACAGTACACATCAAATCATAAAAATCAGCATGCAGTAATGTACTTATATTCTTGGACATTACTAAGGATAAAAATCCAAAGGCTGGTTCAAAGTAGAGGAGAAGAACAGAATTTAGCAAACCGTTTTTAGCCAGACTCGAGAGCGGCCCTGTTTCGCATGAAAGCTGTTTCAAGGAATATCTTTTTTCAATGAACTCCTAACCAGCAAAACTGAAGAATGTCTCAACTTGGACTCGCCAACAAATTAACATTCTTCTATTTTGCTGGCTGGGAGTTCATTGAAGAAAGAAGTTTTGCCAATGCCCTTGAAACAGCTTTTGGGTGAAACAGGGCCAATATCAAGTCTGGCAGAAAATGGTTGTTGCTGGAATAGCAGTTGGCTATGGAAAGCTAAGTTCTGTTTTTCTCCTCTATTTTGAATCAGCCTTTTTCATAAACATTTTACTATTTATATTGATTGATTTTGCTGATTATCTATATAAGTTCTACTTTTAATTACTAATCTTTCAAGCTTTCTCTAAATTTGCCATTCTGCGAAAGCCAAGGAAATGCAACCGAATAAGGCTTGAATTAGTATCTGCATATCACACCAGTAGTTTGTGAGATGGTTTACCTTTTTTGCTGCCTGTTCTTCTTCTACACCATCCCCAATTACAACATACACTACTTTTCTGCCAAACCTTTGAATTATTCGTTCAAAGCAACTTTCTTTTCCTGGAAGATAAATGAGATAAAGAGTTCAGCGTGAAATTACCTGGGCAGCTGCATGCTCCTCATCTCGGGCATCTCCAATCACAACATAAGTTATGTTAGTGCCAAACCTGGACACTATACGCTCAAAACAGCTTTCTTTGCCTGAAAAACAATGTATGGCTTATTCTGCGAGATATCATAGGTTTGAATTATCCAGAAAACAGAAACTGGGCAGCTCAAACAGTCGTGTAGCAAGGAAGGTTGGCACCTTTGGTGGTGGCACCTACCATTGCTGCGCTGTGTGCCTCCGCACTCTTTCCCACCCCCCATACTCTTCCCCACTGCTTGAGTGCCCCCCCCCCCCTAACTCTTCCCCACTACTTGAGCACTCCCCTGCTCCCTGTGTACCTTTTGAAATGTTCACTGGTGTAAGCATCTTCCACATGCTGCTCATGCTGGTGCTGGCTCTCTTCTGACATCACGTCCTGGTCCCGTGACCAGGAAGTGACATCATAAGGGAGCAGACACCGGCGTGAGCGGTCAGTAGAAAATGCTGCTCAAGCTGGCAAACATTTAAAGAAGTATGTGGGAGGGATGGAGAGGAGGAGAGGCGCTGGCTCCTGGAGAGATCCGACCACCCCCTTACTAAGCCACTGATTTCAAATCTTCTTGAACTATCCCAGCCTTCAGCTAATGATGACTGAGAACACAACAGAGGCAGTCAGATTTCTTGCCAGACAAGGCTGATTTCTTGCCAGAAGCAGGTTTTGCAAGCCAGTTCTGGAGTAACTGCCTAGACCTACCCAAAATTCAGCCTGTGGTAGTCATTATTTGTGAAAATATTGGCTGCTGTCGTTACAAATGTAGGGGGCAATTATATAACCAGCAGCTAGAAATTAAGTATACGATTTATGTTCACTGAGTGCTATTTTATGAAGACATTTATGCACGTTTTTACAGAATACTGGCATGAGTTGGCAGAAATGCACCTACAGGGAAGAGTGTAGCGCAGTGGTTAAATCTACAGCCTCAGCACCCTGAAGATGTGGGTTCAAACCCATGCTGCTTCTTGTGACCCTGGGAAAAGTGGAGAAGTGTCTTGTGAGTGGAGCTTGCTATAATCCTAAATTTAAAAGTCAGATCGGCAGGGTCATAATGGCGACGGAGATTGAAAAGGAAGTCCTTGGACTGAGGATTAGCTCACTTCAGTTTCGGTACCATCCATTCAAGAGTTTATGAGTGCTGTTCTTATATTGTAGGGGTGCAGTTTCGTGCAGACTTACAACCTGGATATCATGAAAAGGAAGTCTGTAAGCAGAATGTGGGGTATATGATAGTAGAATTGAGGCTTGTAATGGCACCTGTTTAGGAAATGAAAAATTTTTTTCCTTCGGATCAGGATACATTTCAAATCGCAGTTCATAAGCAGCATAGCGGGTTCTCTGAAGAAGCCAGTTTGGCGAAACGCGTCAGAACCTCGCCGGGCCAACGCTGACTGAACATTTAAGCTAAGTTTTTTTGAACTCACGTTTTTTGAATTCACTTATAAGCTGGATACCTATTTCACTATATGGACATAAAAATATTTATGAGCGTTTTTCAACAAGCACTTTTAATTACCTTTTACTTCAAAATGGTGCAATGATAGATTCTGTAAGAAGCTCTTTAGGGGTTTGTACCCCGCATTGAGTTTTTTCATTCCATCTTGGATTCTGAGCGCCACTCAAGTTTAAAAGGTATTTAAAGTACTTTTGTTTGTTCCTTTACTGGTCTTTTTGCGACCTGTTTAGGAGATACATATTTAAGTGATTATATTTTAAGGAAAGTAAAATTTTAATGAGTTTTATATTAATATACTTCATAGACTATTAACTCTTTTAAGATTAATCAATAGGATTGATGTATTTCTAAGTAGAAAGCTTGTTTTTATGGACAGATATTGTTATTTATATTAGGTACAGATCCCATTGAATGTCAACTTTTATAGGATTAGTTAGCAGGATTGAACAATAGGTTATTTTTTTATAATATCCAAAATATTTACTAATAATTAATTTTGGGGATTAATAATATTCCTATTTAAAAATAGTTGAATTTACTTTGGGCCTGTTTTACAAAGCTTCGCTAGCGGCTGCTGTGCGGTAACGGCCCCGAAGCCCATAGAAATTTAAAGGGCTTTGGGGCTGTTTCCGCATGGCAGCCACTAGCGCGGCTTTGTAAAACAGGCCCTTTGTTTCAGGAAAGGGAAACTGACAGGGGAGGGATGCTAGTGGATTATATTTTATTTATAGTTATATTTTATTTATAGTTATACTAATTGTTTTACTGATAAATGATATTAAATTGCAATAGATAAATACCAGTTACTGGGGGAAGGTACTGTTATGAAAAGTTTTAAAGTGGGGGAATGTTAGATAGGTATTTCTTTAACAAAAGGAGGCAAGGAAACATATTTATTTATTCAACTTAATTTATTTTATTTTCTTTCATGTATTCTTGCATATTGTAAATGTTAACATGGTATTATTTGAGGAAATTAAAATTTGATCAATTTAGAATGAAAGAGTGACAAGGGATGAATGATTTACTATAAGTTGTGGGGCGGGGGGATAATGGTTTTATGTGCCTATTCAGTTCATATCCAAGTTCACATGATTTGTTTCAAGGGAAGGTATAGGGAGGAAGGTGAGTTTAATGAGGTCCTGGATGTGTATAAGGGATTGTTTAAGGAAGTTATTTATAGTTAGAAGGGAAATAATTAGAATTTTAATGTAAATCAAATAAGGTGTCTTTGAAAATATTTTCATTGAATGTCAATGGTCTTAACCATCCTATTAAAAGGAAAAAAAACACTTCATTTTTTAAAACAGCAGGAGGCGGATATATATTTTATTCAGGAAACTCATTTATCTGCTAGGGAATCGGCCAAGTTGGAAGGGGGGTGGGTCAAGTATAGTTTTCTCACTCCTAAAATGGGAAAAAAGGCTGGGGTGGCTATCCTGATAAATAGAAAATGCTCAGCTGCATTTAGTGTAATTTCAGCAGATCCATGAAATTTTCCGCCCCTGAGTTTGAGCGGGTGCCCTCTTGTGGCCGAGGGTCCCTTGAGAAAGAAAATATCGAAGTGGAAGATGATATTTTCTTTCTCAAGGGACCCTCGGCCATAAGAGGGCACCCGCTCAAACTCAGGGGCGGAAAATTTCATGGTGACACCAGAAAGTATTTCTTCACAGAGAGAGTGGTTGATCATTGGAACAAGCTTCCAGTGCAGGTGATCGAGGCAGACAGCGTGCCAGACTTTAAGAATAAATGGGATACCCATGTGGGATCCCTACGAGGGTCAAGATAAGGAAATTGGGTCATTAGGGCATAGACAGGGGGTGGGTAAGCAGAGTGGGCAGACTTGATGGGCTGTAGCCCTTTTCTGCCGTCATCTTCTATGTTTCTATGTTTCTATGGGAAGATGGATTCAGGTGCACATGAGCTCAGGAAAAGATTATTGGCTAATTACCTCAAAGCAAAAAAAAAAAAAAAAAAAGTAAAGTAAAGATTGTGGCGATTAAAGATGAGAAGGATGAAGCTCATTCTCAAATCAGAAATATTTTAAAACAATTTTTGAACTATTACAAAGTTTTATATTCTTCTGAGCTTTATTCAAATAAGGAAATTGAGGGTTTAGAATTTTTAAAGTTAATTAAGGGGCCAAAAATTCCTGACCATATAAAGGGAGATCTTGAGGCGCCTATATCACTGAAAGAACTTCCGACAACGTTGAAGTCCCTTAGAGTTGGATCCGCTCCAGGTGGTGATGGATTTCCTGTGGAGTTTTACAAATCATTCCAAACTACATTATTACCTCATCTTTTAAATTTTTATCAGGCACAACTAACTAAAGGTTGCATTTCAGGTACTATGGCAGAATCTTTAACGATTGTTTTGCCGAAGCCAAATAAAGATCCCATGTTGGTTTCAAATTACAGGCCTATTTCTTTGATTCATGTAAATGGAAAACTTCTGGCTAAATTATTGGCTTTATGCTTGGCCAAGGCTCTCCCTTATATTATTGGTATGCACCAAACGGGTTTTGTTGCTCAAAGACATTCGTCAAATAACACTAGACTGGCTTTTCATATGTTAAATTTAATGAAAGCCATGGAAGATCGGGACTTTTCCGTGTCCTTGGATGCAGAGAAGGCCTTTGATCATGTAGAATGGACCTTCATGTATCAAGCAATGGATTGGTTTGGTATAGGATCTGGATTTATTCAAATGATTCAAACCTTGTATAGTTCCTCTTCTGCCAGATTATATATTAATAATACTTTTTCAGAGCGTTTTTGTCTGGAGAGGGGAGTTAGACAAGGGTGTCCACTATCCCCTTTGCTTTTTGATATTGTTCCGGACCCCTTGCTATTGGCTATTCAACAGACAAAGGAGATACAGGGTATTCCTTATGCAGGTCGGGAATATAAGTTCTCTGCTTATGCAGATGATTTTTTGCTTCATTTGAAGAATCCTGAATCTACCATTCCGCATTTACTAGATTTGATTGACCGATTTGGTAAATTTTCTGGATATAAAATAAATTGGAGTAAATTGTAGGTTCTTCCGCTACATGTATATTGTGTAAAAGGATTGTTTGATTTGTTCCCTTTTCCTTTGGAAGGAAGAGGGTACAAAATACTTAGGTATTTGGATTCAAAAAACGCTGGAAGATACGATGAGAATAAATGAAAAATCTCTATTGCTGAAGGTCACAGAAATGTGTGAGCAACCCCTTACATCTTTCTTGGTGGGGGAGAGTCCAAACTGTCAAAATGATGGTTTTGCCTATAGTTTGCTACCAAATGGGTATGTTGCCAGTTTATTTTCAGGGGTCCTTTTATAAGAAATTAAATAGTATTCTTACTAAATTTATTTGGCTGGGTAAAACTGCTCAAATTGCTTTAGTATCTTTACAAAAACCAGTTGCGGCAGTTGGGGTAAACTTCCCAAATTTTAATAGGTACCATCAGGCCTATATACTGTGTCAGGGTATGTATTGGATCCTTCCTGAGCTCATGGAACATCTTCCGGACTGGTTAATTCTGGAATGGCAATTCCTGTCCCCATTGCGATTGTGTCACATTTTAAGTATCAAGTTGCCTAGGATTTATAAGGACAATATAATTTTATTCGCTACATGGCAGACATTGAAATTTATTAATAACTTAATATCTATTCCGATTCATTTATCCACGTGTCAGTCCTTGTGGTTGAACTCCAAGATTCAAATTGGCAAGTCCAAGATCCTCTGGCATATACGCACAATGGATGATGTGTTATCAGATGGAAAGATGCTTGATATTTCACGACTGCAACAAACATTTGGTATTGCAAAGTCTCAAGTATATAAGTGGTTGCAGTTGAAGCAAGCCATTCAGAAGGGGTTCCCTGATTGGCGTAACTTAAAAACTCAGTATAGCTTATCTGGTCTGTGCTTCAAGACAGATTTCCTGAATAAGAAACCAAAAACTAGGCTTAAAGACATTTGGAGCATTGAGATAAATGGCCACGAATTTGGACTTGGAGGATGAGATGTACAGTATCAGTGTCTATAAGACAAACATGGTTTTTTTTGTTGCATAGAAGTTTTTGGACCCCTGGTAGATTACATAAATTAGATAGTTCTAAGTCAAATAGATGCTGGCACTTTCATCTCGATATAGGGACACTAGATCATCTGCTCTTCTTTTGTCCCTTGATACTTAAATTTTGGTGATCCATTTGGTCAAATCAATATAATACTGGAAGTTCCACTGGCATTGACATATGATACAGTGCTGTTTGGTATGTTATTGATGGCCAAGATTCCTATAACTTCACATAACAACAGACGGGAGTTGCCATGCAGCTTATTTTGAAAAATTGGAAAAATTGGGATAAGTTAAACTATAGTTTTTGGTGGGAATCCTTGTGCCAAACTTATAAATTTGAACGTATGAGTGCAATACAATTGGGGCATTATAAGAAATTTAAGGAGGTTTGAGATTCATTGGCAAAATTTTGAAAAGATTGATTACTAGTTTTGCCATTGATTATACACATCCAGGAAGGGTGGGTGGGTGGGGAGGGAATATGTATTTATTTTATTTTTTAATTGTAATTTGCTTATCTTGGTCATTTGCATTACTCTTGATTGTCTTTATACTGTATGAAAGGATGGATGGGTGGGGGGAAGGGATATGTACTTATTGTATCAATTGATGGAATTAAGTGCTGCTTTATTTTGTAAATTGCTTGATAATATGTTGCACTTGTTGTTGGTTTTTAAAATGAATAAAAGTAAAAAAAAATAAAAAATTAAAATATATTGTGAGCCCGCTAGGACAGACAGGGAAAAATGCTTGAGTACCTGAATAAATTCATGTAAACCGTTCTGAATAGAGAGTTGCACGGGGATAGGAATCCCGCCCGTCCCCACCAGGATCCTCTCCATCCCCACCCGTCCCTGCCAGGATCCTCTCCGTCCCCACCCTTCCCTGTCAGGATCCTCTCCATCCCCCATCCCCGCAAGGAATTACCTCCATCCCCACCCATCCCCATAAAAAGCAGCAATTACTTCTGACAGGATCATCAATTCCACAGTTTCTTTTGTGTTTGCGCTGCTGTTTTCCTTGTGGAATCTCTTTGGTGGAACCCTTTTTTTGTTTTCTGTTCAGGTAATTAACTTATAAACCCCCTCTTTTACTAAGGCTGACGTGTCCATTATATTATATGGACGAACCCTGCTTCCAAAGTCTTCCATCACGTTGGTTAGAGGGAGGTCCCTGTGGGAGTCCCATGGGCCAGAGGGGGGTCCCTGTGGGAGTCCTGTGGGTTAGGGGGGATTCCCGCAGGACCCCCGCAATTCCCGTGATCCCCGTTCCCGTGCAGACCTCTAGTTCTGAGTTCCCCTAATAGAACATTATAGAAAAATAAATATATTTAGGCACACCCGGTTAGACCATGTCAATAGAAGGCGTACTTGCACATGCCTAGATGCAGCATTTGAGTATGTAAATTTTGGATATTCCCATGCCTCACTCGGCGAAGAGGGCAAATAGAATACTAGGAATGATTAAGAAGGGGATCACAAACAGATCTGAGAAGGTTATCATGCCGCTATACCAGGCCATGGTACACCCCCACCTGGAATACTGCATCCAACACTGGTTGCTGTACATGAAAAAGAACATAATACTACTCGAAAGGGTCCAGAGAAGAGCGACAAAAATGGTGAAGTGACTGGAGGAGTTGCCGCACAATGAGAGACTAGAGAAATTGGGCCTCTTCTCCCTTGAAAAGAGGAGACTGAGAGGGGACATGATCGAAACGTTCAAGATAATGAAGAGAATAGGCTTAGTAGATAAAGACAGGTTGTTCACCCTCTCCAAGGTGGAGAGAACAAGAGGGCACTCTCTAAAGTTAAAAGGGGATAGATTCCGTACACATGTAAGGAAGTTCTTCTTCACCCAGAGAGTGGTAGAAATCTGGAACGCTTTTCCAGAGGCTGCTATATGGGAAAACACCCTTCAGGGATTCAAGAAAAGGTTAGATAAGTTCCTGCTGTACCAGAACATATGCAGGTAAGGCTAGACTCACATAGGGCACTGGTCTTTGACCTAAGGGCTGCCACATGAGCAGATTGCTGGGCACGATGGACCACTGGTCTGACCCAGCATTGGCAATTCATATGTTCTTATGTGCACCTCGAATGTGCATACCCCCTTGCACATTAAAGTTACAGAATACTACTTAGTGTCCAATAGCACTTACACGCATGACTGTCACAGTTATATGCATAAGTACTAGTATTATAGTGGTATGGCCAGATCTAGCAAGTTGGGTGGGCCTTCCAAATGTCCTCCTCCTCCCCCCCCCCCTTCGTCCTGCAACTTTCTCCTTCTCTTCCATTCTTGGACCCTACTTTTGCTCCCCATCTATGGCCTGGTCAACTTCAGCATCTTTGCCAGGCTAGGTGACAAATATCCACTGCCTGCACCAGCCTCAAAGACAGCAAATGAATGTCGCTAATGCGCCAGTGAAGATGCTGAGGTAGATTGGAGAGAGAGGAAGGGAGAAGGAGGTAGTGGGAGAGAGAAGAGTGAGGTGGCTGCTGCTTACATACATACTTGGCACATAAAGGGAAACACTAAATTTTAGAATGAGTGGAATACTGGATATTCAGTATTGATATCCAGATATCAGCCAGTGCTGAATATTAGCATCCAGTTAGCTGTGATATACATACAGCTTACTAGATAAATGGCCAAAGCTGGGAGAACTTGAAAACAATTACAACATGACCACTGAACCAAGCAGGCCAGTGACATCAATCCAGAGAATTACTCCATGAGTTATGTTTGCTTAGAACAAACTAGGATCCCTTCCTGTAGCATTTCCCCCTTTCACTTGTAGAATTCAGTAGCACACATCCACCCATTTTCCCTTAAGTATGAAATCTCAGGGGTGGTAAAATGAATCACAACAATGACAATGGGAAGATACACCACAGAACTGCTGAATTTGGAGCACCACAGGCAGCGACATGTTATAAAGAAAAGCTTCAGTAATTATGCAGAATGTCAGCTTGCCTATTTTTCTGCATCTATTTGGATTTCTACAAGGGAGTGATGAAAAGTTCACAGCCCAACCAACTTCCTAAATTCTGAGCGTTATTTTGCCATTGTAGCTGAAAAGTGCCAATCTGCAGAATGTTCTGTTTTGACTTTGTTTCAGATCGACTGAACCATGTCAGCGAAGTGTGGAATTTTCAAGTGTGGATCTCCGAGCTGTCATGAAGTTCCTATTCCAGCAGAAGAAAACACCACAAGAAATCCATGAATGTAAAATGCAAAGTTTGAGTGACAAATGCTCATCATACTCCACAGTGAAGAAGTGGTGTGCAAATTTTCAACATGGAGATTTCGAGACTGACGATACAGCAAGGTCTGGGAGGCCTCAAAAGGTGTCAACTTCTGAAATTGCTTGACCTGCTTTTTGCAGATTGACGAATATCGGCTAAAACAATTGATGAGACACTACGGATATCCAGGGAACATGTTGGATGTATAATCCACAAACTGCTGGGTATGCAGAAACTGTCAGCCAAGTGGGTGCCCAAATGTTTGAATGCTGATGAGAAACAACGTCGAGTGGACACTTCCAAGTTGATTTTGCAGTATTTTCAGTGAACAAGTGCCAACTTTTTGGAATGACTAGTTAACTATTGATGAAACATGGTTACACCACTATGATCCTGAGACAAAACAACAGCCCATGCAATGGCTGCACTCAGGTTCTCGAAGGCCAAGTAAATTCAAGACCCAAAAGTCAGCAGGAAATGTCATGGCCTCAGAGTTTTGGGATCAAGAAGGTGTTGTAATGACTGACTATCTTCCAAAGGGTCAAATAGTTAAAGCAGAATACTGTAACTTGCTGTGCTGATTAAAGGAGGCATTGGAGGAAAAAAGGTGAGGGAAGCTGCGGAAAGGAGATCTCTTTTTGCAAGAAAATGCACCTGCTCACAAGGCTGGCAAAATGATGAATGTTTCGATGCAGTTGGGGTTTCAGTGCATAGATCTTCCACCCTACTCATCAGATCTTGCTCCATCTGACTATTTTCTGTTTCCAAACCTTAAAAAGAGTTTGAAAGGATGACAGTTTTCAAGTGATTCGGAAGGAGCAGCAAAGCAGTATATTTTGACCAGGCATCAGAGTATATTTTTGGAAGGGTTATAGAATATTCAGATATGATGTGCCAAGTGTTGAACTTTGGGGTGAATACGTGGAATAACTTGTAAGTTTCATGGCTCCACGTCATTCATTTCTCAGTTGGGCTGAGAACTTTTCAGCATCCCCCTCGCACCTAGAGCACTTTCCAACATTAATCAAGTTACATCAAGCCTAACCATTAGCGTTACTTCCAAAGCCTGTCAATTATATTTAGTTTACTGAAAACTGGTAAAAATAAGGGCTTCTCTTATCATCTCTCCTTCTCAGCTGATTTCTTCCATTGCTATAATGATCTGACCCAATAGATTATTTAGCTTTCTAATTACGTTTGGCTCTTTTTATGTGAATATCTTTATTAGCAAACAACCAAGCCCCCCGCCCCTTCAAAACTTTAACAAGCAATTCTTCTTCAAAGAACATATGTTTTCATCATGGTTCCCCACTTTTACAAGAAAATCTTTGTATCTTTTAAACAAAAACAACCGGAAACAAACAATACCAATGGAGGTTTTTCAAGCAAGGGTACTCTTCCATCTGTTCCATATTATTATTATTGTTATTATTACTACTATTTCATGATAACAAATTGGTACGTCAATTCATCCAAACAGTAACAAAATGGAAATGTTTATTTGCAGTGTGTACAGGCTAATTGCTTTCTTGTCTTATTCAAACAACCCTCCACATCCCATCCTATGTTCTCTCTAAGTAGTGCATGTGAGCAATCGCTCATTCATTTTACATGGCTGTTGCATAGTCGCTCACAAAAATAACGACCTGACCCAACTTTAAACTAAACTAAATCAATTACCGTGTGTGTGATTATTATTTTTTTTTTCTATATACAGAAATTCACTAATACTGGGATCAAAAATTGTTGGTTTTTTAAGAACTTGTTGCTTACACAAAAGAAAAATTTGCACGCATTCAGCCACTCCTTAAAGAGAGCATTGCTTCCATCCACCGCTCAAAAAAAAAGTTTTCTTACCTATTTTAGTTGCACTATAAATATTTTCAATAGGAAAAGCGCCACCTAAACTATACAGCAGGACTTTTGCAAGTGCTGGGATAAGCTGTGTCGTCGTTACCAAGACATTTACACAGTTACTCCTAAAAATAAAACAGTTTTTAAAAGGTGTTGTTAGCATGCTTCTAAGATCTGAATAACAGCCTCATCAACAAACAAATAAAACAAGGGAATAAACACCCTCCCCCATAACAAGACAAGCAGCAAACTGTTTCTTTGTAAAATATTTGGGGCGTGCCATTTCTGTTTTAAAGAGCATTTCAGTGTAGTGGATTCCAGTCTGTACCTTGAGATGCCCCACTGGTCTGGCTTTCTGCATAACCACAATAGAGGGAATGTTTAAAAGTCATTTTTGCATGTTTTTTATGCATGAAAATAGGTGTTTATACTTTAGAATTGAATGTATAACATGCACATAAAGGTACAAGTGTACAGACTGCCCCCAGATTTTATATATGGCACCCAAACCTGACATCAATATTTGGGTGGCAGTCCAAAATGTGTGGCCAATTAGCACCATATTCTTAAATGGTGCCTACATTAGGTGCCCTAATTGCGTCCATCTAGCGACACCTAAGTTCTGGTTCTGCACCTATTTTTTTAAATTGACTTAACTGGCATAGTAATTGACCGCGTTGGTTTGAGCCAATAAAAAAAAACAACCCCAAAACATTAAACAATCTAAGAGTTCGGCGTCAAACTCATAGGATGCCTAGCACCGCCTAAATGGAGGTGCTTTGCCAAGCCTAAGGATACCTAACAATGCTTAACTCAAATAGTAGGCTTGGTTATAGGTATAGGCATGGTTGAGTTAGGCGTCATTAGATGTCTGACATAGGCACCGCCACGTTAGGCGAGTGAAAAGGTAGCCTGTTTAAGTTTTTTTTATTGATTTTTTTTCATTTAACAACAAGTGTCATAAATTTTCATACAATTATCTTAATAATACACTTGATATTTCTATAATGTATTTTATACATAACATTTCTTATCTTATATTTCTTATGATTTTATATATCATATAACTGTAATTATTTTTCTTATAAAGTTATACAACATATATATTGTAATGATTTTACACGTCAATAGTGAAAAGGTAGCCTAATGGAGCAATAACTATGTCTAGGATGCCTAGTGACACCTAAGTGGAGATGCCCTCCCACGCCTAACAATGCCTATCTCAAATAGTAGGCATGGTTACGGACGGAGAACAGGCATGGTTGAGTTAGGCATTATTAAGCATCAAATATAGGCGTCACCAAACCAGGACGAATAACAATGGCTAAGTCTGCTTATGCGGTATGATTCTATAAATGGTGTCTAGCCATCGATTGACAGTCGTATATAGAATCTGGGCTTTACTGCATAACTGGGAGCCAATTGGCACTAATCAGCACCAATTTGGAATTGGGTGCAGTGGCATAGTAGGGGAGAGGGAGGGAGGTGCAGTCCACCTCGGGCGCCGTCTTGGTGAGGGTGCCAGCAGCCGTTCTCCTCTTCACCCCTTGCTCCTTCCCACTCCTCTCCCTGCTACACACACGCTTTCACTCCCACCCCTTCCCTTCTATCTCTTCGTCGGCACAAGCAGTAACTCCAGCCTGCTGCTCGTGCCAGTGTCGGCTCTCCCTCTGACACTCTGACATCACTTCCGGGTCCCGCATTTAGGATATGATATCAGAAGGAGAGCTGAAACGGGCAGCATGTTGGTGATGCTGCTCACACTGGGGAAGTTAAAAGAGGTATAGGGTAGGGAAGGAGCATGTGTGCACAGCTGGGGGAAGGGAAGGAGCGAGGGATGGAGAAGAGGGTGGGGAGGGGCGCCACCGCCATGGGCACCTCTCACCTTCGCTATGCCACTGATTGGGTGCATGTTTTGCTACATGACATTCTGTAACAATATGTGCCCAAATTTCAGAAGCAGATTCTGTATAGGAAGCCGGTCTCAATCGCACACCGGCATCCTATATAGAATCATGTCTGCCCTAACGGACAGAAGCCATACCCCGCCTAACTGGCTCAATTCTCTAACCAGCATCCACGTCACAGGCGCAGGTTAGAGAATCACTTTGGCATCATGGCAAGGGACTGCAAGGGATGCACTGGGAGTGGCCTAAAACTCCGATTGGCTGAAGCCAGTCTGAAGGGCAAGACTTTTTACTGGAAGTATCAAGATCCAATGCGAAAGCGAAGATACTTGCTGTGAGCAGGTAGGATGGATATATGAGTGTAGGCCTCTTTGAGGTCTAGAGATCAAAGCCAATTACTTTATTTCCAGTAAAGGTAGAAGGATTCCCAGAGAGACCATGCTAAACTTCTCCTTCAGCAAGTACATATTTGTTTAGATCTCAGAGATCTAGAATAAGTCGAAGGCCTCTGGTCTTTTTTTGGTATCTATATATATAAAATCGGATGTATGTATGTATGTGCCGCGATCACGCAAAAACGGCTTGACCGATTTGAACGAAACTTGGTATGCAGATCCCTCACTACCCGGGATGATATGTTCTGGGGGTCTCGTGGCCCACCTGCACACGTGGGCAGAGCTACAAACAGATAATCGTATTTCACCCATTCATGTCAATGGAAAAAATGTAAAGAGCTGTCAACGCAAAAACTGCTTGCCCGATTTGAACGAAACTTGGTATGCCGATCCATCACTACCTGGGGTGATATGTTCTGGGGGTCTCACGGCCCACCTGCACATGTGGGCGGAGCTACAAACATAAAATCAGATTTCACCCATTCATGTCAATGGAAAAAATGTAAAACAGCTGCCAACGCAAAAAACGGCTTGCCTGATTTGAACGAAACTTGGTATGCAGATCCCTCACTACCTGGGGTGATATGTTCTGGGGGTATCGCGGCCAACCTGCACACCTGGGCGGAGCTACAAACAGAAAATCAGATTTCACCCATTCATGTCAATGGAAAAAATGTAAAAACTGCCTCTGCAAAACCGGCTTGCCCGATTTGAACGAAACTTGGTATGCGGATCCCTCACTACCCGGGATGATATGTTCTGGGGGTCTCACGGCCCAACTGCACACGTGGGCGGAGCTACAAACATAACTTCAGATTTCACCCATTCAAGTCAATGGGAAAAATGTAAAAAGCTGTGGGACCGATTTGAACTAAACTTGGTATGCTGATCCCTCACGACCTGGGGTGATATGTTCTGGGGGTCTCGCGGCCCACCTGCACACATGGGCGGAGCTACAAACAGAAAATCAGATTTCACCCATTCATGTCAATGGAAAAAATGTAAAAAGCTGCCATTCTCACAGTAATTCACAAACGGATTGACCCATTTGAACGAAACTTGGTATACAGATCCCTCACTACCTGGGGTGATATGTTCTGGGGGTATCGCGGCCCTCCTGCACACATGGGCGGAGCTACAAACAGAAAATCACATTTCACCCATTCATGTCAATGGAAAAAATGTAAAAAGCTGCCATTCTCACAGTAATTCAAAAACGTCTTGACCAATTTGAACGAAACTTGGTATGCAGATCCCTCACTACCTGGGGTGATATGTTCTTGGGGTCTCGCGACCCCCCTGCACACATGGGCGGAGCTACAAACAGAAAATCTGATTTCACCCATTCATGTCAATGGAAAAAATGTAAAAAGCTGCCATTCTCACAGTAATTCACAAACGGCTTGACCGATTTGAACGAAACTTGGTATGCAGATCCCTCACTACCTGGTATGATATGTTCTGGGGGTCTCGCGGCCCACCTGCACACGTGGGCGGAGCTACAAACAGAACATCAGATTTCACCCATTCATGTCAATGGAAAAAATGTAAAACGCTGCCATTCTCACAGTAATTCAAAAATGGCTTGACCGATTTGAACGAAACTTGGTATGCAGATCCCTCACTACCTGGGGTGATATGTTCTGGGGGTCTCGCGGCCCTCCTGCACATGTGGGCGGAGCTAAAAACAGAAAATCAGATTTCACCCATTCATGTCAATGGAAAAAATGTAAAAAGCTGCCATTCTCACAGTAATTCCAACTACCTGGGGTGATATGTCCTGGGGGTCTCGCTGCCCACCTGCACACGTGGGCGGAGCTACAAACAGAACATCAGATTTCACCCATTCATGTCAATGGAAAAAATGTAATCAGCTGCCATTCTCACAGTAAATCTAAAACGGCTTGACCGATTTGAACGAAACTTGGTATGCAGATCCCTCACTAACTGGGGTGATATTTTCTGGGGGTCTCTTCACCCAAGAATTTATATGTTCTTGCTCCTGGAGGTGAAACTAAAAATGTTGTTTATAATCAAGTTTTGTGTTAGTTGTATTGTATTTATTTTGTCAAATATTTCACATTATAATTTGAATATTGTACTTTTTATAAAGCTGTATAATTTCATTCACCACTATAAAGTATCTTTATTTGAATCCATTTACAGTGTTATTGCTATTTAGGAAATACTTTGAGTAGAACTCCCAGTCCCTCTCCAGCAGAGGAACAGGTTCTTTTGTGTTTAGCTGGAGAAGGGCAGAGAGTTCTTGGTGAAGGAGGGTCTTCTGGAGGGAATTGAAAGGAGACTCTTTGGTGAGTGATTTGGAGGTTTTCTGATCAAGTGCATGGTGTAGCCCTGAGTGACAACTCGAAACATCCACTGATCTGTTGTGATAAGAGTCCACCATTGGTGAAAGTAGATTAATCTGCCTCCAATGGGGAGATCTGAAGGAAGAGGCAGGGGAATGCTGGCACATGCTCTTTAGAAAGAAGTCAAAGGATGACTGTTGTTTGGATTGAGACTGAGGCTGTGATTTCTGTCCCTTGTTGCCTTGCACAGGGTCATTGAGCAGTAAACCTAGAAGATGGCTGGATGAGAATATCTTCTAGACAATGAAGAAGAATGAGAAGTTTGTGGCTTAGATTAAGTCGTCATAGTATCTACAACCTCTTCAATTTTATCCCCAAACAGGTTGTCTCCCTTACAAAGATCATTTGAAAGGTGCTCTTGAACTAAAATTTCCAGATCAGAGACTCTAAAGCAGGCTAAATAGCACATTGCAATTGCAACTACAGATGTTCAAGGAGAAACATCAAATGCACTGAAAATTCTTTTAGCCATATACTTTCTTATAGTGAACAAGCACAAGAACAATTGTTGAAATGGTTTGTTTGTCTGGAGTCCGAATCCCTCAAACTCAGAGTTATTTAAGTAAGAATTTAAAATAAATAGACATGCAGAATTGGTGGTCCATAATTCTATTAAGGAGCATAAATGACTGGAAAATGCATTTGTCAAAAAATTCTAATGCCCTGGCTTCTCTGAATTCTATCCAAAGCAAAGAAGACTTGTGGAGAGTTGCTGTCCAAGATGAAGGCTTTATTAGAACAAATAAATAATCCACATAAAAATGTCTAGGGCCTGAACCACTGGAAAAATATGCCAAACACGTTCCTCACCCTTGCTTTTGCTTTTACAGCCCGCATTTAATTTGAATATCATTTCCTTTGAGCACTGAAGAGCTGCTTTTTACACAGTGATATGGGGTGTGTGCTCTTAGCTCTACCAAATGTCCGGAAAAACCCGGATATGCCCTCTTTTTAGAGGACTCTCTGGGTGCACGGGTGGCTTTCCAAAACCCAGCAGTCTGTCCGTGTTTTGGAAAGTCCCGAACTCCAGCCACATATGGAGAGCCACTGAGCATGTGCGGATGATGTCACACGCGTTCATGCATGCTCAGAGGCCTTCCGACCATGGCCCAGAGGTTGGGAATGAAGAGACGAGGCATTGTGGGGTTGGAGCTAGGGCAGAATGGTGTGAGTATGGAGGTAGAACAAAGTGGGGCAGGGGTGGGGGCCATGTATCCTGGATTTTACTTTGCAAAATATGGCAACCCTAATCGTGAGAGTTCTGAGAATTGTGGAACAGAGAGGAAACCATCTTAGGGGAGGCGGCGTTACACCTGCTGAGTCAGAGCGGTATGGTTTTTAAGGGAGGTGGTTAAATTCCTGACATAGAACAGATTAAGGAGGTCCTGAGTGAAGAAGTCTCCAAGGGATTGGAATCTGAGGCTACAGCACCGGAGGAAAGTGGCAGGGAAGAGAAGTGTGTTTAATTCTCAGCCTCCAGGAACAATGTGTGGAAAGAAGACTTGCAGAATATTCCTAAAATATATGAATTTTGGGAGTCCAGGCTGCCACAGTGTTTGGACTCTGCTAAGAGCTAGCCCCATGTAGGGTTGCCAGATTTTCCAATTGGAAAATCCAGACCCCCTAGACCCGCCCCCAGGCTTGCCCAGTTCCGCTCATCCTCGCCCTGTAACGTCCTAATCTTGCCCCCCAGTCCCGCCCTATCCCCACCCCCACTGCCTGCTCTTGTCGGGCAGGAAATCCGCACATGCATGGATGACAAGTTCCTGCTGAACCAGAACGTACGCAGGTAAGGCTAGACTCAAATAGGGCACTGGTCTTTAAGAGCCACCGCGTGAACGGACTGCTGGGCACGATGGACCACTGGTATAACCCAGCAGCGGCAATTCTTATGTTCCTATGACTTTCTCCCTGCTCGACGTGATTTGAGGCGGCTTTTCAAAACCCAGACAAAGTGCTGGGTTTTGAAAAGCTGTCTGGGGAAATCCAGACATCTGGTAACCCTAGCCCCATGAGAAATATTGACTGGGACAATATTATGAAATAGAAAGAGACTTTACTAGTGCTGCATTAAACCCTGTGAAATAAAGATGTGCACATGCTGAATTATAACAAAAAAATATCACCTTTTGCTTGCAAACCCTGCATGACTGTGTTTATAATGAATCTAATCCCCACCCTTGATCACGTTAGTACAACCATGTTGATAACTACCTCCCAAAAAAACTGCATTGTAAAAACATAAATGTGACAATGGAATACCCACCTTGTACTAATAATTGATAATGATTTAAGTGCATTTGTCAGCCAGGAGTCGGTCAGGGCTTCAATCTCTGCTCTCAGCTGAAGCCATACCTCTCGTTTTGCAGGGCCAAGGAGGCCTGGCATATACATATAAGAGGAAAAAAGAAGCACAAGGGAAATGTGGTCTTAGTTTCATGTTTTGATACAGAATTTAAGAATTACATTTTGTGTGCACTTCAAATTAGTTTAAAATATTAAAGGTTTGGAATTCTGTTGAGTGACAACACCCTCTCCAAGCTTATGCACCTGCTTGGGATTTATGCTGAAGCAGCAGAGCTTGCGGCGTGTCCCTCCTTTGGGCCATGCTAGGAAACAATTCACTTATTTATATGCTTTTTCTTTTCTAGCTCCTAAATGAAATATGGAATTTTCTCCTATTATCTTTGCAGCAAGAAAAAAAAATTATTTCCTTAATACAAGTTTATTTCCATAAGCTTTTGTATGATATAGGGATGTTTTTAGCCTGTTGAGTACCTGCTTTTTTTTTTGTCTTGCATTGATTGTTTTGGAATTTTACAATATGTTTGATTGTGAACTACCTAAAATTATTGTGATAGTAAGTTTAAAATAATTAACAAATTGACATGAAACTGGTTCATGAGCTTATTCCACTTCCTTTCTCACATAGCTGCAGCCACGCAGTCCACAGGTGAAATAGTATTGCACATAATAATAATAACAATTTTTTTATATACCGCAGGACCGTGAAGTTCTATGCGGTTTACAATGATTAAAGATGTTACAGATTGAGTGGAATCAACAAAGTATAGACTTGGTGATTGACAGTTCTAGAGATCATTTGTTGAGGACTAAGATTGTATAGGCTGGTTTCCTAAGTATTTCAGGAATAGATGTGTTTTTAGATGTTTCCTGAATTCCCTATAGGTAGTAGGCACGAGTAATTGGTCTAGGTCTTTACCCCACCAATGCTGCTTGATGTGCAAAAAGATGTTGGTGATGACTTTTACATTTACAACTTCTAACCGGTGGAGAAACAAAGTTCGGGTGTGAGCTTCGCCTATGTCTGTTGGTTGTGAAAGAGAAAAGGTCTGTTATATATTTAGGGGCTAAGCCACATGCTAGGTGAACCTCCAGTCTTGCATCCCCCTCAACTTTTAGACTTATAATCCACTTGCCATCTCCTCCCCACCCCCCACAAAAAAATCATGCATATAAAATAAACATTTTTGTGTGAGATTACAATGTTTGTGTGTGTATAACACACACATGAATAAAGAGGACAGTTGTCAAATGTTATTTATCCAGGATCATGGACTATTTGAAAAATGTCCATCCATCCTGCCGTTCAAAATAGTTAGTTCATGTGGCTGTCAGGACTTATTGTTTTGCTTTGATAGCAGCTGCTGTTTGCTGCCCCTCCAGAAACTACAACCCTAGATTCTCGTGCTGTACTTCTATACCGATATGGAGAGTTCCACCTTAATGTAGCTCAAACGTAAAACTAAATTTGTCTTTGATACAAAAGGGACCAACATACCTCCCACATTGTTCTTGTAAGTATTATAGAGTTCTTTTACTCGTCGATATCGGAAAGCTAGCTTCCTCATCCAGTCAACCCCTCCTCTTACACCGGTTGGCAAACAGAGGTTGGCACTGCTTGCCGCTGCGTGGAATCCATCGGTTGCAAAACTGTATGTGCTTGAGAAAGACAAAGCAAATGCCAATAAGCAACTGAATGCTTCTGGCTGCTCTGAACAGGCCAGTTCGTTAGGCAAATATTTGTACGTATGCAACCTACTTACCTGAGGTCTTGCCCATTATCGTCTGAGGAAACATCATCTATATGAACTTGATCACATTCCTGTGAAAACACATCATTTTTGGTGTAAGTTTTCAAAGCTGTTAAGGCCATTTAATCCCTATCAGGTGATCAGAGAAGCAAAGGAGGATGTTTGAAGACTGGGCTTGAATGTCCTATTTTGCCAAAATGAGCATTTCTGTTTATTCACTGAGCCAGGAGGTGGCAGTGTCTACCCAGTTTTGAAATAATGGTCAACTCTCTGCTTCTTTTTAGTTCCCAAACACAGAATGCTGCAAATGTAAGATACAAAAAACTAAAGCTAACCTTAGAAGTACTGCATCACTTTCTCATTTAGGGGTTATTTATTTGCTATTTTGTACCTAATGTAAGGTGCCAGGCTTGTCCAACACCTATAGCTCGTGGGTCAGAACCTGGCCCATGTTCTTTTACTTGACCCTCAGTAACTCAGCAGGTTTCCTGCTTCTCCTGCTAGGTCACAGGGCTAGATTCACTAAGCAAACCAATCGTGTACCGGTCGTTTTGCGATCACTTTGCAACCCCGCCCCCATTCACTAATCTTACTCCCGATCCGATTCCTGCCCAATCCAATCTGTGCATGCAAATGAGGGGGAATGGCATGCAAATGTAGGAAGGAAGCGATTCACAAAAAAAACTTCAGGAACACCGACTGGGCTGCTCTCTGCTCTCAAATCCCAACCCTGCAGCCCTGAAACCATCAAAAAAGCGCCCTGCTCTCCTCTCTGCCCTATTCCACCATGCCGTCCTGCTCTCTTCCGCCATGCCTCTCAGCCCGTGTTTTTAACCTGCGGTTTTAACCCGCGAGTTAAAAGCGGGGCTGCACTTCTCGCCACCAGCCCCGGCTGATCTCAAGTGCTGGAGCGTACTCTTCTGTGTCAAACTGCTAGTTGGGGTGTGCTGGAAGGAGAGGCAGAGAGGAGGAGGGATCCTTCATCCTGATTTTCTGATGCTTCCATGCTGAAGGCCGGCCCTCCGACTTGGGAACCGAGAACCCCCTGCCCCAGAAACCTTCACGTCCTAAATACAAGCAGACAGACTTGGATCTAGCCCCCTCAACTCCCCCCTCTCTCCCATGCTTGTGCTGAGAGCAAACGCATGTGCAGACTATCTACAGGAAAAGAAGATGGACTGCGTATGCATCCCGATCGCTCTGCAGCGATCCGTTCAGTCACCGTGGGGCGTGCCTCCGATTGCAATAATATGCTCCCATTCCCAAAACTGGAGGAGACTTGCTGAATCGATCGCCTAGGAAGACTCGGCCTCGGATCGCCCAGCAAAGGTAGACTTTGTGAATCTAGCCTTCAGTCATCAAGCTTGAGCCCTGCAGTGCCAGAAGTTAAGATTAGTCTCACGGTTTTTATTAACCGTATGCCATAATTTCCTCAGAAATGGGTCTTAGGCACTCTGCGGCCGCCTTCAAAATGGTGGCAACCGCATGTCAATCACGTTACGGCATCATTTGCAGAATTGTGGCTCCAGCTAAAGGGGGGGGGGCAGTAATATAGGCCTACATTACTAGACCCTAAGGTAATTTCCGGCTCAAACCACGTCTATTTTGAATTTAGGTGCCACTAGACACCTGTGTAGATGCAATTCCAGCACCCTTTTTGCAGGCAATTGTTTTTTTGTTTTTTTTTAAGAGCTTTTAATTGGTTTTTAATTGGCACAGACAATTAATGCATCGATTAAATCAATTAAAATAATTAAGTTAGGCGGTGGTAGGGTGCCTACCACTGCCTAACTTATGGCACCATTTGCAGAATCTGCTCCCTAGGTATAATTTTATAAAACACCAACTTGCATGCACAGAAGGGTACACTTGGTGCAAAATGACATGTACTTGTAGAGTGGTGACATGAGAAAGATTGGGTGATGGCTGACGGGGGGACATGAGAGAGAGTACTCGATTCTCAGATGAGAGCTTGTGTGTGTGTGTTTTGACCCTCTTATGTTACAAAATATACCAGGTGGCCTCTGATATATAAAATGTGGCCTCTGATTAGGGCAGGGGTGTCAAAGTCCCTCCTGGAGGGCCGCAATCCAGTCGGGTTTTCAGGATTTCCCTAATGAATATGCATGAGATCTATTAGCCTAAAATGAAAGCAGTGCATGCAAATAGATCTCATGCATATTCATTGGGGAAATCCTGAAAACCCGACTGGATTGCGGCCCTCCAGGAGGGACTTTGACACCCCTGGATTAGGGTTATGAGATTTCCTCTTTAAAAAAAAAAAAGGACACCTGGTCCTTTGCCCCCAGCCCTGCCCCACTCTGCCCTCATTCCCCACACCCACACGAACCACGCCTGTGAGTGGTCAACAGGGAGTCACAAATAGAAGATGAGTTAAACCTACCAAGGAAAGGAAGTCTCACCTGTAGAGGAGAGTGAGAAATGGAAAGCAGTGAATGGATGAGTGAGCTAAACCTGCACCGAACAACTGATTAGGGAAAAGTACATTGGAGCTTGCTGGGGAGTGAAGGGAAATAGAGGTCTGGGTCAAGAGGAATGAGAAGCAGAACGGGCTACAAAGGATTTAGAGATTGGAGCAGGAAGAGAGCTGTTCAACTCCCTGCCTTCAAATATAAAACATCAAATGATGTCTATGCAAAAGAAGAAAAATAAAAATTGCAGAGGGATCAGGGAGGGAAAGAGAATAAGGAAGAAAAAGAAATTAGGGGAAAGTGAAAAAATGAAGGAAAACAGTGTGGTTTAGATGATGGGCTGAGGGACTGGTTGGAGAAAAGTGCTATAAATGGCCTGAATGGAAGGAGAGAGAGAGCTGACAAGTTGTGAGGGGAAGGAGAGAGTGGCAGGATCTTAGCTTTTGATTTGTCCACATTGCCTACCCTGCTCTTGACATTTACTCTCTCTTCTATTAAACTGCGCTAGCAGTTTTTAGCGCAGTGAGCCGCACTGAATGGCCCGTGCTACTCCCGACGCTCATAGGAACTCTATGAGCATCGGGAGCAGCACGGGCCATTCAGTGCGGCTCACTGCGCTAAAAACTGCTAGCGCAGTTTAATAGAAGAAGGGTTTAGATATAGGCTGGTTATTCACTACCAGATGATTTTTTTTTTTTTTTTTTCTGGGTGAGTGGAAATTTGTTGTGCGTTTTGAGGTCAGCACCCCCAAATCATTTTCAAAAGTTGGCTCCTGTGAATCTTGCTATAAGCAACACATGAATTATCAAGCTTCTGAGGGCAGAAAAAAAGTACATAGGTTCTGGCCCAAGAACCATAAGCTGAACAAGCTTGCTATAAAGAAAAGTAGGTGCACACTTTCCTTTATAGAATACAGTAGACTCTCAGTTAACCAGCACCCAAGGGGATTGATAGATGCCGGATAAATGTAGTTCCTGGTTGCTTAAGAATTACTATTAAAAAAAGGCTTAACTAATATTAAACCCCATACTATGCAATACCATAAAGTGTTCCAGACAAACTACCGGACATGTGGTAGGTAAAGCGTGGGTGTACTCAGGTGTGGCATGCCAAGTTTACACTTAAATTTCTGCCAGAAATTGATTTTATTTTCATTTTTATTTAAAGTATTACAGTATTTCTTTGATTTTCTTTTATGGTTGCTTGAGTTCCGGTTAACAGAGCACCTATATGACAATCAGGAGCTTTGTGAGTACCTATATATAGGTACACTGTTATATGACTATCTTTTCAGTCTCTTTCTAAAATAGCTTTCTAAATAGCTTTCTAAAATAGCTCTTTACATGTGTAGCTGATCTATACATGCATAATTATTTAAGGACTGGCTAATTATTTAAGGACTGGCTAATGCTGGAATCAGGTCAAGGCAGAATATAGACTAAAAGAAGAGATGAAAAGAACACCAATATGGAGAGTGTGTGGTGCAGTGGTTAAAGCTACAGCCCCAGCAACCTGGGGTTTTGGATTCAAATCCCACATTGCTCCTTGTGACCCTGGTGACACTTACTTCCCCCAGTGTCCCAGGTACATTAGATAGAGTGTGAGCCCACCGGGACAGATAGGGAAAAATGCTTGAGTACCTGAATAATTTGTAATCCGCATAGAATTGTAGGATATACAGAATATAAATAAATAATTGATAGGTAAGTTGAGCCTACTTACAGCTGCATTCATAACATAAAATTGATCATAAAATAAGTTGTTTTTTTTTTAATAAATATTTTTTATTCTTTTTTTAAATTCTTACATCAAGTGAAATACATGTAATACATTCAATTATGAAAAAACACTTGAAATTATTATTAAATGTTCTTACAATGTGAATTAAATAAACCCTTTATCAGAATTTTATATCATATTAATATTACAATAGTTTTCCCTCCCTACCCCTTCTATATATTCTATACATGTGTTATTATATCTGATCAGTAGAATAATTTGTCAATGGTCCCCATATTTTATTAAATTTTTTAATATAACCTTGTTGTAATGCCAATACTTTTTCCATTTTATATATATGACAAATTGAATTCCACCAAAAAGTGTAATTCAATTTAGTGTAATCCTTCCAGTTCTGAGTAATTTGCTATATGGCGACCCCTGTTAAAATTAATAAAAGTTTATTATTATTAGCTGAAATCGGACTTTGTGTTCTCATTGCTGTTCCAAATAATATTGTATCATATGATAGTCCAACATGATTTTCTAATAAATTATTAATTTGGGGCCAAATTAATTTCCAAAAGGAATTAATGCAGGGACAAAAGAATAGTAAATGGTCCAATGTCCCCACTTCTATCCTACAATGCCAGCATCTATTAGATCTATTACTATCTAATTTTTGTAATCTCGTAGGGTCCATAAAACTCTATGTAATAAAAACAACCATGTTTGACTCATAGATGCTGATCTTGTAGTATGTATTCTCCAGGACCAAAATTTTTGCCATTGAGATGGAAAAATTATCTGTCCTATCTCAATACTCCAAATATCCCTAAGTCCTGATCTCTTTTTTTTGTTTAAAAATTCGTTTATTTTCTTATACCATTTTGCGGCTTGGTGTCCTAGAAAATCCGCTTGAAAACAAAGGATTGGTAAACTATATTGAGTGTTAAGATTCTTCCATTCAGGGAACCCTTCCTGAATGGCCTGCTTCAATTGCATCCATTTAAAATATTGTGTTTTTTCTAATCCAAATTTTTGTTGCAATTGTGAAAAACTAAGCAGTGATCCATTTACTATTACATCTTTTAAAGTACGTATACCTGCTTTTATTTATTGTTTCCATACTATTTTAAATCCACCAATTTTGATCCTGGAGTTTACCCAAATAGATTGATTTAAAGATTTAGCCAATGGATCTGTTGATAAATTGCTTATAAATCTTAATGTTTTCCATGTATCTATTAGAATTCTATGATCTTTATATCTCCTAGGTATTGTTATACTAATGAAATGTTCTGGATGTAAAGGGAACATGAGGCGCCATTCTAAATATAACCAGTCGGGTACATTTTCCATGAGATCTGGGAGGATCCAATACATTCCCTGTCTTAAAATATAGGCTTGATGGTACCTATAGAAATTTGGAAAATTTACCCCTCCTTCCTTAATTGTTTTTTGTAATGATGCTAAAGCGATTCTTGGTCTTTTCCCAAACCAAACAAATTTTGTTAGTATACTGTTTAATTTTTTATAAAATTATAAAATAAGTAAAGAAGTAAAATACAGCTATGGGGCTCATTAAAAAAAAGTGCTCATTTTCACTGACTTTCTAGATGTCTTGCTAGGCTTTTTGTCTGCTGTACATCTAAAGATCAAGGGGGCATGCATGAGCGTGCTTAACACTTGGACGTCTTGCGGTGATAATCGAACATTTCCCAAGATGTCCAGGAAGCGATTCAGACATCCAGACCTGTTTTAGACGTGTCTAAGTGCCACAAAGGTACCCAAACTGACCAGTTGACTACTGGATGTATGAAGGTATGATCCCCCCACACCCCCTCAGTGGTCACTAATCCCCTCCCACCCCCAAAGATCTGAATAAAACATACCTCTCTCTAGAACAGCAGCATCTGGTATAGGGAAGCCTAGTAGAGCAACAAGTAGCTGTGTGGAGTTACCTGGTGGGTGGTGTAGTAAATCATAGAGAGGGAGACCCAAGCTTATATTCTACTCTACCCACTACATTTATGGTGGAAAGTGTGAATCCACCAAAACCTACCAAAATCCTATTATATGCACAGATACCCCAACAGGATCAAAACATCCATTGTTTTACCAGCCCCGTGAGAAGGTGCATTATCTTGCAAAAAGGGAACTCCTTTCTGCCATTAGGTTCCACTATACTTTCTGCTATATAGGTGCTACCTGGAGCTATAAGGGCTATTGGGGTGGTAGACAGGTGGGTGTAGTAGGGTTTGGGAGAGTTTTAGAGAGCTTACCACATGTTATAAGGGAGTTACGTGAAATGTGTACCTGATACCCTTTATGTGAAGTTCACAGCAGTGCCCTCTAAGATGTCCCACTGATCTGCTGGCATGTCTGTGTGGCCAGTGTAGTATAAATGATGGCCACTCTTATGCCCAAACAGCTTGGGTATAGATGTTTTGAACTTGGATTTTTTTGTGGTCGAAAATGCCTAAAAAAGTTAAACGTCCTAAGGTTGGACATCCTGACAACTAAGACATCTAAGTAGGCGATTAAATAAAAATAAGATGGACATCTAGCAGTTTTGAAAATGGACATTTCTCCACTTCAACTTTTGGACATCTTGTGGGAAACGTCAAAGCTGGTTTTAGACATCCTATCGAAAATGGCCATCCACGTAACCTTATCTCCAAGAAAGCTAAAGTGAAGAGGTGGGTTTTTAGTAGTGATATGAATGGAGAGGCAAAGGAACACAGCTGGATTACCACAAAGGCCTTTGTGGTTGTTCAGTAAGATAAGTTTTGAGCATATTGTTCACTTATTATGGATATATAAGTAGAAACTTCTGAGAAGGATACTGGTAAAGAGAACTATATGGAATATGAAGTAACAGGAATACAACAAAAAAGGTAGCGATTTTTGAGCTGATGATTGAAAAATGGATAACCTAAATAGGTTTGGTTACTCTCATTCTGAAGCTTTGCCTTACCCCATTCTTTAAGAGAAAAAACTTTGAACAATATGAGGCTTTTTATGTAGGTTCAGACATAAAATTATTTGATACAATCCAGTTTCTTACCTCTAAATCATTGAAAAATAAATGTGTGTCAGCAAGGTTAAAGATCATTTCTTCCATTCGAAGTCCAAGTGTCACTGCCATTGGCGGATCCTACAAAAAAATGTTTAACATAGTTTGAGCCTACAGGCAAACAGAAGAACACCTCGCCTTGGGGTATAGACAGTCTGACAAAAGGCCTTTTGTCAAACTGCCTAACATAGTTTGAGGTCATTTCTTTACAAATGTATTATAGATACAATAATGTTCTTTAAATATGATATTTCTTTTTTGAAGTTTTGATTTAGCACTCAAATCAAGCACGTACTCAAGGCAAGCTACTATTTAGGTATGATAGATCGGCTTATGTCCAAAGAGCTTTAAATCTAAAGGCTAGATTTACTCAATTATGCACTGTGGGCCTGATTCTATACTCAACACCTACAGAATGCTTAGCCCAATTCTATAAAAGGAATATGCTATATATAAAATCACGCTTAGGCCAAGGAAAATCATGCCCAAATACCTGCGCCTAAGATTTGCATGGATTGGGCATATTCTATAGCATTGCTTGTAACTTTTAAGAATGCCCATGATCCAGCCATGCTCCTCCGCTGACCATGCCCCCTTTTAAGATCTGCCATCCTTGTCCAATCCATCATCCTCTCCAAACTTGACTATTGTAATGCCATTTACCTTTGCTTAACAAAAAAAAGCCTCCAAAGACTCCAGCTTATTCAGAACACGGCAGCCAAGCTGATTTTTGCAAAACGTAAATCTGACCACGTCTCCCCACTCCAGGCCAATCTTCACTGGCTCCCAGTGATCTCCAGAGTCCAATTTAAATGCTCTTGCCTGGCTTTTAAGATTATTCACGGCATCCTTCCTTCCCTAATCCCACTTTCTTTTAACTCCTCGTACCCCTATTCCACCAGGACCGCCCACAAATTAAAATTATCCTTCCCCTCCCTTCATGGTATTCTCCATGCAGGTAAACTAGGAAAATCACTTCTTTTCAAAATCACAGGTCTCTGGAATGACCTCACTATCCCGCTGCGGAACCTGAGCTCCATCCATTTATTCCGCAAGCAACTAAAAACCTGGCTCTTCTCTAACGTGTAATTTCTTTTCCCTTACTTTCCCACTCGATTTATAAACTTATGTAAACCTTTTCCTACCTTTTCTCATTTTAAGTTTTTGTAAACCTTGCCGAGCTCTACTTCCATGGGGATGATGCGGTATATGAACTTAAGGTTTAGTTTAGTTTAGAACGGACATGCGCCACTTAATAGAACACACCTACCAAGTGGTGCATGTAACTTCTAATTAGTGACAATCAGTGTCAATTATGAGGTAATAATTGCCAATTATTGGTGCTGATTGGTCTTGCTAAACAATTGAGTTGTGCACACAACATATGGTGCTATATATCCGGATTTTTTTTTTTTTAGGGGGGGGTGTTAATAGGTCCCTTTGCATTAAATGGGATTGCCAGTAAAAAAACAAAAACAAAGGGCCCTTTTACTAAAGTTTAGTGCATGGTAATGGACTAGCATGCATTAAGTGCCATATGGCTTGCGGGTATTAAATAGGATATCAGTGAGAAGAAACCCAAAAGGGCAAAGGGTACAAAGCAAAACCCAAAAGGGCAAAGGGACAAAGCAAAAAGTAGGGGTCTGACAAAATGTTTTCCAAACAACAGAAAAGATTTATTCAATCAAAAATACATTTTTTTTCTGTTGTTTGGAAAACATTTTGTCAGACCCCCTATTTTTTTGTTTTGTTTATTAAATAGGATACACAGCATTTACCCCGGGTTCTATATATGGTGCCCAAATTTGGGTGTGATTCTGAGATGTGTGTGCAACTTAGGGCTAGATTCACAAAGCAAACCGATCGTGTACCAATCAGTTTGTGACCCCTTTACGATCAAATTTACCTCCGGCCTGATTCACTTACCTCTCCTACGATCCGCTTCGAATCCATGCATGCAAATGAGGAGAAACGCATGCAATGTAGGCAGGGATGCGATTCACAACACAATCAATCCGATCTGACTGGGCTGGCTGATCAACTGAAGAAGCGACTGCTGGGGACCAGTCGAAAACATCTTTCCGACTGGAAGCCCTGCTCTCTGCCCTGCTCTGCAATCTCTTCTGCCTGCTCGCCCCTAATGCGGGTTTAAAGCGGGTTAAAAACATGGGCTCGCAGGGCTAAGAACTATTACTTTGGGGCTTCGTTTGCAAAGTAAGCAAGGGCTGAAAAGCAAGGTAGACAAGTGGAGCCACGTACATGAAATACAATCACTCCATGGCAGTCAGCCTTGGAAGTGCTTGCCATCCAGGGTAGAAATCGCCCCATCTGCATATTGGATGTTGAAGAATTTGTTGGACCAGCCCGGATCAGGCAGGTTGGTGAATCTGGTCCTTAATTGGCTAACTAGCCATTAACAAGCAATACTTGGCTGCTAACAACCCATTATTGGCATTAGTTGATGCTAGTTAGGATGTGCACACATATCTGGCTGCTCGTTAGTCTATAATGCAAAGTGCCCAAATCCCATTGCTTCCAACTCAGAAGGGAGCCTGATTATGGCAGGGGCGTGAGTGTGTCAGGGACATTCGGTGACATAAGAACATAAGAATTGCCATCTCCGGATCAGACCCTGGGTCCATCAAGTCCGATGATCCACACATGCGGAGGCCCCACCAGGTGTACCCTGGCATAGTTTTAGTCCCCATATCACTGTATGCTTCTCAAGGGAGATGTGCATCTAATTTACCCTTACCCATATCACTCTATGCCACTCGTAAGGAGATGTGAATCTAGTTTACCCTTAAATCCTAGAACGGTGGATTCTGCAATTACTTCCTCTGGGAGAGCATTCCAGGTGTCCACCACTCGCTGCGTGAAACAGAACTTCCTGATATTCGTCCTGGACCTGTCCCCCCTCAGCTTCAGTCTATGTCCTCTTGTCCGTGTCACATTGGACATTGTAAATAACTGCTTTCCCTGCTCCATTTTGTCGAATCCTTTCAGTATTTTGAAAGTCTCGATCAGATCCCCTCGCAGTCTCCTCTTCTCAAGGGAAAACAACCCCAGTCTCCTAAGTCGTTCCTCATAGTCCAGGTTCTCAATACCTTTCACTAGCTTCGTTGCTCGTCTCTGCACCCTTTCTAGCAGTTTTATATCCTTCTTTAGGTATGGAGACCAATGCTGGACGCAGTATTCCAGGTGTGGTCTGACCATGGCTCTGTAGAGCGGTATTATAACTTTCTCTGATCTACTCGTAATTCCCTTCTTTATCATGCCTAGCATTCTATTTGCTTTCTTTGCCACCGCCGCACATTGCGCCGATGGTTTCAGGGTCCCATCTATCAGTACACCCAAGTCCTTTTCCTGTTCGGTCTTTCCCAGAGTTACACCTGACATATTATACTGGGTATCATCATTTACATCAGGCTTCAGTAAGTCTAGCACCCATAGTTAGGGCATAGGAATTGGTGCAAAATGCAATTCTATAAAGGGCACACTTAGCACTGATCTATTCTAGCGCTTATTTTTGAGCACCATTTATAGACTAGGGCCTAGATTTTATAAACGGCACAGTGAGTGGCAGATGCCCACAAAAGTGGTGCCAATCGCATGACAATCACATGATGGTGCCATTTCACAGAAAGGCACCGAAACCTTAGGCTTGGTGCCTATCTGTGACAAGAATCATGACTTCGGAGATGCCTACCAACACCTAAGGGTACTTCCGGCATTAACCACGCCTATTTTACCCTTGCGCAGTCATGGTTATGGCAAAACAAACTGGAAACTAAAAATGAAAAAATATTAAATTTTGATTAAAGAGAAATGGTCAAAACACTACGCACAGAAAATAGGTACATCAAAAATAAATAGTAAAGAACTGTTTAAGCTGGTAAAAATGTTAACAGACACTACTCGGATCCTGAAAAAGGATAACAAGCGCATTCCATCAGCCGAAACCCTGGCCAATTTCTTTAAAAATAAAATCTCAGAACTAAGAACAGCTATTCCTTCGCCCACATCAAACACTGAATACCAACTTTGATTTCAAGAAAAGGATTCCAGGGCAGATATGCTCGGCGACCGTTTTGAGCCTCCAAATTGGCAATAATTTTTAACTTTGTACAATAAATATACTAAGTCAAACTGCCTTCTGGACGAATGTTCCTCCAAGATCCTGAAAGTTGCAACACCTGACTTTAAAAAGGATCTATTTAACTGGTTAACAACTACTCTTTCTAGAGGGATATTCCATGAGGAAATGGGAGACATCCTGATTACACCTATCCCTAAAGACCAGAAAAACTCAATAGCCCTGAAATCCAATTACAGACCAATAGCGAGCATCCTCTTATTCACTAAACTACAGGAAGGACTGGAGTTAGTGAACTATTTAGACAAATTTAATATTTTTAGTGAACATCAATCAGGATTTAGAAAAGGCTATAGCACTGAAACAGTTTTAGCTTCTATTCTCAATCTCCTATACGGTCTTTTTTAGCAGAGGCACAAGTGCTCTGATTTTACAACCAGATTTTAGTAGTGCTTTAGATTTAGTTGACCACAAAATAATGTTACAATGCCTAGACACGAAGCACAGTTACTTACCATAACAGGTGTTATCCAGGGACAGCAGGCATATATTCTCACATGTGGGTGACGTCATCTACGGAGCCCCGATGCGGACAGCATCTCAAGCAAACTTGATTGAAGATTCAAGCTTGCTGTGCTGCATCACGCATGTGTGCCTCCTGCTCCACTAGAGGGCGCATCCCCTCCTCGTGGTCTCCAGTTCACATATCCAGCAAAGAAGCCAACCCCGGGGAAGTGGGCGGGTTGTGAGAATATATGCCTGCTGTCCCTGGATAACACCTGTTATGGTAAGTAACTGTGCTTTATCCCAGGACAAGCAGGCATGATATTCTCACATGTGGGTGACCTCCAAGCTAATAACTAAGGGGTGGAGGGAAGTTGGCAAATTTAAGAAAACAGATTACGTAACATTGATTGGCCGAACCGGCCATCGCTCCTGGACAGTGTATCCAGGCAGTAGTGAGAGGTGAAAGTATGAACCGAAGACCACGTGGCAGCCTTGCAGATATCCTCAATTGGCGTAGACCTGAGGAAAGCTATCGAGGCTGCCATAGCTCGGACTTTGTGTCCCGTAACACGACCATGCAGCGTGAGACCAGCCTGAGCGTAGCAGTAAGAAATACAAGCAGCCAACCAATTTGACAGGGTGCGCTTGGAAACTGGGTGCCCCAATCTGTTCGGGTCGAAGGACAAAAACAATTGGGGGACTTTCCGATGAGACTGAGTGCGTTGAAGGTAAAAGGCCAACGCCCTTTTGCAATCAAGAGTGTGGAGCGCCACCTCTCCAGGATGAGAGTGGGGCTTGAGAAAAAACACCGGTAGAGTAATGGACTGATTGAGATGAAAATCAGACACCACCTTAGGTAGGAACTTAGAGTGAGTGCATAGAACCACCTTGTCATGATGGAATACAGTGAAAGGTGGGTCTGCCACCAAGGCCTGCAGCTCACTCACTCTTCGAGCTGACGTGAGGGCGAGTAGGAAGATCACTTTCCAAGTGAGAAATTTAAGATGACACTTATCCATAGGCTCAAAGGGGGGTTTCATCAGTTGAGCCAGGACCACATTAAGATCCCAAACCACAGGAGGAGGTTTGAGGGGAGGGTGAACATTCAAAAGACCCCTCATGAAACGAGAAACCAAGGGGTGGAGTGAAAGGGCCTTCCCTTCCAGGGGTTGATGAAAGGCAGCAATCGCACTAAGGTGCACTCGAATGGAATTGGTCTGCAGGCCAGAGTGAGATAAATGAAGCAAATACTCCAGAACCAAAGACACAGGAACCGACACCGGGTCCTGGTGGTGAGTGGAGCACCAGGATGAGAATCTAGTCCACTTCTGAGAATAGCAGAGTTTAGTCGATACTTTCCGGGAAGCTTCCAACACTTCCCTAACTGACTGAGATACGGGGAAGGAAGTCAAGGGGAAAGAAACCAAGCAGTCAGATGAAGAGACTGAAGATTGGGATGTAACAGTGAACCCCGACTCTGAGATAGCAGAGAGGGAAAGACAGGCAGAGGTAGAGGTTCCCTGACACTGAGTTGAAGTAGTAGGGAAAACCAAGGTTGGTGGGGCCATCGAGGAGCGATCAAGATCAGAGTGGCCCTTACCGATTTTAGATGAACCAGCGTCCTCAGAATCAGAGGAAACGCATAGAGGAACTTCCCCTCCCAATCTAGGAGGAAGGCATCGGCCTCGAGACGGTCCGGAGAGTATATCCTCGAACAGAAGAGAGGCATCTTTTGATTGTCGGGGGAGGCGAACAGGTCTATCTGCGGAGTCCCCCACGTGTCAAACACCTGTCGTAGTACCTGAGAATGCAGGGACCACTCGTGAGGCTGTAGGAGGCGGCTGAGCCTGCCGCCAGGCAGTTTTGTTCTCCCTGGATGTAAACCGCCCGAAGGGAGATGTTTTGGGAGACCGCCCACTCCCAGAGCCACAAGGCCTCCTGGCAGAGGGGCCAGGACCCCGTCCCTCCTTGCTTGTTTACGTAGTACATCGCCATCTGGTTGTCCGTGCGGACGAGAACCACCCGGTCGTGAAGCAGGTGTTGGAAGGCCACCGCGGCGAGGTAAATGGCCTGAAGCTCCAGCACGTTGATGTGGCAGTGACGGTCCTCCGTGGACCACAGGCCTTGAGTGCGGAGACCGTCTACGTGAGCCCCCCAAGCGTACTCCGACGAGTCCGTGGTTAGGACCTTGTGGTGTGGAGGGGCGAGAAAGAGCAAACCCTTGGAAAGATTTGAAGAGTCGGCCCACCAACGAAGTGATCTTTGCAAGGAAGGCGTCACTGTCACGTGGCAGTTGATTGGGTCCCGATCCTAACGCCATTGTGATGCCAAAGTCCACTGTGGTAACCGCAGATGAAGGCGGGCAAGCGGGGTAACGTGGACTGTGGAGGCCATATGGCCGAGGAGCGTCATCATCTGTCGTGCCGAGACCGTGGTCGATCTCGAGACTTGTCGGCTCAGATTTACCAACGCCTCCCGACGCTGAGGAGGGAGGAAGGAACGAAGACGGACCATGTCTAGCACGGCCCCGATGAATTGTAAGGACTGAGAAGGGCACAGCTGGGATTTTGGAAAGTTTATCTCGAAGCCCAGACACTGAAGAGAAGTAATAGTCTGTCGGGTCGCTGAGATAACCCCCTCCCTGGTCAGGGCTTTGATCAGCCAATCGTCCAGGTAGGGGAATACTTGCAGGCCCTGGGATCGCAGGGCAGCCACGACCACCACGAGGCACTTCGTGAAGACTCGGGGGGACGAGGATAGGCCGAAGGGGAGGACCCGGTATTGTAGGTGGAGATCTCCCACCTGAAAGCGCAGGAATCTGCGACAAACAGGGTGCACCGGAACATGAGTGTAGGCCTCCTTCAGATTGAGGGAGCAGAGCCAATCGCCCTCGTCGATCAGGGGGTACAGAATCGGAAGGGAAAGCATCCAAAACTTTTCCCGTTTCAGAAATTTGTTCAGGCGCCTCAAGTCCAGGATTGGGCGCAGGTCTCCCGTCTTCTTCGGTACCAGGAAGTATCGGAAGTAAAATCCTTGGCCCCTTTGGTTTTGGGGGACCGGTTCCACTGCCCGCAGGCGAAAGAGGTCCTGTGCCTCAGAGAGGAGGAGGGACAACTGTGCTCGATTGGGAGGACACGCACTCGGCGGGCTGTTGGGAGGAACCTCTCGAAAGTTTAGTGAGTATCCCGATGAGATCACGCCAAGGACCCAGGAGTCCGACGTTATGGCTTCCCAGCAAGGGTAGTAGGCTCGTAGGCATCCCCCGATGGGAAGGAGGCCAGGTGGAGGTGCGGAGGGGGCCCGCCCCCATCCGCTCATCCCGTCAAAAGGACGGAGACGGCTTCGCAGGCGCAGTGGGCTGTGATTTTGGTGGAGCCCTAGAGTGAGCCTGGGGGCGTCGCGGTGGCGGTCTGGAAAAGGCCGGGGTAGATTTCTGGGGGTAGCGGCGAGGCAATCCCCGGAAAGGGCGAGAGGCCTGTGGTTTAGGTTTTTGGCGTACCAGGGACGCGAAGGAACGTTCGTGCTCCGACAATCGTTTTGTAGCTGCCTCGATGGTGTCGTCGAACAGTTCTTTGCCGACGCAAGGGAGGTTCGCTAACCGATCTTGCAGGTTAGGGTCCATGTCGACGAGCCGTAGCCACGCCAGCCGGCGCATGGCCACCGCGAAGGTTGCGACCCTGGAGGATAGTTCAAAGCCGTCGTAAGTGGCGTGGAACAAGTGTAGTCGGAGGCTGGAAAAATCCTCGAGGAGGAGTCCAAACGCTGCTTGACGAGGGGCAGGTAGATCCCCCAAGAAAGAGGCCAGTAGCCCAATGAGGTGTTTCAGGTAGGAGGAAAAAGTGAAGGTGTAGTTCAGGACCCTAGATGGCATCATAGAGTTCTGATACAAACGGCGTCCGAATTTGTCTAGTGTCTGGCCTTCGCGTCCAGGAGGGACCGCCGCGGACACCCTAGAGGGGTGAGCTTTTTTCAGAGAAGACTCCACCAGTAGGGATTGGTGGGACAGCTGTGGCTGCTCAAACCCCGGGCAAGGTACTGTTCGGTACTTAGACTCCATTTTAGATGGGACCGCCGTCACCATGTAGGGAGTCTCGAGGTTCCTGATGAGGGTCTGCCGGAGTACGGGTTCAACGGCAGCCGGAGGGACTCTCGGGGCGGGGAAGGCATATTCAGCTCCGCCAGGTATTCCTTGGAGTACCTCGAGTCAGATTGTAAGTCCAAGTCAAGGGCACGTCCCATGTCCTGGACGAACCTCGTGAAGGAAGGTCGGTGGGATCCCGTGGCCCCTTGCGGGGACGGTGACCGAGACCTCCATCTTGCAGAGAAGGAAGGAGAAGCCTCCCTCGAATAGCGAGGTTCTCGTTCGGACCCTCGATCCGACACCGGGGACGCGCTATGGAAGTGTTCCGGGATCGAGGACCTGAGTTGCCTCGAGAAGCCCCTCGGGGACGACGCCCGGGTTCAGGGTACCGATCGATGTTGGATCGGGGACCCCTCCCCGGACTCCCTCGGCGTAAGTATGGAGCCTCGGACCGGAGCCCCGGACCTAGGGGGAGTCAGTAAGAGCTGAGGGTTAGTGAGAGATAGCTCGGTAACCCGTAGCGGTCCCCCCGATCGGGTCGAGGGGGAGCAGCCTCGGGCCGGAGGGGAACTCCGGGCCTTTTTAGAGAGGGGCTTCGATCTTCGTTTCGCCCCGCGGAGTTCCGTTGGGGATGTGTGCCTCGAGTGCCTCGGAGGGGAGTCCGAGGAAGACGAGAGGCGGTGAAAACGGCGTGCTTTGCCCCGAGGGGTCTCGATGCGTCGCTCAGGCTGGTCCGGCGCACACGAGGTCGAGGACGGTTGAAGGTGAGCCATGGCAGCGGATAGCTCCGTTGTGATCATTGCTCGGAGCAGTTCCTGGAACACCGGCACGGACAGCATCGACGGCATGTCCGAGGCCATGGTGCACTCCACCGAGGGCGATCTCGATTCAGAGCATTCCCGAGTGGTGGAGGCACATCCCGAGGTCTTTGGGGTTTTTGCCGGGGCTGTGGTTAGGGAACTCCCCCCTTGTCCGGCCATTGTCCCCGAGGTTGGCTTCTTCGTAGGTATGGAACCTGAGGAAGGAAGAGGGGACTTACCCGGAGCCGAAGACTTCTGGGAGCTCGGGGTCTTCGACGTCGAGTCCCGAGGCGGGGCCAAGGTCCCCAAGGCCGAGATAGAGGCCGGGGCCGAGGCCGGGGCTGATCTCGAGGCCGAGGTCGAGGGTTGATCGGCAGCTAATAGTTCAGCCATGCGGGCCCGGCGGCGGCAGAGCGCCCGGTGTTGGAAGGTTGCGCACCGGGGGCAAGTTTCCGTTGGATGGTCGGCCCCCAGGCAAAGGATGCACCAGCGATGCGGGTCTGTGAGTGATAGAAGACGCTCGCACCCGGTGCACTTTTTAAAGCCCGAAACGGGCCAGGACATAGGAAGTTCAGGCGGCCGCGGCCAATCAGGCCACGCGGCCGCGACGATCCGGGAGCCCCCGGATCGCGAGAAAAAAGCGCGTTAAGCGCGATGAGCAGGAAAAGAGAGAAAAGAAAAAACAAAAAAACAAAACGCACAGCGACTTTGAAGAAGGAAAATAATAAAGAATCGCGGTGTAAGAAGGCACTTGGGGCAGAGCTAAGAAAAAATGTGTCTTCTTAGCACTGCGGAAAAAAACGAACTGGAGACCACGAGGAGGGGATGCGCCCTCTAGTGGAGCAGGAGGCACACATGCGTGATGCAGCACAGCAAGCTTGAATCTTCAATCAAGTTTGCTTGAGATGCTGTCCGCATTGGGGCTCCGTAGATGACGTCACCCACATGTGAGAATATCATGCCTGCTTGTCCTGGGATAATGGGGCTATCGGGAAAAGTTAGGAACTGGTTTCAGGGCTTTCTAACAAAAAGATAGTACCGAATGGTTAGTGATGGGAATTACTCTAACCCATGGAAAAACCCCTCTGGGGTTCCACACTATCACCCACATTATTCAACATTTACATCTCATCTTTATGACACCTATTGCAAAAGCTAAATTTAAACTATTACATATATGCTGATGATATTTCTATTTTAATTCCCTTGAATAGCATAACCAATGAAATCTTAGAACACATTTCTTATATTATGACTGAAATTGAACAATGGACAATCAACTTCAAATTGAAATTAAATACAAAAAAGACAAAAGTTTTCTTGGCAAGCCCAAAGGATAAAACTACCAGAACATCGCTACATCTAAATCAGGGGTCTCAAAGTCCCTCCTTGAGGGCCGCAATCCAGTCAGGTTTTCAGGATTTCCCCAATGAATATGCATGAGATCTATGTGCATGCACTGCTTTCAATGCATATTCATTGGGGAAATCCTGAAAAACCGACTGGATCGTGACCCTCAAGGAGGGACTTTGAGATCCCTGATCTAAATGGTCACGAATACCCAATTTCTAAAACTATAAAAATAGGGTGTCACACTAGACACACACTTGACTATGGCTGACCATATGAACATAGTGGTGAAGAAGTGCTTTTGTGCACTGTGGAAATTAAGGACCATTAAAAAAATACTTTGACCCTTTATCTTTTAGATTACTAGTGCAGACCTTGGTTCTATCAGTACTAGACTACTGCAATATTGTCTATCTGGGTATCCCAAAGAAAACAGTAAGAAAATTAAGAATGGTACAGAATACGGCAGTTCGCTTGATATTTGGATTGAAGAAAAGCGACCATATTAGTCCCTACTACAGACTGTTGCACTGGTTGCCACTGGAGGCACAAATAATGTTTAAGTTTGCTTGTATTTGTTTCAAGCAGGTCTGGGGCCTAGCTCCTTCCTATCTCCTACCTCACTTTGTGCTATACAGCCCCACATGAACAACCAGAAACTGTAACCTATTTGCATACCCAAGGATCTCTGGCTGTAAATATAAGTCATTTTTGGATAGGTCTTTTATGTTTCAAGCAAGCAAACAGCAGTCTTGGTTAGGTAACTACATCAATGAAGCCAGACTGGCTTACGGCGCCTTTCTGAAAAAAGTTAAAACTGTACTATTTGACAGATTTATCTCCTAAACAGAAACCACACCAAATTTGTATATTCCATCTGTCTATTTCTTGTGTAATATGTTGTACTTTCACTATTTGCATTTTGTAATTCGCTGATTGTCCAGCTCTCTTCTGTGTGAACCACCTAGAAGTCATCCGACTATGGCAGTATAGAAGAATAAAGTTATTATTATTATTTGTGGAGGCATCATCTTTTTTAATCTAATGAGAGTTTAATTGCTGTTAAATGACACAATCAATTACTGCACTGATTAAAGGCAATTAAACCAATTAAAATGGTACCTAACTAGTGACACCGATTATAGAATTTGGGCTTTCATCCATTAGTGTGTACTAATATCAGTTAGCACATGCTAATCTTTCTTACCTGCTTAAACCTCAGTGGCTTACAAAATACAATCATAAAGTAACATACATACATATAAAACATGACACAGTTCCAATGTATTCTAAAGGCTCAATTATGCACTGTGGGCCTGATTCTATATACAGCACCTATAGAACTGGGCCACTCATTTAAGAGTTGAGAGGGGAAATCATATGTATCCAACAAAGAAATATGATGGAAGATAAAGGCCAAATGGCCCATCCAGTCTACCCATCCGCAGTAACCATTATCTCTTCCTCTCTCTAAAAGATCCCACGTGCCTATCCCACGCTTTCAACCCTCTCAATTCAACAGACCTGTACAGAATATAAACTATAAAAAGTAGTGCAAAACCTCTCAGAGACAAAATACCTCAGGGCAACTGCACTTAAGGTAGCATTCTTTCATTCACACCAATGAGAAAGGGGATGGGATATAAAAAAAAAACTCTGTCCCCCCACAAAGCCACATGACATTCAGGTTTTTAAATTTTAATCAACTTTCTAGTCCATATTTAATTGTACAAAAATTGTTGTTACTTAACTTATAACCCCTCTAGGTCAGTCTCAGTTTGATCAGGTCATTCAGGGCAAAAACTTTCACTCAGTTATCAGCTATACCATCACCACCAATGGCCACTGTTTCACCATACTGACTGCATCAGGGCTTCATTCAATCCACTCTATGTTCCAGTTGTAACACTGTATGCAAACAAAAAATGATGGTTGCACTAAGATTTTTGGTCACTGGAATCTTTATCTCTCTCCCTTTTCAAGGTTATTGTTTGTTAAAGTTTTTGTATATTGAATTGAGAGGGCTTTGTTGGATACATGTGGTTTCTAGAGTGACCAGGTTACCCATTCCAGAAGGGAGACTTTTTGGCCATTCCTTGATTTCTGCCAAACTCATCCTGGTGCAATATGGGACCTGCAGCACTGATTTCAATCGATAGAATCATGGTCTACAAATTACTACACTGCTCTGAGATGTAAGTTTAAAACTGGAACTGGCTGAAAACCCTTCTGGAATGGGTATCCTGATCACCCTAGTGGTTTCACCACTTACACTTTAATTGGTATGGCATTAATCTACTGGACTAGGGGCATGAAGGCAAATTTTAGGAAAAACATACAAATCAGAATTGAGATATTTGGGTCAGGACGTGTCAATTTCCACTAGTATTTTAGAAAAGGGCATGTTGATGTAGAGCATTTTCTAAATTACATGCAAGAATGGACATGTATGTGCCAGATACATGTGGCAGCAGTACCATTTTGCAATTGTCAATGTCTAAAATATTAATGGAGTCAACATAACAATATCCATGTGTATATTCCTTCAAGCTGTCATTTATCACTATCATTTTGTATGGTGGGGGGAGGGAGAGGACAAAACATAGAGGCATTAAGAGGGAGATCTTCTCTAATCTCTTCAGTACACTGCACAATACAAACACCTTTATATAACATTGACATTTTGCTTGGAGAACATATACAATATAATCTCGATTATCCAATCTTTGTTAATCTGATCATTCAGCATTATGTGGGCAGGGTCTGAGACAGAGATTTTGCCCCCCCCCCCAACTTAAAAGTGTTCCGTTGCCTATGTACCCACCTAATGAAAGTAGGTATCTGCTTTTCCTACTCTGTAAGGAACATGTTTTAAAATATTTGATATAGCTTCTTATCTTCCTTTTGAAAATCATATAAAGTACATTTTAGAAGCTTAGTTATCAATATAGGCTGTCATTAAGATGGTATGTTTAACCACTACCTTGCGCTATTTTAGCACAGGTTCCATTTATGCAATGAAACTTAGAATAGCATATTAGAAATGATATCCAAGTCAGAATATGGATGTCCAAGTCTGTACATCATATATCTACCAACATAATAGCCCTTCTAAAATATACAATATGAGAAATAGATGTCCCTGTACTTGTGACATTCTGTTAATCATCCCTTCCAAACCTCCCAGCCCTTGAGAATCTATTCTTCCCTGCCTTCCCAATCCCCCAGCCCGTGCAGCATTTGTCCTTCCATGCCTTCCCAAACCCCTCCCAGTCCATGCAGCATTTGCCCTTCTCTCCTTTCCCAACTCTCCAGCCTGTGAGCATCTGACCTTCCCTGCCTTCCCAACTCCCTCCCAGCATGTGAGCATCTGTCCTTCCCTGCCTTCCCAACTCCCTCCCAGCATGTGAGCATCTGTCCTTCCTTACCTTCCCAATCCCCTCCCAGACCGTTCAGTAAATGTTCTTCCCTCCATTTCCAACACCAACCTCAGACCTGCCTCACCCTCCCCCATCAGCAGGATCCTGTAGCACAACCTCTACAGTTCCCAACTCCCTACCTATTGCCTCCCTGACTTCCGTAATTTTAAATCTTCAGGCAGTGGGTGGCGGCAACAACGAAGTAAGCCTGCCGCCGTCGGCCTGCCCTGGAAGTCATCATTCTGCAGCACCCCGCCTACGTGGGAAAGGAAGTTGCTGCAAAATGATGACCAGCTGATGGCAGCAGGCTCACTTCGTTGCCGCTGCCAGCTTCCCGAAGATTTAAAATTATGGCCGCTTGGGAGGCAGTAGGTGGGGGAGTTGGGAGAGCCAGAACTGACTCTTCCAACTGTCAATTTTTGGGGATTCCATGGCCCCTGTGGCCTTCCCCCATTCCGATGCCCATGGGTGGGTATATTTAGAAGGATTACTACTACTCTTAATTATTTCTATAGCACTACTAGACACACGCCGCGCTGTTTTATAATAGGGCATGCGTGGGAGAAGTCCAAAAAAGAGCTTACTTTAAACCTATTTTATAAAGACAAAAAAGGCATCAATAGGGCCTAGTTACTAAAGTGAGGTAAAATTTCTAGTTATCGTGGCTTCTCGTATGACTTTACCTGAAAATTTTATGCAGCCCCTAGAGCAGGGGTGTCCAACCTTTTGGCTTCCCTGGGCCGCATTGACTGAAAAAAAATGTTTCTGGGGCCGCACAAACGCGCAAATGCTGCAGCAAGACAGAGGAGGGAGCCGAAAAGACGGTAAACACCTGGGGCAGCAGAGGAAAACACTGCATTGCCCTCGACCGGGGCCACACAAAATACTTCATGGGGCTGCATGGGGCCCTAAGGCCACAGGTTGGACACCCCTGCCCTAGAGGAAACAGAATAGCATTTTCCTATTTAGGCCCTGCTGTACATTAATGTTCCTGTTAGTGTGTGATACCTGCGGGCAGTTAACATTCCTCACCCTGGGACTCAGTTGGTTGTTTCCCTGGTAGTCCAGTAGAGCAGGGCAACAATGGTCCTCTCCATTCTTACCCTGATAGCTGTTGGGGGTTCAACGTGGCATCTATGAATTATTCTGATAGTCTTGTGGTATCATTAGGGGGTCATCCTTCCACATTAGGGCAATCGCTCAGGGGATCTTGTGGTAGTTTTTACTATGTGGTGAATTAACATGGACGTGTTACCACATGTTAAAACCCAAATTAGATGACTAACACACTTTAGTAAATGTGTTGCATGAATTCAAATACCTAATTTAGAATATATCAAATCAAATATACTGTATACTCGGCCATGCTATGTTTAGCCGATACCCGTGAATATCCAAATTTATGTTGAAATGTCCAACTTACAGATGGGTTAGATTTACTATAAGGTATAACCACATTACTGCATAATCATATGTTATTTATCACAGGCTCTATTTTATACAATGGCGCCTCTTTGTGGTGGTGTTGCTAGGGAGGTTGGCACCCAGAGTGGTGGCTCCCAACATGCTGAGCCATGTTCCCCCCACCCACCTCCCGCTGTTCCCCACCATGCCATGCGACCTCCCCCTCACCGATTGAGCACCTCCCATGCGTACCTCTTGAGATGTTCACTAGAATGAGCGTCATCATCCACCTGCTGCTCACGCCGGCCTAGGCTTCCGTGACCAGGAAATGACATCAGAAGAGAGCCGAGGCCGGCACAAGCTGCAGATGGACGATGCTGCTCATGCGGTCAAACATTTCAAGAGGTTGCGGGAGGGGCCGAGAGGAGGAGACGCTGGCTCTCCCCTCCCCCACTTCCTTTTACTACACCACTGCCTCTTTGCTAGTGACACAGGTTAACGATGTTAATTCATTATAGGGAACTTTAGTAAATCTAGCTTTATATCTATAATTAGTACAGCCCATTCAGGCAGATGTTTAGCAGCTGCATATAGTCATTTGACATTAAAAAAAGTATAAATTCAAGTGGTACTGCTGTCCTTTAGTATAGTTAACTTTGGATATATAACAATTTATTTGTCCAAAATTATTTGTTGAGCTCCCCAAATTTTTTTTCAAAAGAGCACCTTGTATGGCCAGCACTGCTACAAATCATATAAGTATTTTTGAGAGAAATTGTTACTAGAAAAAGCAATAAACTGAGGCCAAAAATGACCATAAAGTGTGTAGCCTGTATATATAAAAATAGTACAAATTCTGACAATAATAGCAGATAATAAGTCATATTTCCATTATTATTATTGTGAAGTATTAGTTCTCCTACCTTGCCATATTTCTGCGCATAGGATCCTGTGAGCAGCGAATGAAAAATGATGATGGTTTCGTCTAAATCCCAAACAAACACCCGCTGTAAACAAACAGCATCGACAACATTTATGTGCTGAGTTATGAAGGAACAGAGCCACTATCAACCACCCTTTTGATATCATATTATACTGAAGAACAGATAGAGACTAATCTAGTTAACTGCAATTTGTAAAGCAATCACAACGTAAAATTAATATCAAATTATCTCTGTCTCCTTGTCCCCTCTCTCTTCCCTTCCTCCCATACCCCTACTAATCTCTCTTTCTCTCTCTTCCCACCCCCTCACAGTTTAATATCTCTTCCTTCTGGGTCAAGTATCTCTCCTCCCTCTTCTATCTAGCAACTGAGAGAATCAGCTGCAAAGGTCAAAAATTTAGATCAGGTGTGAATATTATTCAAAAATACCATCCTGGAAGCCCACAGTAGATATATTCTATGGATTAAAAAAAGGAGGAAAGAAGATCAAATAGCAGCTGATGAAGTTGACATGGAAGCTATTAGAGCTAAAAGAGAATCCTTTAGAAAGTAGAAGAAGGATCCGACTGAAAATAATAAGAAACTGCACAAGGAATAGCAAATCAAGTGCAAGACACTGATAAGGAGGGCAAAGAGAAACCCTGAAAAAATATTGTGCTGGAAGCAAAAACACATAGGGCCTGTTTTACAAAGCTGCACTGGCGACTGCAGCACGGTACCGTCCCGAAGCCCATAGAGATTTAAAGGGCTTTGGGGCTGTTGCTGCACTGCAGCCGCTAGTGCGGCTTTGTAAAACAGATCCATAGTAAAAAAGAAGATGTGGGGAAGCAGGGCTGTGGAGTTGGTACACAAAACCTTCCAACTCCTTTATTTATGGTATTCAACTTCGACTTTGACTCCAATTCCTTTACTGATATATCTACAAGTACAGTATATAGGAGTTTGCTGGGATGGGAACAGAGCTTGCAGGGATGGGGATAGAGATCGTGAGGTTGGGGCGGGGATGAGGACTAAACTTTGTCCCCGTGTTATTCTCAGGGTGGCACTTTCACTAATATAAATGTCATAAAATATATTACATTGGGTAATCATCAAAGAACTTGATCCCAAAATATATTCTAAAAGTAAAACATATCCTAAAACAAATGGATTAATGAAATTATCTGAGATATAAGAAATTTAAGCATTATAATATTTTCATGACATACAGTTTAACTCTATTAGGAGTTGGAGTCGGAGTCAGAGTGGGCAAATTTTCATCGACTCCAATTAAACAGCCCCAAAATTTCTTCCGACTCTGACTTCACAACTCCAACTCCAGTCTTGTGGGGGAGATACCAGTGACAGAAATGGTATTCAATGCTGATGAGCAAAAGAAACTGAAATAAATCTCTATAACACTGGAAGTTGTAATGGAGCAATTTGACAAACTGAACAGTAGCAAATCTCCTGTACCTGATGGTATACATCCTAGAGTACTAACAGAACTGAAAAATGAACTTGCAGAGCTATTGTTAGCAATTTGTAATTTATCTTTAAAATTCAGTATGGTACAAGAAGACTGGAGGGTGGCCAAGGTAACACCGATTTTCAAAAAGTGTTCCAGAGGTGATCCAGGAAATTATAGATTGGTGAATTTGATGTTGGTGCTGGGCTGGTGAGTTTGATGTTGGTGCTGGGCAAAATGGTAGAGACTAATGTAAAGAACAAAATAATAGAGTATTGATTAATGAAACAGGGCCAAACATGGATTTAGTCAAGGGAAATCTTGCCTCATCAATCTACTTCATGTCTTTGAAGGAGTTAATGAACATGTAGATAAAAGTGAGCCAGTCAATATTGTACATCTGGATTTTCAAAAAAGACATTTGATAATGTACCTCATTAAAGGTCTGTGCTGGGACTGCTGCTTTTTAACGTATTTATCAATAATCTAGAGTTAGGAATAACTAGTGTGATAATTATATTTGCTGATGACACAAAGTTGTAAAATAGCAAGAGGATTGTGAAAAATTGCATGAGGACCTTGTGAGACTGGGAGACTAGGCATCAAAATGGCAGATATTTAATGTGAGCATGTGCAAAAGATGATATTTAATGTGAACAAGTGCAAAGTGATGCTTGTGGGAAAGAGGAACCCAAACTATAGCTACATGAATGCAACATTCCACATCAGGAGTTAATGCCCAAGCAAAGGATCTAGGTGTCATCATTGAGGATATGTTGAAGACCTCAGCTCAGAGTGTAGCAGCAGCTACAAAAGCAATTAGAACATTAGGAATTATTCGGAAAGGAATGGAAAAGTTATAATGCCTTTGTATCACTCCATGATGCAGCCACACCTCAAATACTGTGTGATCTGATCGCTGTATCTCAAAAAAGATATAGCGGAATTAGAAAAGGTACAGGGAAGGACAACAAAAATGATAAAAGGGATGGGATAACTTTCCTTTGAGGAACGGCTAAAGCACCCAGGGCCTTTCAGCCTGGAGAATAATAGCTGGCTCAGGAGAGATATGATAGAGGTCTATAAAATTCTGAGTGGAGTGAAACAAGTAGATGTGAATTGTTTGTTTACTCTTTTCAAAAATACTAGGACTAGGGGGCATGCAATGAAACTACAAAGTAGTAGATTTAAAACATATTTCTTCTCTCAATCTATATAATAAAACCCTAGCCACGCATGCGTACTCATAACTGCGTGCTTCCATGATCTGTAGGTCTGTGGTCGCAGGAGTGCGCATGCGCGAGTCCCCAGCCTTCTTCCCAGCACCTACCTACACTGCCGACAGGACTGGCTGCCAGCGCTGGACTCTCCACAATATTCGGCTCCTCTCACCAGCCGCACCAGCGTCGGAGAAGGCTTCCGAAGCTGGCAGGGATCGAGAGGAGCCACGGCGACACCTTGTGGGCAGGAAGGGAAGCGCCGAAAAACCATTCCAGCCGCTACGTTCTTCGCGGTCCCGACTCCAGCAGCATGTGCAGCACTCTACACACGCTGCTTCGGGGCCTTCTACTGCCCTGATTTGCTCTGCCGCGTCTCTGATGATGTCATCAGGGACGTGCCAGAGTAAATCAGGGCAGTAGAAGGCCCCGAAGCAGCATGTGTAGAGTGCTGCACACGCTGCTGGAATCGGCAGATTTGTCGGGACCGCGGGAAGGGAAGGGAGGGTAAGGGAAATGCTACTGCTGCACAGGGAAGTGGTGTGGGGGAGGAAATGCTGCTGCTGTGGCTGCTGCACAGGGAAGTGGGGGGGGGGGATCGAAATGCTGCTGTACAGGGAAGGAGGGGGGGGGGAAATGCTGCTGCACAGGGACATGGAGGGGGAAGGAATGCTGCTGTGGGCTGCTGCACAGGGAAGTGGGGGGGAAAGAAAGACAGATAGCTAGCACCCATTAATGTAACGGGCTAAAATACTAGTTGGTAATAAAACTCTGGAATTTTGAAAAATGAACTTGCAGAGCTATTGTTAGTGATTTGCATTTTATCTTTAAAATTCAGCATGGTACAAGAAGACTGAAGGGTGGCCAAGGAAATGCCACAGAATGTAGTGAAAGCAGTTATCTTAGCAGGGTTTAATAAAGGTTTGGATAATTTCCTAAAAGGGAAGTCCATAAGCCATTATTAAGATAGCTTGGTGAAATCCACTTCTTATTCCTACGATAAGCAGCATATAATCTGTTTTTCTCCTTGGGATCTTGCCAGGTATTTGTGACCTGGGTTGGCCATTGTTGGAAACAGGATCCTGGGCTTAATGGACCTTCAATCTGTCCCAGCATGGCAACACTTAGGGCTCCTTTTACAAAGGTGCGCTAGGACCTTAACGTGCGGAATAGCGCGTGCTAAAATGCCGTGCATGCTATCCGCTACCACCTCCTAATGAGCAGGTGGTAGTTTTTCGGGTAGGTCGCGCTAATCTGGTGTGTGCGCTAAAAACGCTAGCACACCTTTGTAAAAGAGCCCTTAGGTATTTATGTTCTTATTTTGCTTTCTCATCCCTGTTCTCAGTCCAGTTTCACATTGCTTACCCTCCCTCATTGGTCCAGCATCTCTTACAGTCTATCTTTCTTCCTTGCCCCACACACTTCTCTTTCTCTCTTCACCTGTCTCCTTCCTGGTTCAGCAGATTATACTTCTCACTGCTTGGCATCTCTCCTTCTCCCTCCCCCTCCCCACAGTCCTTTAGTTTTCCTCGATCGCCAAACAACATCTCAGCGTTTAAAGCAGGGCTGACTCCGAGCCTTGGTATTCCCTGGAACGCATGCCGCCCTCCTCTGATGTAACTTCCAGCTTCTGTGAACATGGGATGCATCCCAGAGAAGGACACGGTACAGAGACAGCCCTGCTGTAATTGCTGTGGTGTCATTTGGCAATCAAGGCATAGTAAAGGACTGCAGGAAGGGAGAAGGAGCGAATCCTGCACTCAGAATGGCCCTGACACAGTTGGGATAGTGCCTAACATGACAGAAAGAGTTGGAATCAGTCAAAGTTGGGGTGGGGGGAGAGGGGGGGTCCCAAAATTATTACAGACAGAGGAAGGAGGATATTGGTTGCTGTAATGGGCTCTATCAAGTGCAAGGGCTGATGAAGATTTTTTTTTTTTTTAATTTTGAAAGTCGCACTTGCAGTTGGGGAGGGGGACTAAAATGTACATGTGTATTCCCCACTTTACAAAGGGAATGAATAAGAGGAATTCATACTGAGATTTACACCCAAATGGTTTTAAAAAGTACTTCTTTTAGCCAGTCCTACACATGAGAGGTTAATGGTGGAAGTTAATAAGGTGCAGTATAAGGAGAGTTTTTACCATACCTTGGTTTATCACAGGACTCACCAATGCGCTGACCACCATGGTAAACGAATAATGCTGCTTGCGAGCCACCTCACAAGCAGTGTTATTTAAGAATCCTGGGAGCACTGGGCCTCAAAGCAGTAGCCTAATGCTCTCAGGAAGCATCTTAAAGGAGTTATGGTACTTAAAGCTTCTTATAAAGGCTGCCTATGTTGGGGCTTCAGATTGGGGAGGGGGGTGGTAGGAAAGCAAAAGCAATCTTGTCGTTTTGTATTTTTTGTCTGCAATAATTTTGAAAGATTAATTGGGAGGACTATAGCATGTATTGGACTGAATGATATTTTCACGTAAAGGGCATATCAATTAACTTTGAAAACATTATTATCTGCAGTATTAGGGGAATACAACAGTCATACAGTGCAGGCTGATTAATGACAGAGAAGACAAAAATACCACACTTTATAATCACTTCCTTAGTTGTGTTTCCAGGAAACTGTTTTTCATCAGAGCAGGAGTATAGTTAAATATTCATTAATTAAAGCAGGCCATACCTCCAAGTCACTGTCAGGTGGAGGTGATGGATTATTCTTCCTGCCCCTTCCCCGGGACTTAGGACCAGAACTCCTACACGTCCTTTCATCGAGATCCTTGATTGGTGTAGAGGGGCTCTGCACTGTCTCAAACTCTCCTGAAAATACAATCAGAAAAGTAGTGGTTTTTCTTTAGTTTATCGCATTGTGCAGTCAGCAAAAAGTAGCACATACAATGCAAGTTTAATACATAATACTTATTCAAGTGTGATTAACCACTTTTTTCTTACAATAAAATATTTCAACATTTTAATAAATCATAATAGTGGTTATTTTAAAAAGTACATAATTTATAATAACAGCTTTAAAATTCAACTCATTAAACTTGGATAAAATACAAAGGTAGTTTAAAATGTTTGGTAAATTTCCATAAGATGGCGCCACAGTCCATTAAGTCATCGATGCTGTCCATGAGTATTTTGCAGAGTTCGACAAAAGCTATCTTTCTTACGATACGAAAAAAACTGGAATCTCGCTGGACAGAAATTACATTATTTAACTTGATTTTTTACCAAATTTTTCAAACCACCCTCATAATGTGGCAGCCTTGTTAGTCCACTTTTTTAAAAGTAATAAATAGAAATTAAACAAAGCAACAAAAAACTATCATACCTTTTTATTGCACTAACTTTCAAAGACAATAACTATACGGTATATGTATATCATGATTTGTCATCTTTTGCTCATTTATGACCCAAACAAGATATTATCCCCTCTTCTATTCAACCTCTACATTAAACCTGTTCTAGATATAGCCCACAAAGATCAAATATAGATCCACTCCTTTGCCGACAACATCCAACTGTACCTTCCTCTAGGAAAGTTTTTTTAAATGGCACAGATATTTTGTGTAACACACGCAAATTATCTGTGCCATTGAAAAAAAAAGAACCTCCCCTAAAAAAACAGGCAGACCTATCGGTAACACAGTTACCATCAAGTCTAGACCAGTCATTTTTTTTCTGATAGATAAAACCGCTGATTTTTTTGCATAGCCAAGCGATGTTAGTACTTTGCATGGGGTTTTAGATAATTTGCATGGCCGGATCAGAAAATGGGCAATCGAGGGGAAAAACACGCGGTGAGCGGTTTTGTGCTTCGGGTCGGTAAAAGCAATTATCACTAAAGCTGTGAAAACAGGTTTAGTGACAATGGCTAACTTTAGTGCATCTATCCCAATGTCTGAGAGTGTGGCACAGAACTATAGCCTCAGCACCCTGAGGTTATAAGTTCAAACTCATGCCGCTCTTTGTAACCCTGGGCATGATCTTGGTCTCCCATTGCCCCAGGTACATTAGATAGATTGTAAGCCTGCCAGGACTGACAGGGAAAAATGCTTGAGTACCTGAAAAAAATTAAAGTAAACAGTTCTGAGCTCTCCAGGGAGAACGGTATAGAAAACAGAATAAATTAATTAATTAAACCTATTAAAGCAATTAAGTTAGGCAATGGTATGGTGTCTACTGCTGCCTAATTTACAGCACTGTTTTGAGAATCCGGGCTTAAGCTCTAAATATCAGGGACTGTATCTTCTATACCGAGTACTGTGTACATCTTATAGCACTATATATAAAATGTTTAGTAGCAATAGAAAGACTACAGTACAGACTGATTTTACAGAATTTTCCACACCTACTACTCCAGTGAAATTGAATTTCAAGAAAACAAATGAAGGGTTCAACAAATATCATAGGCACTCTCTTTGGTTTCAGTTTCCCACCATAGCTGGAAAAATAACTTGGAAGCTGAACTTGGCCAAACGCAGGGTAGCATTTATGCAATATGAGGAGCCGCTGAACAGTCCTCAGCCCAACCATGAAGAAAATGATGTGGAGCCATGAAACTTACAAGTTATTCTTGACGCTCTTTGTTTTTCTTGGTTGAGCTGAGAACTTTTCAGCGGCCCCTCGTAAGGTCTCTTGCTGCTGGGAGCTAGGATTTCCCACCAGCCGTCCTGGTACTGGCACTGGAATGAGTCCCTTCATTTGCCACATGTAGATGCATTTTACATCGAATTGGAATGTGGTTTTCACAATGCAATACTTTTCTATTTTTGCATACTTTCAAAACATTTATGTGGTTACTCAACAATCAGCTCTCTTGTTTGTTTAAAGGCTGTAAAACCAAAATAGTTTAAGTACAGGTTAGAGTGTGACTCATGGGGCAAGCTTTATAATCTTCTGTACAGGATCAAATTGGATAAATGTTGAAGTACTATATTGTTGCCTTAATGATCAGAAAACTTAAGGAGAAAAAGTGAAAACAAACAAAGATACGAGGGGGTGCTGAAAAGTTCTCAATCCAACCAAGAAGAGAATGATGTGGATAAGGTTCAATCAATGATCTAAAACAATATCAATACAGAGAATTTTGTTTCTTCAGATTGGAACTTAACGAAACAAGATAACACTCTTTTCAGATACAGTGAAAAAATAATGCTCAGAATTTAGGAAGTTGGTTGGTTGGGTTGAGAATTTTTCAGCACCCCCGAGTATAATAGCAACTCAGTAGTTTAAGAGTCTTGATTTACCTGGTTGAAGGTCTGTACCTGGCTGACTGTTTAGTCCTGGGAGAGCTTCTTGTAACTGATACGTTGACGACGATGAGGTACCATCCACTGTGTTATTTGAGGTCACATATGTGCCATATGTTGATGCTGAGTAATACTGTGCATACTGGTTTTGGCCAAAAGCGGTGTAAGAAGGATAATCCTGAAACAGTGAGAACAATTTATGAAGTCAGGCTGGATTGAGAAGGTGTTCTTTCTTCTTATATTCTGATTTGCAAAAAGGATTAAGTTTTACTCAGTGCTGCAAATGCACTAATATCCAATTACACTAGGATCTGATATCCAGCTACTGTATAAGAGAAGCCAAACAAACAATAAATAAATATTTTACACCCATTGTGCAAATGCAAAAAAAAGGACAGAAATATTCAAGTTTCAATTTTTATTTAAAATTTGATGAATCGCTTAATCGTGATACAAAGTGATGAACAAATCTAAAAAAATATAATAATACAACTACAAATACAAGGGTTCAATATAAATAACATAGACAGAACACGTAACATAAACAGGACCAAAAGGGAAGCAGGGGAAGAAATACAATGAATGATAGTAAATGAGACAGATAAGGGATATAACAATAGGGAGGTGTTAAAAAGATGGAAATTTAGATCATGGCTAGAATTAAAAGGTGTGTCTCAACTATAAAAAGCTAGCAGTCAAAAGCATTTTTGAAAAGAAAGTATTTTAACTTGCTTTTAAACCTATCAATAAGACGTTCCTCTTATATATATTGGGAAAGAATTCCATAATTGCGGAGCGACACTGGAAAAAATATATTGTCTCCATGTGTTAATGGATACCTTTACTGAAAGTTTCCATATATGCATAACTAAAGGTTTCTCTTCTATACCATTTTGTAGTTCATTAGTTTACTGACTGCAATAGTACCTGGCCAATAAAAGATGACTTGCTAAATAAGCTGTTGTAGGTGACTGTGTATAAATTTAGTCCATTTCTTTTTCTCCCTCACAGTGGCGTACCTAGTATATGTGACACCCGGGGCCCATCATTTTTTGGCACCTCCCCCATCTGTACAAAAAACATGATTTTTAGTAACAAGCCACACGTCACACATGAGTACCTAGGAAAAGGCAGCATCTTATATACTGCAGTGAGCAGTATAACATCAATACACCCACTGTAAAACTAAACAAGCCAGACTAGTACAGATCAATCCTACACTGTAAATCCTAACAGAAAACCATGTCTTTTGAACACACGGAACACAGAAAACACCTTCGCCTAGTATGGAATGTCACCACAAACTAACCCCTCCCCCTTTTACAAAACTGTAGTGTGGATTTTAGCCATGGAGGTAACAGCTCTGACGCTCATAGAATTCTGAGCATCAGAATTGCTACCACCATGGCTGGCGCTAAAAAACGCTCCACATTTTTGTAAAAGGGGAGATAAAATAGAAATACATAGTCAAAGGTTAAATTGAACCAGCATGAAGCTGTACTCTGCATACAATGCAACACCACAGAAACAGTGACACATGTCTCCTAAAGCAATAAATAAATAGAAAATTTTTGTTCTACCTTTGTCTTCTCTGGTTTCTGCTTTCCTCATCTTCTTGTTACTCTCTTCCTTCCATCCACTGTCTGCCATCTCTCTGCCCCTATATGGTATTTTCTCTCCTTTTATGCCCCTTCCAGAAACTGTATGCCTCCCCGTTCCATCTCTCCTTTCACCCCATTGGTCTGGTTTCTGTCTCCTCTCCTTCCCCCCTGCTCTGGCATCTCTCTCTCCGCTCCCTTCCTCCTGTTCTTCCCTGGTCTTCATTCTCAATTTGTTTTCTGCCTCTGTTTAAATTCTTTTTTACTATTCAGTCCTCAATTTCCCTCTTTGTCTACCTATAGCTTGCCACCTCTTTCCCTCACCCCTTCCAGTAACTAACTCTATCCTCTTCCCTCAATCTTGCATGTGCCCTTTTTTCCTTTCTCCTCCCCACTTCCTTCCAGCATCTGCTCCCCCTTTCCTCACACTTCCATTATCCTGGGTAACTGACCCAAACCCTTATAATATAATATAATATAATATAATATAATGTGTGTTTATAAGATTATATGTATTTTTCTGATACACTTGTTGTAATATGAAAAAATGAATAAAGAAATTAAACCAACTAAACCTTATAATATAATCCAACCTTGAATAGATAAATGCGGAATAGAAAACCTGATTAACTTAACATAATATTATTGACACACAAACATTGACATTTCCCATATTGTTGCAAATGAGCACTCACCCTTAAGACAAAGAGCCTGTATGTTTATTATCAAGTTGTATATGCTACTTGTTCGTCTGTTCAGAGGAAGGCTACTAAAATGGTGTGTGGTCTTTGTCATAAGGCATATGGGGACAGACTTAAAGGTCTCAATCTGTATACTTTGTAGGAAAGGCTGGAGAGGGGAGATACGACAGAGATGTTTAAATACCTGTCCAGGAGATTTATCACTTTTAAGTTTGTCGATCTGGTGGTAAATCTGGTCCAAGTCCACTTCTACTGTGGTGAGGCTGTCCTGTACGACTCCCTTGAACACTTTCACTGTGTCAGGTAGTGTTGCGGTGTCTTCCTTTGTAAAGACAGTCTGTCTGCAATTTGTTTGTCATCCTTAACGCACCCTTTTCCTCCCAGATCGTCCAGCGGTCCTATTGGCTCCCGTGCGGGTTTTCTCCCTTTTATGTATCTAAAAAAGGGCTTGAAATTTTTGGCCTTTCGCGCTATTTTCTCCTCATAGACCTTTTTGGCAACCCTCACCACCTTGTGACATTTTTTGTGATCATCTCTATGTTTGTTCCAAGCTTGCATTTCCACGTCTTAAATGAGTCCTTCTTTTCATTTATGGCTTCCTTCATCTCTTTAGTAAGCCACGCCAGCTCTGTTTTGCCTTTGGTTTTCTTTACTTTGGACATCCATGGAATGTAGAGGCTTTGTGGTTCCGTGACAGTATTTTTCAGTAGGGACCATGCCTGTTCCACCGTTATGACTTTGCCCATCTTTTTCTTGATCCGTTTTTTCACCATGGCTCTCATGATGTTGTATCTTCCCTTTTTAAAGTTTAAAGTCGTGGTTGAGGTTTTGGTACCTTTCCCTTTCCCGACATCAGGAAGAGTGCCCTTGGACTGGAAAACCGCCAACGTAATCCCACTCCACAAAAAGGGCTGCAGGACAGAGACAGCAAACTACAGACCAGTGAGTCTCACGTCTATAGTGTGTAAGGTCATGGAAACACTGATCAAACGGAATCTTGACACAATCCTAGAAGAAGAAAACCTACGTGATCCCCACTAACACGGGTTCACCCGGGGTAGATCCTGTCAATCTAATCTAATTAGCTTTTTTGATTGGGTTACTAGACAACTGGATGCCGGAGAGTCACTGGACGTGGTATATTTGGACTTCAGTAAAGCATTTGATAGCATTCCACACCGAAGGTTATTGAACAAGCTGAAATCGATAGGTTTAGGAGACACTCTAACAACATGGGTTGGGGACTGGCTGAGCGGTAGAATTCAGAGGGTGATGGTGAACGGTACCCCATCTGAAGCGTCGGACGTGATCAGTGGAGTGCCGCAGGGCTCAGTCCTGGGCCCGATTCTATTCAACTTATTCATAAGAGATATGACGCAAGGACTTAAAGGAAGAATATCACTGTTCGCCGACGACGCCAAACTTTGCAACATAGTAGGCAAAAGCTTATTACCTGATAATATGACACACGACCTACTGCTGCTGGAACGATGGTCAACTTCTTTGACTGGGTAACAAGAAGACTGGACTCAGGAGAGTCCTTGGCGTCGTGTACCTGGACTTCAGCAAAGCGTTCGACAGCGTCCCACACCGCAGGCTGCTGAACAAGATGAAATCGATGGGATTAGGAGAGACTCTAGCTGCATGGGTTAAAGATTGGCTTAATGGCAGACTTCAGAGGGTGGTAGTTAACGGTACCCTCTCTAAAATGTTGGAGGTGACTAGCGGAGTGCCACAGGGTTCGGTCCTGGGCCCACTCCTCTTCAACATATTAATTGGGGATCTGACTCAAGGGCTTCAAGGCAAAGTAACCTTATTCGCTGATGACGCCAAACTATGCAATATAGTAAACGGCTATAATCTACAGGATGCTATGGAGCAAGACCTGCGTACTTTAGAAAATTGGTCCTTGATATGGCAGCTGGGCTTTAACGCCAAGAAATGTAAGGTCATGCATCTCGGTAACGGAAATCCTTGCAAAACTTACACCTTGAATGGAGAAACTTTAACCAGAACTACGGCAGAACGAGACTTGGGAGTAATCATCAGTGCTGACATGAAAGCAGCCACTCAAGTGGAGAAGGCTTCATCTAAAGCACGGCAGATGATAGGTTGTATCAAGAGAAGCTTCGTCAACAGGAAACCTGAAGTCATGATGCCATTGTATAGAGCCATGGTGAGACCTCATCTGGAGTACTGTGTGCAATTCTGGAGGCCACATTACCGTAAGGATGTGCTCAGAATTGAGTCGGTTCAGCGGATGGCCACCAGGATGGTCTCGGGGCTAAAGGGTCTCCCGTACGAGGAAAGACTGAGCAAATTGCAGCTCTACACTCTTGAAGAGCGTAGGGAGAGGGGAGACATGATTGAGACATTTAAGTACATCACAGGATGGGTCGAGGTGGAAGACGATATCTTTCTTCTCAGGGGACCCTCGACCACAAGAGGACATCTGCTCAAACTCAGGGGAGGGAAGTTTCGTGGAGACGTCAGGAAGTACTTCTTCACGGAGAGAGTGATCGAGCATTGGAACAAGCTTCCAGTGCAGGTGGTCGAGGCACGCAGCATCCCAGACTTCAAGAACAAATGGGATACCCATGTGGGATCCCTACGAGGTCATGCCAAGGATAGGGTCACTAGGACTTGAATGAGCGGGTCAGTAGAGTGACAGTATAATTACAATGAGCGAGTCAGTAGAGTGACAGTATAATTACAATTATACTTAAGAAGTCAGAAGACCTAAGAGGGTGGGTAAATAGTGTGGGCAGACTTGATGGGCTATATGGCCCTTATCTGCTGTCATTTTTCTATGTTTCTATGTTTCTATGTTTCTACTTGGCAGCTAGGCTTCAATGCTAAAAAATGCAAGATAATGCACCTGGGTAAGAGAAACCCGCGCAGAACTTATGTACTAAATGGTGAGACCTTGGTTAGGACAAAGGCAGAACGCGATCTAGGGATGATCATTAGTGAGGACATGAAGGCTGCCAATCAAGTGGAGAAGGCTTCCTCCAGGGCAAGACAAACGATGGGTTGTATCCGTAGAGGTTTTGTCAGCAGGAGACCTGAAGTCATAATGCCGTTATACAGATCCATGGTGAGGCCTCACTTGGAGTACTGTGTTCAGTTCTGGAGACCACACTACCTTAAGGACATGCAGAGGATCGAGTCGGTTCAGCGAATGGCCACCAGGATGGTCTTGGGGCTCAAGGATCTCACGTATGAAGAAAGACTAAAAAAATTGCAGCTATACTCACTTGAGGAAAGAAGAGAACGGGGAGACATGATTGAAACGTATAAGTACATCACAGGACGTATCGAGTCGGAAGATGATATCTTCAGTCTCATGGGGCCCTCGACCACCAGAGGGCATCCGCTGAAAATCAGGGGAGGGAAGTTTTGTGGCGACTCCAGAAAGTACTTCTTCACCGAAAGAGTGGTGGATCATTGGAACAGACTCCCACTTCAGGTGATTGAGGCCAGCAGTGTGACGGATTTTAAGAGAAAATGGGATACTCACGTGGGATCTTTAAGGGAGTGAATTCAGGGGGGAGGATACTTGGAATGGGCAGACTTGGTGGGCTATCGCCCTTTTCTGCCACCATTTTCTATGTTTCTATGAAGTTGATCATGTTGTGATCACTCGTCCCCAGTGGGACCGTGACTTCTACTTCCTTTGCCGGACCCGTAATGCCATTTAGGACCAAGTCCAAGGTGACGTTTCCTCTCATCGGCTCTACTTCCATCTGTTCCAGGAAGCAGTCCCCTAGCACTTCCAGGAACTTTGCCTCCTTGCCACAGGAGGTTCCCAGGTCCCAGTCTATCCCCGGGAAATTGAAACCCCCCAAGATTATGACATTACCTGTCTTACATTCTTGTTTAATTTCCTCCATCATTTCCAAGTCTGTCTCCTCCCTCTGTCCCGGCGGTCGGTAGTAAAGGCCAATCTTTATGTCAGCATCGTTGTGTCTGGGAATCCTGATCCAGAGGGATTCCAGCTTCTCTTTCTCTTCTGCCACAGTCTCTCTTACGGATCCTAATCCTTCCCGAACATATAGGGCAATACCTCTACCTTTCTGTCCCAATCTATCTTTTCTGTACAGTTTGTATCCCTGTAGTACTGTGTCCCATTTGTTTTCGTTATTCCACCATGTTTCTGTTATGCCAATGATTTCCAGTTCATCGTTTTTTGTATTGCTTCTAACTCTCCCATTTTGTTTCCCAAACATCTAGCATTTGTATACATATATTTGAGTTCCCTTTGTGTTACCTTCTTGGACTTTTTAAGCTTAGCAGTATCTACTGTTTCTTCCATGGTGTCCTTTTCTGCTGCTGTGTTGTCTTCCTCATTTGCTTTGTGGTCGACCCCTCCCGTGTCTGAGTAGCTGTCCGTAATTCCTTCTACGGGGCATCCTGTCGCCTGGACCATCAACTGGTGGTCAACTGTCAGCTTTCCCCTGTCCTTTAGTTTAAAGCCTTCTCTATGGCCCTCTTCATTTTGCCTGCCAGTACTCTTACTCCTTCCTTGTTGAGATGCAGTCCGTCTTTTCTGTAGTACTTGCTTTTTCTGCTACTTACATACATAAGAAGCCTTGTCTACACATGGAAGCACCAGAACTTACATGCACAACACCCAGAGTGACACTACTCTCTTTATTCAACATGTTTTTTATACTATAGTTGTCCCTACTGTAAGTACTGTCAAATACATGCAATTCATAATTTTTTTCTGTGGCCTGATAAATATTGTTCACAAGACCTATTATAAACAATGAGCAAACTACTGCGATTGTGGCTTTTATGTTGGTTCACACAGATATTTGGCAATAAAGGTCAACTAGTTATTAAGAGTTATCCTTTTTTAGCAGACCAATGAAGAAAGAGTGCAGATAGGGTTACCAGATTTTCTGGAACTAAAATTCAGACCCATGGCCCCGCCCCCCCAGGCCCACCCAGTTCCACCAGCCCCACTTCCTCTACCTGTTCACTTGTCGGGAAGGCATCTGCAAATGTGCTGGTGTGACACGATCACATCACATGCATGCACGCATGCGTGGGACGTCACCGCTTTGCATCCACGCAAGCACAAATGCCATTCTGACATCACTCCTAGCTGGAAGCTTTTCAAAACCTGGACAAAGTGCCAGGTTTTGAAAAGCCATCCAGGCGCCTAGACAGGTCTGGTAACCCTAAGTGCAGTTACAATAGGTCTTAGGCTGTATGCATAAGCTATTACAGCACAATAAAACCTAGAAGTTCTATACCACATTGGCCACATGTGAGCATTTTCTTTGCAGGTGTAAATAAAGGAACACAGAAGCCCAGGGGAGAGCTGAAAGTACTGGACCAATCAGGGGCCCAGCAGAAGAAAGGCAGTGCTGAAGGAGGAGTTGGCCAATCAGGGTACAAGACGGGCCTGTCAGAAGAGGCAGGCCCATTGGGGAGGAGACAGCAGACAGCCAATCACTCAGACCAGCATGAAATTTGAGCAAATTGAAGAAAGAAAGAGATTCAATACCTAGCAACAATAGCCTGCACCAATCGGACACCAGGGAGGAGAAGAACCCCAAGGAAGACTGGGAAGAAGAAGAGGCCAGGAAGTAGGGCAGTGAGGAGCCATATGGCTGGAGAGAGAGAGGGTACAGGTAGGCTCGGAGAGAGCAGAAAGCAGCATGGAATGAGAAGGACCAGCCCAGGCAAGTGGGAGAGAAGCAGTCAAGCTGGAAACAGAAGAACCACCGGCTGGAATGAAGAGAATCTGCAGGCAAAAAAAAAAAAGGGAGCTGCTATTGAAAGAGGTGAGATTTTGGAGAAGCTGAAGGGGCAGAGGGGCTGAAGTGAGAAGGCCTGTTAGAGAGAGAGAGAGAGAGAGAGAGAGAGAGAGATCCAGCTGGAAGCAGGAAGAAGAGCTGGATGCGAGACTCCTGAGGAGAAAGAAGAAGCACAAGTGAGCCCCAAGCAGCCATACCCATTCCTCTGCCTCTGCGGTTAGTGCTAGTTTGCCAGTGGTTGTAGGCAGTGCAGGAAGGCTGGAAATAGCCAAGTGAGAGGAACATGGCAGATACTGCTGTTGGGTGGGCTAGTTAGGAATATCCCCCCTCTCTTAATTTTTTTTTTTTTTTTCATTTAGTTAGCCTTCTCTCTCTCTGCCAAGTCCCCTGTTTGTTTGTTTTTAGATCATGGTTTTCCTTTATTGATTTGTTTATAGTTAGTGTAGTAGGTGTTGCAGAGTTCCTGAGCTGACGAGCTGACTTCAGCAGCCAACAGACACGCAGACACCGAGGATCATGGAACCCAATGCAAGACACCTGCAATGTTTACAGGGACTCTACTACACTGGTTTCACTGTGTGCGCACATATGTACTGTACTAGGCCACATTCATCCTAGCAGGCACACCAGATCTGTGCTTTTAAGTTAACAATAATGTGCATTGTAGTGTATCTGCCCTAAGGGATGCCTGTGGAATGTGAATTTGCTGACACCTGTAAGGGAGGGGGGGGGGGGTGATTGAGGGTATTTGTGGACCATTTCTATTTTATATCCCCCTCACAACTCATATCAACCAGTCAGCACAGTGAGTGTTTGGCCGTGAGTCATGCCCTAGGGCTCAATCCAGAACCCTCAATCAGGCCCTAAATCCAACCTGTAGAGACTGTCTTTGTGAGAAAACTGGACTTCCCTCCATCCCTCAAGAGCTATGAATGCCAGCTCTGTAGCAGCCCTAATATACAGCATTGTCAGTGAGCCACCAGGCTGGTACCTGCATATTTTTCATAATTAAACACATTTTCAGTGACATCTGCATCTGACAGAAGACAAATGATTTCAGGATATGAAAAGTAATGTGCATCCTACCTGTTGAGTGCTACTGAAGTTTGTTGAATTGGAGACTGAATTGTTTGTGTAAATACTGGATGATGGGGTAAAACTGGAACCTACATTTAAAGGGGAAAAGATAATGAGAGGACAAAACTTTAGAAGGCATGCAAAACTAAAATCACATCTCACTACTACATAGATGGAGACAAGTCCAGTCATAAAGCAGTACTTTGTTGTGACAATGAAAGTGTGACAGGTGTGGACTCATTAAAAACATGAATTAAAACTGCAGACCTAAATCATAAAATGGCAATGTACCCTCAAAGTAATTATTCCCCTGCCTTTCAGATTCTTAGCCCACTTGCCCTTCTATGCCAAATTATACAGTTTACTCATTATTAGCAGAGGGTTGCCAGATTTCCTCTTTAAAAAACGAGGATGCCTGACCCCATCCCATTCTGCCTCCAGCCCCGCCCTGCCCCATTTTTCCCCAGCCTCGCCCCCAGCTGAACTGCCTGTCCCCATCCCTGAGGTCTAGAGGGCCTCTGCACATACACAGATGTGTCATGTGAATGTGCACACAGGTATGACTTCATCGTGTCAATGTCTGCGCATGCACAGAGGGCCTTCAGACGTGGCCCCGAAATTGGGGACTTCCAAAACCTTGACAAACTGCCAGGTTTTGGAAATACTTCCGGGCACCCGGACAGTCCTCTAAAAAAAAGACATGTCTGGGTTTTCCCAGACATCTGGTAACCCTATGTTTACAGTGTTTCTGAGTCAAGTTGGTTCCGCCCCCCCCCCCCCCAAAAAAAAAAAAAAAACCCTTTGTGGCCTATGGGGCCTTGAGTTTTGCAATCTGGATCTGAAATTTAAGGGGTAAGTAATCAACATTGGCTATCATTAAGTTATGTTATTTTATTGTTATCCACAGTTAATAATAACTGTGCCTCAATGTATAAAATGGGACCTATACTATAATACAGCGCTGGCTCAAGGCATGGACACTGGCTCAAGATACCAAGCCTGAAGGGCATTGAAAGCTTGCTTCACCTGGTCCCTTGCGGTGGCCAACTCCCTGCTCCCTTGACATATGGGGGCCAATATTTGGAGTGATTTAAGCGGATCAGAGAGGTTATGGCCCGCTTAAATCACCTTTCACCACCAAAATGCCAATATTCAGTGACACTAAGTTGGGCAGTGCTACTGAATATCAGCTCTGATCTTCCCCCTCAAAAAATGTGGCTAATCAGGGGCGGGCTAGAGGGCAGTTCTTGGAGGGAGGAGCTGGGGCTTATGTGGGTCCAACAATATTCAGCCGAGGCCCTCGTAAGCTAAGCGGGTGAACTTAGGACAGCTGAAAATAAAAAAGGACTCCATAACAGTGTATGAGACCGGGGGGTGGGGGGGGGGGGGGAAAGGGGGAAGCGCATCATGAGAATATAAAACTTGACCAAGTACCTCATAAAATATGATTTGGTTGCATTTTTTTAAAATTAGAAAATAGTACTCCTATCTTGCATAAACAGTAAGAACAACCTGCCGACATATTGGAAAAAGGCAATCCATAAACAAGGTGATCACAATTATTAACAGCATGCATACAGAGCCAGGAAATGGGAACGTTTCACCTCCAGATGCTTTTCAGTCTTAGTTTCTGATATCCGTTTCAGGGAAACATATTAATTTTTTTGTTGAGAGAGTCCCTTGTTAGCTTTAGCACTGCACTTTGGTCAATAATTATAAATTTAAGAACACTGATTGACCATATATCCAAGCACAATATAAATCCTCTCCCTCTTTTTTGGCTCTCAAAATAGTCTGAGCTGACAAACAATAAAAAAAATTGTCTATACACAAATAGCACAGGGTATAATTTGTAAAAGAAATCATTGTGAATGGCTATTGCTTTCCACCTGGCAGATGCTTGGTATAATAACAAAGCTGAATTAAAATATATATACCTGTATATTTTGGAGACACAATAGGTAGGTAGGCATATCACAGTGGCACTACAAATATTTACAAATCTTGGTCAAGGAGTGTTTTCTTCTACTACAAATTTCTTTTTTTTTGTAAATTCTTTATTCATTTTCAGACTTACAACAAGTGTGACAATATGTTTAAACAAATCAACAATAAATACATCACTCAATAATCATCAATGATACAAATAATATACCCTTATCACCCATCCTTCCCACCCATACCTATCCTGTAATCAAATATCATATGCAATATGTAATTATAAAATTACCCCCTCCCCCCCTTATCATTGAACTCATAAATTAAGGGAAACAATGACATCTACGGTACTCAGTACAATACTTTGTTAATGGCTCCCACACCTCTTGAAATTTCCTGAAACATCCCCGCTGTATTGCAATAACTCTCTCCATTTTATAAACATGACATAAAGAATTCCACCAGAAATTATAATTTAATCTAATCCAATCTTTCCAATTATACGTAATTTGTTGAACGGCAACACCAGTCATTATGAGTAATAATTTATTATTGTTTGTAGAAATCTGACTTTTTGCTCTCATTGACATACCAAATAGCACAGTATTATATGATAATGCCACTGGATTATCTAATAAACAATTAATTTGGTCCCAAATTGATTTCCAGAAATTCATAATAAATGGACAATAGAATAATATTTCTATTTCTTAGGCAATTTTCAAATTGTAGGTATATATGAACTTTCACTTTGAAAATCCATGGCTAAATCCAGAGATAAAAAGGAACAGAAGAATGGCATGGGGACAAATGTGTCCCGTTCCCTGCAGCATTTCAAGTTCAAGTTTCAAGTTTAATACAGATTTGATTAATCGCTTCATCTAAATTCGAAGCGATATACATAATGATAAAAATTACAATATAAAAATAAAATCATAGTAGATAATACTAACAGGGTTAATGACAAATTTAACAAAACTGGAAACAAAAGGAAAATATAGGTTAGAAGTTACAATTTAAATAAAGGTTAAATAAACATATAGGGGAGGCACATAAGGAGAGGGTAATGATAATAATTTAATAAGATAAAATTTAAAAGGAAGATAAAAATTGAAAGTGAGACTTGAAAGAATAACTTTAAGAGATTCTCATGATTATTAAAAGGTCAATTAGAAGCTAGTTAGATTATGAAGGCGTCATTAAAAAGGAAAGTTTTTAGTTTTCAATATCCCGGTCCCATCCCCGCAAGTTTTATCCCTGTCCCATTCCTGCAAGCTCTGCCTTAACCACACAAGCCTCAAACATTTACGATTTTAAAGTGTTTAAGGCTTGTGCAGATGAGGACGTAGCTTGCAAGAATGGGGCAGGGACAGGGAAAGAACTCTCAGGGACGGAACGGGGAAATGAATTCCTGCAGGGATGGGGAAAAATTTGCCCCCATGTCATTCTCTACTATGGACTTTTCCTCCAGGACATTTTCCAAACCTTTCTTGAAACCAGCTACGCTCTGGCAGATTTTCCCCTGAATTTTTCTGTCAGGGGGTGTGGCATGGGTGTAGAGTAGGCATGGAAGCATTAGCCAGCAAGTATGTTACACTTACTCTGCATTAACTGGCTAATGCAGAGTTGCCCCCTCTTTCACTGAGGAGCGCTAACCGATTAGCATGCACTAAATGATAACGCGCCCATAGACTAACATGCACATGTTAGCATTTAATGCATGCTAAATCAATTAGCATCGGTTAAATCGATTAGCGTGCGCTAATCGGTTAGCGCACCTTAGCAAAAGAAGGCCTTAACATGGTAACCACTTACTGCCTCAAATAACTCTCAGTAGGTACCGTGTGCTAATGGGAACATTAGCGCACAACCTGCAATTTAAAAAAAAAAAAAAAAAAATTAATGATAATGCCCTTTCTTGATGCAGTGTTACGTTTTGGACTTGTCACAGTAAAATCGTTTGTTACAATGTATTCAGCCCAAAACATAAAACACCAGTATAAGGGTCCCATAAAGAATGTTAAAATTCAGCTGCTCTTCATAGTACTTGTATGTTAAAGTCTGAATGCAGAAATAGCACTTACATTCACAACTTATAGACTTCTGTAAGTTATACATGCTTCCCACATTTGGGCACCCAAAGTTACACCAGGTCTATGTCTGGTGTAACTGCAGGTGCCCAGATTTAATAGGTGTCTCGATACCAGGTTATGCTAGCATTCTATTACAGAATCTGAGCAATCAGATGCCATTATAAAATGGGCTTCCACCATGCTGTATTTGGGCTCCTAAAAGAAGGTACCATTGTAGAATTGCCACCTTAGCTGCTGCAAAGAGGGGGAGGGAATTAAACCACTAGGCAACCTTCTCATGTTCATCTACAGGGCTACACTAGATGCAGCCATGGCCTGGTGTGTGTAATTTTCCCAGCTTGACAACAAAAAGAAAATCACTGCAGGATTTATTGAACCGCAGTACTGCTTTACTACAGCTTAGTGATCAGTGGCCTAAATCTCTAAACCAGAGATATCAAACTCATTTACATGTTGAGCCACAATGCTAAGGGATGAACTGTACATAGGTTGACTGATGGGGGTGGGGTGGGGGAGAGAGAAAGAGAGCCTTTGGTATTGCGGCTAAACATGCAGAGGTAAAATTTACTGTATGCATTAAGACATCTTAAATGCAGTCATTTTTCAGAAGCACCAGGGATGCAGCATCTGTGAAAATGTGGAGGGGCATAATTGAAAGGAATGTCTAAGTCCGTTTTCGTCCAAGTCGCAAGTTGGCAAAAGTAAAAAACAATGTAGGACACATTTTTCGAAAAATACATCCAAATTATTTTCCATTTTGAAAATCGTCTAAGTATACATCCTGCTGATCTGATCGTCCAAGATGCTAAATCGTCCATCTTCATACCACATTTTCGTCCAACTTTTCGTCCAAGTCAAAAACGCCTAGAACAAGCCCTGTTGACGTGGGAGAGGTCTGCAAAGTGATGGACTGAACACCCAGATATGGCACCTAACTAGTGGGGTACCTTACAGGGCACTGCTGTGAACTTCACAAAAAGGGTGCCATGTCATCATCTCACTACAGCTCCCTTATCCCAGGTCATGGTGAGCCCCCCAACCACCTCCAGAATTCCCTAGACGCACTTATCTACCACCTCAATAGCCTTTATGGCTGCAGGAGTCACTTATATGCCAGTACAAAAGGGTTTTGGGGGTGTATAGGCATGGGTCCTCCTCTCCATGGGTCCCTAACCCACCCCCAAGATGACTTAAGACGCCTCTGTGCAGCACGACTAGGCTTTCCTATGCCAGGCTGCCAGGTTATGATGTTCTGGAGGCACAATTTTCAAGTTGTGATTAATATTTTTAGGGGGGTGGGGTCAGTGATCACTGGGGTAGTCTGCAATAGAAACCTGTATCATGGCATAGTAAAAAAAAAAAATAAAAAAGGGGGGGGAGGGGGGTTGGAGGCGTTTTTTTTTACATGAATAACCTTTTTGGAAAAAACTTGGCAGTTTAGTGCATCTGCTTCAAAGTTATTTCCATACGCAAGATCCAAGGGACTCCTGCTTCTTCTTTATAACACAGTTATCTAAAAAAAACATTCTAAGTGGTAACAATAAAAAGATCTACAATTAAAAAAAATAAAAAAACAACACAAAAATCACAATAAAGTAAAAGCAGTATACATAACAATACAAAAATCCCACCAAATTAAAAACAAAACAAAACAACAATTCAGATGAGAATCAAATATACATATGATATAAAAGGGGGGGGATGTTATTAATGTGAGCTACTGTTAAGACATTATTGCTTTTAAATTTTTACACCATCTAGGTCTCTGTGTAAAATTGGACCTTTTTCTAAAATAGTATGAGTTAATTGTAAAACATCTTAATGTTATCCAATATTGATAACTAAGCCCATAAGTCTCCCACAAACAAAAATGTACCATAAATCAAGTTAATCAGTCACTAACCTGGCATTTGGTAGGAATAAGGTGCTTGGCCTGGCTGCGGCGTGGAAAAACCTGGACTATAACTGAGACACCCACTCTGCAATGGAGATTGTGCTTGTGAAAGTCCACTTTCTGTTTTGATGCCTGGCAACATTACACCCAAGTCTGTGTAAGAAATTAATTTTCAACTGATTTGGGTTTTTAAGAGATAATACATTGCAGACAAAGTAAAGACTGCATCACACAATAAAGATCTCTCTATTTCATATGTTTCTAAAGAAGTGAACGATAAAAGAATGTAGTACCGTAAGTGGGTAAACTGTAAGGCTGTCCTGTTTGTGAGTACGCTGTGTACACTGCTGGCTGCTGCATTCCTGAATACTGGGTCTGTCCAGTATACGTAGACATGGACTGAGCTGCTGGTGTAGAAAGAATGTGCGGATAGGGCCTACATGTCAGGAAAAACAACATTAGCAAGTCAAAGACTTCTGACACTATCATTTCTAGGCAAAAAGAAAGAAAGAAATGCAATTTGCTCTTAATCCAACCTTAGGTGAGAACTAAAGGAAGTATAATAGACAAATTTTTTAAAAAAGCAAGTACCCGATGTTCAAAAAATACTGAGCTCAAGAGGTGGGCCATTTTCAAAAAGAACTAAGTCTGATTTGGACATTTCCCACTAAACGTCCAAAATCAGAAGCATAGAAATGTTCATTTTGAAAGCCAAATGGCTAGAGGTCCAAAAATAAGTTTGTATGTTTTTAAATCATCTACTTGGACTAGGCTAACAGGATGTACAGCCCTTAAGATGCCTAACTTTATATCCCATTTTCGACCAAAGAAATGTCCAAGTTGAAAACGTCCAAATCCAAACCATTTGGACGTGGGAGTGGGACACCTTAGAGGGCACTGCTGTGAACTTCACATAAAGAGTATCAGAAGTACATTTCACCATATACCCCTTATAATTTATGGTGAGCTCTCCAAAACTCCCCCCCAAACTACTAGACCCACCTGCCTACCACCCCAAAAGCCCTCATGGCAGCAGGTGGAACCTATATGGCAGTAGAGTAAGGTTTTAGTGGGCTCACACTTTCCACCTTAAATGTAGTGGTTAGAGTGGTTTATGGGCCTGAACCTCTTCTCTGTGGTTCACTAGCCCATCTACCAGGTTACTTAAGAAACCTGTGTGATGCTCTACTAGGCTTTCCCATACCAAGTGCTGCTGTTCTAGAGACAGGTATATATACTCTTTCATTCAGATTTTTGGGGAATTGAAGTGGGTTAGTGAGCAGTGTAGGAGAGTGGGAGGGTCATACCTTCATGTATCCATTGGTCATCTTGTCAGTTTAGGTAATTTTATGGCACTTAGATGCTTCTAAAACAGGTCTAGCTCCAAGTTCCATCCAGGACATCTTGGAAAAGTTTTGATTATCACAAGACATCCAAGTTAAGCATGACCAAAGCCCACCCAAAACACACCCCTCAACACACACCCTGAAACTCTGGATGCACAGCAGATGAAACGTCTCGCTAGACATCCAGGAAAACGGTTTAAATTATCGGCACTTAGACGTCCCAGCGATCAGGACATCCAAATGCCGTCTTAGGCATATTTGGGGACATTTTAGTTTTTTGATTATGAGTCTCACTATTATCCTAAGTTAGGATCATAAGTATGTGCCCTATTTTCAGCCAAACATAGGAACCATAGGGGCCCTTTTACTAATGCATGTTTACCACAGAGAATAACAAAATTCTGCAGAGCATACTCAAGTGCCCCGCAGAAGTTTTGGAATCAGTTTGCACGCCTCATGTGCTAAAAAAAAGTTTTTATTTTTCAGCACTGGGGTGTGTTTGAAGGTAGAGAGTAAACATGTTCTTCAGTTACTGCAGCTACATCGCTGTGTGCCAACTGAATAGTTTGTAATTAGCATTTCATTCAATTGCTATGAGCGTCGGAGCATTTACCTCGCTGGCCATTGGTAAAAAGCTCTACCATGGTTTGATAAAAAGGGGCCTTTATTTGGCTAGTGCTGAAAATCAGAGCTAATTTTTCCCTACCCTCAGTCATCCCCTATTGTCACTCATTTTTTATGCTCCTAAATGTAAGAGTTTAATGGGAGTACAGATTTATGCACTCAAATTGTCAAAGAGGCCAGTTTATGAGCTTAACTATCAAAGATGTCCTTTTATAAAGTTTGCATGGTTTTTTCCACTCACTAAGGCCATTTTTTTAATGCATCAGTAAAATGAACAATTTTCTATTTTTTTATATAAATGGCCATCAACACGTGGCCATCCCAAAAATTACCATGTGAACATTTACTGACATCTATTTTGTAGGCAGTAAGGGGCTGATTCTATAAATGGTACCTAAATCAGCCAGCACCTAAAAAAAGGCACCGTCCATATGCCAATCGTGCTTAGGCACCATTTACAGAATCGCGGCTAGCGGAACCTATGTAAAAACTTAGGCGCCTGAAATGTAGGCCACAGTTTTAAAGGCCTATATTTCAGGTGCTTAAGGCCCTCTTCTATCAAACTACAATAGCAGTTTTTAGCGCAGGGAGCTGCGCTGAATTGCCTGCACTGGTCCTGACACTCATAGGAACTCAATGAGTGTTGGGAGCAGCGCGGGCCATTCAGCGCGGCTCTCTGCGCTAAAAACTGCTAGCGCAGTTTGAAAGAAGTTTTTGGAGAATCACACTTAGCGGCACCTAACTCACGCTCCACCCATAGAAATGCCCACTTAGGTTTTAGGCACTGCAAAGTGCATTGTGCTAGGCGCCTATCTTTTATAGAATCATATGGCGCCTATCACCCCAATTAAATTTTTTTTTTAACCAATAATTGGCACTAAGGACTTTTTGTCAATTAAGGGCTAGATTCATTATGCAAACCGATCATGTACCGTCCGGTTTGTGACCCCTTTGCAATCAGATTTTACTCCAGCCCGATTCACTTACCTCCCTGCCGATCTGATTCCGATCTGGGCGTGCAAATGAGAGGAACAGCATGCAAAGTAGGCAGGGATGCAATTCACAAAACAAATTTCACGATCCGACTGGGCTGGCTGATCAACCCAAGAAGCGACTGCTGGGGACCAGTCGCAAACATCCTTTCCGACTCTCTCCAGCTCCATTGCCGCTGTGCTCTCTGCCTTGCTCTCTACACACCCTACTTTCTGCTGCCCCGAATCTCTCCTGCCTGCCGCCCCAATGCTCTGCCCTGAATCTGTCCTGCCTGCTCTGCCCTGAATCTCTCCTGCCTGCCGCCCTGAATTGCCGCCTTGCTCTGCTCCGAATCTCTCCTGCCCTTCCCCGCACTGCAAGCCCGTGCAGGTTAAAACCACGGTCTCACAGGGCTACTAAAAGTAAAGTAAAAGTTTTTAAAAAGTCACGGCTCAGACAAGTCTTAGACGCATGCGCAGACCATCTACAGATGGTCTGCGCATGCATCGGGATCGCACACTAGCAATCCCTGTCGGCGGATGGGTGCGTTCCTCCGATTGCCCCCATTTGAATATTTTTAGTTTGTGAATCCATTGGACCTGCCCGGAACAGACACAGATCGGTCACGATCAGGCAGGTTAGTGAATCTAGCCCTAGGTTAGGCGCCTAACTTTAGGCGCCCTTTATAGAATCAGCCATTTAGGGCTTACACAGTAATCCTGCACTAATTAGCACATAGTAATTCAGACGTTATAACTGATTACCACAGGAACTCCCACCCTTGACATGACCCCTTTATTAAAAAATTACAAAAAATGTTTAGCACCCAAATTAGCACATGGTACTTTCTTCAGTTACCACTTGACCCATGAGTGTATCCTGTGGAATGCCATTTTAAGCTAAGATTGGTGTGCGAGAGCACCCAGAAGAGTTTAGTAAAAGGAATTCAAAGGATAAAAAAATTGTTTGAATATTGGGCCCCATATTTTTATTTATTTGCTGTTCTACTTTCTTCAGGTCTCTTGGCTTGATATCAAATTGCAGAAATGCATACATAATAAATATCAAAACTACGAAGGTTTACAAGGCAATTTCCTTCCACACCAAAAACAAAAAATCAGAGATTCATTTGGCATATAACATTTGCAACATATGGATATAGATTACAGAAGCCAGTTAATTATACCAATGCTGGTGTTGCCTTACATTAAATCAACAGGGCCACCATGTTTGCAATATTTGAATATCTGGGCATAGGGTGGTCAGTGAGTCAGATGTTTGAGGGAGGCTAAAGTGAAGCGAAGTTAGGGTGCTTAAGGCCATGTGCTTAAGGCCCTGACCACAGGAGGGGCCTAGGGCTCCCGGGCCTATTCTGATTGGCCCAGGCGCCTCAGGCCCCACATGTGGGCGGGGTTTCTGCCGCCTGGGCCAATCCGGCCCCATTCTGGACCCAGCTGGTCTGCCGGATAGGCGGGCTTGGCACCCGTCCGTCTGGCCAACGTTAAAGGTACGGGGAAGGAGTGGGGGTGGGGAGTCGTGGGGTCGGCCGGGGGGGTTGCGGGTCGGTGGGGGGGTCCAATCAGGTGTTCTGGGGGGGCAGTCATTGGGGGGAGGGGGAGTGTGTCGAGGGAAGGAGGGCCTGGGATCCCTCCTGCCCGTATTGTAGTGGGAGGTGGGGGGTAGGGGGTCACCGTGGCCAGGAGGGCTTGGACTCCCTCCTGGCCCAATCCATTCGGGGGGGGGGGGGGGTCGCCAGGGCCAGGAGAGCTTGGGCTCTCTCCTGGCCCGTTGTGTCAGAGGGGGGGTTGCCAGGGCCAGGAGGGCTTGGGCTCCCTCTTGGCCATATCGAGTAGGGGGTGCCGCAGCTGCCGCAGGGCAAGAGGGCTTGGGCTCCCTTTTGCCCTGATATTGTCGGGGGGGGGGGGGAAGGGTGATGTATCACGGCAGGAGAGATTGGCCATCTCCCCTGCCACGATGGTTGCGGTGGGTAGGTTGCCGGGCCGCTGAACTCATCGGCCCCTTTTTCGGCACTTAGACCTGGTTTGACTTCG